>NW_004524762.1:4361456-4403537 GCF_000260255.1 Octodon degus | reverse complement strand
TTAAAGTCAAATGCACCAAGAATGGTGCCAATATTTCTGCTGACATTTTAAAGACTAAATTACCATGTCAGGGCCAGGCTTTTTCATAAAACTTCATATATATATCCAGTAGGATGGATGGGTTACATAATGGTTGTATTCTTGTTTTTAACATGCTATTTGCTATGAGCTGTGTGCGTTTCCTTCCAAGGGGTACCTTTCTCTTGACATTTTGGCCCAAATTTGGTATCTTTAGTCTTTTAGGTAATATGCATTTTAACTTGAATAAAGTGACATCTCCTTGTACCTTTTATTTGTTCTGACCATTGGTAATTTTTAGCATATTTATGTACTTATTATCTATCTATATGTTCTTAGAAATGTATATTTAGACTGATTGTTCATTTTTACATCAGATCATTTGGTTTGCTATTGAACTGAATTCCCTGTGTATTCTGGGTGTCAACTCCATATCAGATATCTAGTTTGCAAATTTTCTTTGAATCTTTAGGTTATCTATTCACTCTATTTATTACATTTTGTAGTGCAGAATTGTTGCAGTTTGTTGTATTTGTCTACTTTTACCTTAAAAATAGTTGATTAAATATCCATATAATATACAGTTTTTTGTCAGCTTCTAGGAAACATGCAAAATATGACCACAATAGTCCCTGACCTCTAGGACAAATCTTTGAAGGTAAAATGGACAAGAAGTGACTAAAATACTATAAAATGACAAATGAAGCTATTAAGAATTGTGTGTTGCATGTTGTATATTAGCAAGAAAATATTATGTAACGGTATACTTGTTTCTAATATCCAAGAACCTAAAGTATGTGTATTCTGAAAACACCAGGAAAGTATTCTGCAGATTAGAAATGTGCATACCAATGGATGGTTGTCTCTCAATGATAGAAAGACTATTTCCTCTAACACAGATGTAGAGAGAATTCTTATTTATTAGAACAGACATCTAGAAGATTTTTCTGTCAGAGAATAGTGACCCTCAGACTCTTGGAAGCCCAAAAGCAGATTTAACAAAATTATACAAAGTTGGCCATTTCAAAGTCTGCCCAAACAAGAATCTCACAGAATTATCGATAATGAACAATACACTAACAAATGAAGTTTGAAGGAGAAGTACAAAATGGAATTGAGCTTCAGGAAGTCATCTCTGTTTCCTCCCATTTGAAAACTAGAATAAAATAACATTCATTCTGGACTTTTGTCCATTTATTGCAAAGATTAATCAGTGTTGTCATTTGTTTTCCTTTTGGAAGCTACTCTTATGGTTTGTAGTTACCACTTATGTTTTTTAGTTACAAAAATGTATGCTTACAAATTAATTACATTCATGATTGTGCAATCATGATGGACAAGGCCATTGGTGGTGGAGAACAATTTTAAAAGTAAATAGAAAGGGCTGGCCAAATAGTTCAGGGATTAAAGCACCTGCAAGCAGGTGCAGGGGTCTGGGATTCAATCCGCAGGCCTGCTGTTCTGGCCCTGCCCCCAGGGGATGCTGAGATGGCAATTGAGATGGGGGGGTGGTACCTGTAATCCCAGCTCTTGGGAGGCTGGAAACAGGTGGATCACTACAAGTTCAGTCTAGTAGTGAGACACTGAATACCCTGTAGACCCTTCCCTAAAATACAAAACAAAACAAAAAAAGCAAATAGCCTAGTTTAAACTATTTCATAATCAATCCAATAGGTGATTCTTTAGAAAGAAATAGCCTGCATAAATTTACTATGTAAAAAGGAGTAGAATAAATTTTTGAAGACCAATTGGTCATCAAGATAATAGAATTTTGCTTTTTTTTTTTTTTTTGCAAAACTGGGTATTGAACTCAGGCCCTTGTGCTTGCCAGGAAAGTGCTGAATTTTGCTTTTCTAAAAACAAAGAATTCAATAACTTGGAAACAAGTTGCAATGAGCTGATGGGGCAGAATTAGTTAGAACACTAAGTCCACTTAATTTGTAGAGTCAGATGCCTCCTGTTCCTTCTCATTTTTCATTTTATGTTTTTTCCTATGTGTAGCACAAATAATACGGATTCTGAATAGTAGATTGAAATGCAATTTCCCTTCTTAAGACCTTATAAAGCTATTGAAAGACATTTTCTGAGTATCCATCTCACTTCTAGTACTCTTCTAGTCTGTGACAATTTATTTAGATTTCCGTGGGGTTTTCAGCAAAGGGGAAGATCCAAGAGGTGGAACTGTCCATACTTTCAAGAAATCTGAAATTCCCATCCAAGGATGTGGTGACCTTCTTTCCTACTCTCCGTTCCCACATTCCAGCCACCAGGAATGTGGGTGTACTACAACTTGTACACTTCCTACCCCTAGCTAGCCTTCAACTGGTTCCTAATTGTGCTTAGTGTAGTAACCAGTGTGTGGCTGGACATGCAGCAAAAATGGTAAAATGCTGAACAGGAGCACAGAATCTCTCTCTCTCTCTCTCTCTCTCTCTCTCTCTCTCTCTCTCTCTCTCTCTCCCCCCCCCCCCCCAAGGCACTTCAGGAAAATCAAACTTCCTCCTCCATATACTATTAAATTCCTGCATTAAAGTCAAATGCACCAAGAATGGTGCCAATATTTCTGCTGACATTTTAAAGACTAAATTACCATGTCAGGGCCAGGCTTTTTCATAAAACTTCGCTCACTCCTAAATGAATCAGATATGGGAAATATCAGAACTACTGAAGAGGTGAAGAAATAAAGTCGCTTTACTTAACCTAGCTGTGCTTCCCAAACTCCTTCATATGCAGTACACAGAACATCCTTGTGTGTCTGTGGCAACAGAAGGGAAGACAATTTGAAGATGGACTGCGTGAGGCTGCAGATGGCCCAGAGCCAAGAAAACTGCTATTGTAGCATGCTTGGAACCTGCCCTTGCACATCCTGGGAAACCCCTGATTTAGGAACTTGATAGTTTTATTTCATATTCAGAAATAACATGTTTTTCCTAGCCACCGTTTCCTGTAATGCTTTCAGTGAGACCAAGATGTACTTTGGAGGACAAGTTAACAATTCGAAATGACTGTGGGATGAGTCTTTTTATGCTGCTGGATAGCACAAATGAAATGAACAGAAAAATCACTGAAGAAAATTTAACAAGGCCTTACCAGCTGACCACTCTTTGTTTTATAAATAAGGGAAATAACTAGGCCTGGAGTTCCTATATATGTGTTTGGTGGCAGGAAGTGGTCAAAACAGATGACCACTTTCTTCAATGCTGTTCTTGAGCTTTCTGCGCCACACCAGTGGTTCTCAGGTGAAGGTCCCAGGCTGTCAAAATCAGCCAACTGAAAACTTAAAGACCCCGCTTTCGAGGTACTGCCTCTGACCTATTTAGTCAGCCGAAGTGACTGAGTAGCTGTCACTGAGTAGCCTAAGTGACCGGCAAGCTGTGTTCTAACAACACCTCCAAGAAGTCCAGTCTTGAAAGCCATGGCAGCTCACTGTCGTTGTGCCTGCCCAGGCAGAGGAAGCTGAAGGAAGCAGAGCAGATCTGTAGCTGGGCGGTGAGCAAGCCCTGCTCTGGGTTGCAGCATTTGTGAGTAGAAGGATGTTGCCTGTCTTAGTTATTCTTCTCTCGTTGCTGGGACAAATACCCATCACCCAAACTGAAGGAAGGAAAGGCTTATTTAGCTCACTGTTACTGGAGGTTTCAGTCCGTACTCAGCTGGCTCCAAGACAAAGCAGCACGTGGCAGAAAGCAACCTTTCATGGCTGTGACAAAGGGAGGAGCAGCAGCAGCTCATGCAGCTAAGCTCTCTTCCCTCCTTACATTGCAATGCAAATTACCTGCCCCAGGACAGGTGTGGCATCCACACCCACACTAATCAATTACAAACTCCTGAAGCAGCCCCAAAACTGCATGAGGTTTTGGGGGACACCTAGACACAAACCATAACAATACCCTGTATTAGGGGAATAGAAGTGTGGGTAAGAGTTACTGTAGGATAGAAGTTAAAGCTCAGGTTTAAGGCTGGAACTGCCATCTTCCAATAATTTGCCAAAATGTCTAACACAAAGGGCAAGAAGAGGGGAACCCTCCAGGCCTTTTAGAAAACATGTGGTTGTTCCTTTAGCCACATACACGTGAATCTGCAAAAAGGGTGATATAGTGGACTTCAAGGGAATGGGTACTATGCAAAAAGAATGTCTCACACATGTTACCATGGCAAACGGGAAGAGTCTACGATGTTACCCAGCATGCTGTTGGCATCATTGTAAACAAGCAAGTTAAGGGGAAGATACTTACCAAGAGGATTAATGTGTGTATTGAGCATTTTAAACACTCAAAAAATCATGGTAGCTTCCTGAAACGTGTCAAAGAAAATGATCAGAAAAAGAAGGAAGCCAAAGAGAAAGGTACCTGCGTTCAACTGAAGTGCCAGCCTGCCCCTCCCAGAGAAGTGCACTTTGTGAGGACCAATGGGAAGGAGCCTGAGTTGTTGGAACCCATTCCCTATGAATTCATGGCATAAACTGGGGGTGTTGCTCTGCCATTCAGTTCCTAATCGGCAGCTTAAGTGTTCTAGGTCCTATGTAAAAATAAAATCCTCCTGTGTTGTAAGGGTGGTTTTCTTAGTTGAACAGGTATGTGGTGCCTTCTTACCTCAGAAATACTTGCAGCAGATTGTCACTGTACCTAGTAATTATGTCTAGTCTTTACTCTTCCGTGTTTTTCTTGCTAAAAGATACTGCTGAGATATTGTGCAGGTGTCTACCCGAATATTCAAATATTTATAAAATATTTATTTGGCTTGAAGATCCTATAAATCATCTAGGGGAAAAGATGTAGTAAAATAAATGGAAGTTACTTCAGGAACAAATGTAAGTCCATTTCAGTTAAATAAATTTTTTAAAGCAAAAAAAAAAAAAAAAAAAAAAAAGAAAGAAAAAGAAGTTAACACTCGGGATATAAGTATAAAAACTACAATTCTCTGATGACACTCAGTCCTGTGCCTTTCTAACCTCCCAGGGCAATTGTCAACTGCACATTTATGAACTTAACAGAAGTTCTAATTTCACAGTGAAAATCAGTAGAGGAAAAGTATTTTAGTTTTCAAAATGCCATTTGCTGCTTCTTGTGTTAAACATAATTATTTTGAAAATCATAAGCCTCTCCAGATTTCTTTTATACGTTATGTGGAAGATTAAGAGGTAGGGAGAAAAAAATAGTTCTTGGAAATGAGAAAAGTTTGAGTTTGCCTTTTTTACATCATCCATTAAGTTCTTTTTTTTTTTCTCTGAAAAACACTCAATTTTATTTTCCATATGACTCACTACCAAATTTCTGTTCCTTAGATGTGGTCCCTACTCTGTGGAGATCAGGATATTAAATAACCAAAATATGAAGAAAAGCTTCACAGCTTACATTTTCATCCAAGAATAACTCTATTACGAGGAACTATACAAGTAGAAAATTCTCTTTCATAATGAAAAAAACCTCCTGTTAAGCTTAGTAATATTAATAGCATTAAAATGCTTTAGAGTTACAACCTCAGGACATCCATGAATAATAACAGCTACAACAAACTGTTGTGATTAAATTAAGTTTATACAAAGATCTTACAAACTCTTCCTAAAAGAAAAGAATACACTAAACATTACGTATTTGTCTTTATTCCTCTCTATCCTTTCTCATCTTTCTGGATAAATCTTTTCAAACTCTTCAACAAATATTTACTCACTATATATCATCAACCACTAAGAAATAAAGCTTCCTGAACCTGCTGCAACCAAAACATTCAAAGTAATTATCAGGGTCACATACTCAATTTGTCAGATTATTACTGCCCACATTTGGGGCCAGTCCACCAATAAAGGCCAAAGTAAAAGGGGTCAGAATTTTGCTAGGAGAAATTTCTGTGAAAGAAAACAAAGCCCAGTAGTGAAAAGTATATGATTATGAATAGGCCTTAATGTCTTTCATTTGCAAAATATACTTGGTGTTAGGTGTGAAGACATAATTAGAAACTCAGAGTTATTGCTAAGCTCCCAACTCAAGGGAAAAGAATGCTATTTGCTTTCTAAGTTTCTAGGTGTTACGCAATAGTGTAGCACTGAGGTCTTCAAAGAGTTTGCCTGATAGAGAACTGTAGAGTCTCACGCTTGCAGAGAGACATATTTTTGCAACTCAAAAAGTAGTCTTTTGTGTGCACTAAGACCATATGCATAAAATGTCCCCTGGAACATGACGAATATCTCACCTCACTCTGAAAGTACTGATACAAACCAGGCACGGTGGCCTGAAATCTCAGCACTCTGGGAGACTGTGGCAGGAGCATTCCTATTTTAAGTACAGTCTAGGCAGTTTAGTGACTTAGTAAGAATCTGTCTCAAAATAAGAACTCTTTTTTTGGTGGAACCAGAGATTGAACTCAGGTTCTTTGTGCTTGCCAGAGAAGCGCTTACTCTACTGTGCCATCTCCCTGGCCCTAGATATCTTTATAATTAAACAAAAAGGGCTGGAGATATAGCTCACTATGATGGTCCTGTATTCTGTTTCCAGTAAAACACACACAAAAGACTACTCTTATTTCCTACTATACAGAGTGAAGATCAGGAGTGACTGAGAAAAGGAGCTGTTTGCTTAATAAAAGAATTACCATTGATCCAGGTTTCATAAATTAAAAGAAACCTTTAATTGTTTGAACAGAATAAAAATACTGAAAAATACATCTAATTCTCTAATGCACAGACTGCATTAGTCTTTTGCCTCTGATGAGCCCACACTACAAGAGTCCCAGTTTTCTGATACAGCCAATAAGTGGTTAGCAATTTAACTTACTCATATCATAACTAAATTCACTTCATTTCTCCACCAAAGCCAGACAATCATGTTTGCACTGTTGTGATCAATTTGTTTTGTTTTGTTTTTTTTGGTACCATAATCTAACTCAAGTCCTTGTGCTTGCCGGGCTATATCCTCAGCCCTGTTGTAATCAACGTTAAAGAAAAAAGTGCGTTGTAATAATTTATCTTCCTTCATATCTTTGTAACACGATTTTCATTGGCTAATAGAAACAGCCACTTTCAAATACACTGTAGAAACAACAGCCAGTTTTCTCCATGATGGCAGCCTGCCTCACGGCATGTCATTTCTCACTCTTCTGCCCGTGCTTCTTTCTTCTCAGCATTTCTGTGGGTGCCCTGAAAGATGGTCAAGCACCCAGTTAATGATTTTAGAGGCCTAGGATTTCCATCCTATCATATTTAGAGGAAAAATGGGGGGGGGGAGCCTCTATTTGCAGTGGGTTTCCTAGGGGTCAAACAGAGCTGGGAGTCTTCATGGACATCCCCATAAGTGCTGTAATCCCAAGAAGCTCTTGCCGCTGTACGCTCTTCTGTGAGGGAAGTCTGAGGCTCACAGAAGTAACTCAGCGGGAACCCACAGCTGGAGGGCACAGAAATCACGCATTTGAACTTCGCGCTATGTATATCCAAAGTTCATACATTTTTGTCAACCCAATAAAATATTATTCCTGAAATACTGACTCGGCCATGATTCTTACCTTTATGTAATGACTAAGATTTTCAAAGCACTGCTGTGCACATCGCCCCACTGTAGAGCAGGGGCTGAGTGGAGGGCTGTTGTGAGGGTCCGCGTAGCAGAGAAGGCAGGTAGCGGGGCTGTTACCTTTGCCTCCTGGTAGAACTACCTTGCAACATTACACTCCACAGGCAAGTTCCTTTAAAAGTAAAGGCCCGCGCTCCTTGCCAGGAGGAGCACAAGCTGGGGGCAGTGGACCCAAGCAGGCGTGAGACAGCCTTAGTCTCTCCCCCAGAGGCAGAACCGAAAGCTCCGGTCTGGGCTGCAGGCTCTGAGTCAGTCTGCATTTCTGCTCTAGCCAGCTGAGGCTCGTTCTGCTGGGCTGCTCTCTCTCTCTCTCTCTCTCTCTCTCTCTCTCTCTCTCTCTCTCTCTCTCTTACATCTGCTACTGCTGGGCCCCGTTTCCAGGCCAGAGCAACCCGCTCGCTTAAAGAAGGAAGAGGGCAGTGATGACAAGCAGGAGGCAGTTCCGGCCTGACTTCTGGGGCCGCATTCCTGTCCTCCGGATAGTAGGCTGAGAAGGGTACAGTAGTGCTCAGTATCAGCGGCTCACAGCGGGACAGGAAATCTCAAGCAGACCCGCCCTTCCTTCCTGCGCTGGAAGAGCTGAGCTGCAGAACCAACCGCAGGCCCCAGCGGCCCGGAGTCTTGCTGAGCGCGGGGCCCAGAGGCAGAGGTGGGGTGAAGCGAGGCAGGCCCTGCGGGCCAAGGCGCTCCCGCTGGGCTTTGCTCCGACTGCACCCCCTGGCTTCCCCCGCAAGTCCTAGCCTTGTATCATTTGGCAACATGAAAACAACGCTCTTAATATAATTTCATTGAGTGGTCCTCCTCAACACCTTGTTTAAAAAGTTTAAAAAGAGAAGAAAAGAGAGAAACCAGTCATTTGTAGGAAAAATGCTGTCTCTCAAGACAAAAATGGTAAGTGAAATAGGTCAGACACACAAGCTTAAATGTAGCCTGACTTCTCTTACATGTGAAAGCCAAAACAGATAAATGAAAGAGCAAAATAAAAGCAGGAAACAGGAAGACATCTCTTCTGCAAAAGGGAACCAAGGTTGAGGGAGGGGCAGGGATAAAAAGGATTACAGGTTCGAACTTGAACCAGCTCACCTCCCCAAGGTGATGTAAACATTACGTGCTGCGAACTTGCACTGATGAAAATACTGTTTAGAAAAGCATCACAGAAGAGTTCTCAACCCCCCCCCCCCCACTGCACTTTGTCAACTCCTGTCTTAATACTGATAGGTTCTGGCCCTAGTATGAATTGCTAAAATCATTATGGTGGTCATCATATATGGTTGATGCCCTTAAAACAAAGGTCCATGCTCCCAGGACCACCTCCCCCTTCTTCTCCTACTTAGCCCAAGACATAATTTCCTTTCACCCTTCCTGCCTCAGGGAAGCCCCCCCAGTCAGCTCCCTCAGGTGTATCTAAACGTCCCCTCCAAACCCCTCTCCTGGCAAATGGCCATAAAAGCCTCAGCCTTCCTTTGTCCAGTCCAGAGAATTCCTTGACCTCCCTGAATTCTCTCCATGTCCTCAAAGCCCCTTTCCCTTCTTTCTTCTGCCCGTTTCTCTGCTGCACCAAGTACCTATCTAATACAGTGATGTGTTCCCTGTTTAAAATTTCATTTTCCCTTCTCGGCCAAGCAGTGCAGACCTGCACGGCTTGCGGCATTCAGGATTTTCCATTCATCTCCCCTAAAGCACCTGGAGACACCCACAAAAGAGCAGCACAGGAGTAAGGAAGCAGTCAGTCATAGTTATGAGGGTTCTTGAATTCTAGTGCAAAGGAATGAAAAAAAAAAAAAACCTGAAGGAAAAAGGAGGAGGAGAGAGAAAAAGGAAAAAGATGGACAAAGAGAAAAAAGGAGAAAGGCAGGAAGAAAGCAGGGCATAAAGAAGTGTGTCATGACATTGCCAGTCCTATGGACAACCCATTACTATTATGGACTACTGGACTATATTGGATTATTTTGCAGAATTCATACACCTACAATATTTAAATGGCAATGGAATACCCATCTCTGACAAAACTAAACCAAAAAAAAGGTGGTACAAATGAAGGGCCATTTTGTATCTGTATATACAAAATAGTTAGGATAGATATACAGCTACTTTTATTTTATTTTTAGGAACTGAGGATTGAACTCAGGACCTTGTGTTTGCCAGGCAAGCGCTTACTCCACTGAGCCACCTCCCCAGCCCCCAGCTACTTTCTCTTAATTCAGTGAGAAGAAAGCTTTGTACTAATAGTTTGGACAGGATATCATGTCTGCATCTTGTACTATGAATAACCACTACGAAGACAACAATATGCAATGTATTAATTATTGAAACTCTCCTATTAATTGGTTTTGAAACTGTCTTATGGCTATTTGTTTCTCAATAAAATTAATTTTTAAAAAAGAGGTGTATCATGCTGGAGTTACGCAAGGTCAGTAGCTATTTTATCAGGTGTCAGAAATCCAGCCACCTAGGCTAAACTCTGAGTGACAAGGAGGAGTGAGGCTGCTTTAGGCAGCAGGAAACACTTATGCAAAGGTGCTACAGCAAAGAGCCCAAGTTAAGAGTTACCTAAAAAATGAAAGTCAGAATGATTAAGGTGCAGTCAGGAGGAATTCTCTTTTACTTTGTAAGACTAGTAAGAATTTAAATTGAAAACTTACATAACCTAACATATTTGACTAAGTCATTCTGGCTATGTAGTGCACAGCAAATGTAGGAGGTCAAGTAAGAAGATGAGTTATGAGACAGGCAATGAATTGAATCCAGCCACTCTTCCTTCTCCATGCACACAGCCTTTATTAACTACTCAATATTCACATATAAGGTTTTGAAAAATGTATTTATGGGGCTAGGCATGTAGCTCAGGAGTAGAGACTCAATCTAACATGGAGGAAGTCCTGAATTTTATCTCCAGTACTACAAAGCAAAATTAAACAAACAAAACCCAACAGATTTATGTTGTTTCTTTTCTCTTCTACTTAGATAGTACCATCTGCAAAATCAGACATAAACAGTCATTACACAATGAACATTTTTCTGTGCAAATAAAAGCATGAATGAATAAAACAAGATTCCTGCTCTCAGAAAGCTTGATCTCTACAGACAACAAACATCCATTCAACTACTGCTCCACAGTAGAGGGACAACACCTGTTACCAAACTTGTCATAATTTGAATTAGAACATTAGGGTCCAATGTTTCAATACAGTGCAATGTTGCAACAGGTGGCAGGAGACTGGCAGAATACTCTGTGGCAGGCCTCGTGCTTTGTGCTGTGGATGTTCCCCAGTTTCAGAAAGGCCTCTCAGAGTACACAGACTTGGAGCTCTGGGTCAAGATGAAACTCAATGGCTCATTAAATAAAAAGTAAATAAGGGTGTCAGATCACTTTGGATTGTTCAAAGTACAGCAAAATTTCCACACTGGAGATACAATACTCATGTCCTAACATTTCTTGAGCCTCTAACATGAGGAAGCATGGACTTGGATCTTTTCCTGTGCTTTTCTGTCCTTCCAGGTTCTTCACCTCTAGCCAAACATTCAAGACCCTTAAACTGAACAAATGATAAATCTGGCCCTTTGCTCAGGCAGCTTGCTCCCCTAGTCCAACTTTCCCCAACTAGCAAAGTGAGGCAGTTAGCGTTTGCCTCCCCTCAGAACACCACAAAGTTTAGTACCTTAACACAATTACTTACAGTGTCTCACACTTGTGTGGGTGGTTTGGTTCTGCCTTCTGGATTAGGCCAGCTCATATGGAGCTGCTGGATCTAAAGAGGCTTCCTGGAGCCAGGGAGATGGCTCAGTAGAATAAGTGTTTGCCCGGCTAGCGCAGGGCCTGAGTTCAATCCCCAGTTCCACCAATAAATAAATAAATAAATAAATAAATAAATAGGCCTCCTCCTTGCATCTGCAGCTATTGCTCAGGAAAGCTGGGGTGCTCAGGCTCTGTCGTTATATGGCCTTTCGTGCCCTGGAGGTTCATTCACAGGATGGCAAGAAGGTGCCCAGAAGCAGGAGAAGGCAAAGCTTACGCATTCGTGTCAAGCCTCTGCTCCACATTTTCTAATGTCCCATTGCCCAAAGAAAGTTAGCTGGCCACATCCAGGATAGAAGGACAAAGAAAGAAACTAACTTTTGATTTGAAAACAGCAAAAGCCTATTACAAAGGGATCTAAGTAACGTGCCATAATTTTGTGATCTGTTATCTTTTTAAATAAATTTCATAAGCTTAGTTCACATAAAGATGATAAGTGATAAACTATGCTCAACCAGTAGGATTACAACAAGTATAGCACTTGGGTAGTGTTGATCAAATGAAGATGAAATGGAGAAACAAGTCCAGTGGTGAGTGCAGGGGACAAGGACTTTCCTGGAGGTTTAGTCTTGCACCCCAAGGTGACTGATATCTGTTTAGAATACCACTGCTGTTCTTCCCTAGGGGAAGTGTTTGGGTGAGCAGTACCTTTCCTTGAAGCCTGGCCTCCAGAGAATGCGCCTCCAGCCACAGTTGTCTAGTACACAGGTCTCTCAAGTGTTCAGCCCTGTCTGACTCTCTATAATAATTTTACCTAACTTAGCTACCTATAATACCTCTGTTTTCTTGGTCCTCTTCCCACTGGCAAAAACTCTTTCTGTTTCCTATTATCTATGTTTTATTTTTCTCTTTAATTACTTATGCTTTCTGTTTCTTTCATAAGAGAAAATGTGATATTGGAGTTTGTGTGTGGGATTTACTTCACCTAACATTACAGCCTCACAGTTCATCCCCATTTAGCGGACAGGTAGTTTTAGCAGTATGGCAGAGTAACTCACCTCAGGGAACTGAATGCCAGGTTCAGCCTTGTAGGAGCACCACATGGGAGCTCTGTTCCTCTGCAGCCCTTGTGGCCTGACCTGCAAGCAGCTATCACCCTGGACACAAATTTGCATCTATCCCTCCACTCCTGCCCCCAGAAAGCTGTACTGCAGGGTGCTTAAGAGGCATGATTTGACACACAGAGAAGAATATGGCAGTTCCGCTACTCTACCAAATTCCAGCACAGAGCTATTCAATACATATTGGTTGCATTGATTAGGGATGTGTGTGTTGGGGTGTGAGAGAGAGAGAAAGAGAGAGAGTGTAGTGAGAGAGGAATGGAGAGTGAACATGCATGAACACCAGCTCTATTCCACATGCTTCTCTAAAGAGTGGGGAGGCCTCATGACAGAGTAAAACTGACATGGGCTTCAGAGTTAGAGAAATATATTTTGGTGTAATCTAAGACAAATTCCTTAACACTCTCATCTGTGGAGCATGATACTTTTGATACAGGGTTATTGTAAAAATTAAATACAATGATATATAGAATAGATAGAAGAACACATGATTTACTATGGGTATGCAGGAATTAGCAGAGAGCAAGAGTCCAACTTCCCATACAAATTCCATTTCCTCCTCCCTCCTCCTTTCAGTTTTTCTGCTGCTTTCCTTTACACTACTTTCCCAGGTCAGTCAGAAAAATGAGCATGGTGGGGAATGAGGGAGCTAACTGGCATCCTTAAATTCTATCAGCAAGAGAGGGTTCCAGCTGTGATTGTAGGAATAGTTACAGAAATAGGAAATAATGCGCATAGAAACCTTAGATTTCTACAGATAAGCTTCTGACCACTCATTGTCTGCCATCATGGTGCTATATAAATTCACAGCATGAGCTACTACTTCTATCTGGTGGGGGCCAGTAAGTAGACTTCGTACATTTAGCAATCAGAGTGAAGTCTTGCAACAGAACTCATGCATTTCCCCATTGGCCTCTCCGCGTCTCATTCTGCTGAAGTGCCTGTTCAAAAATATGTGAGAAGAGGAATAAATCCATAATAAATCCCAGGGTAGGACAATCACAAGTTTCTACATACTTCTCCCAGATAGGTAGAGTATAGACTCAGAGACCTCCTAGATTTAAATGACAGCTGGGCCGATCTTGAGCTGTGTAACTTTGAACAGCTCAGTTTCCTCATTTTAAGTGTGGGTAATTATAGCACTTTTCTCATAGTTCTTGTGTGGATTGGCTATTAGTACACAAGGAACACTTGGGATAGTTTCTGGAATATTTCTCAATAAAAGTCAGATTACACTGTTCTAAATCAAAGTGAAATAAATTTGCAACTAAGAAATTACAATCCCATGGTATTGATGAAGGACTGCTTCCAGGACTCCCTGCAGACACTAAAATCAGCAGATACTCAAGTTCTTTAAATGATCTTCTACTTGCTTGTAACCTTAACACATTGTCTAGTACATTTGTGATCACATCTAGAGTGTTTGCAATATCTAATACAATGTAAATGCTAAGTACATAGTTGTTTTGTTTAAGGAATAATGACAAGAAAGAAGTCTGTGCATTTTCAGTATAGGTACAATTTTTTTCTTAATATTTGCACTCTGCAGTTGCTTAAACCCATAGTTGTGTCACTCACAGACTCCAAGAGCCAATCACATACAAACGAAAACTGGAATTCCAATGCTCAGAATTGGCAAGAATGCCACAAGAAAGTAAGGCAGGAGCAGCAATATTGGTTTTTCTGTTCTACAGAGAAACTACCTAAGTCTGCCTTAACTCCATTCTCCTGTCCACATGTCGGAGTCATATGTACCTTCAGTTAAACTGAAACTAAACAGATATTCTTTAAAGAAGTTGAACAACTTGCCTGTAATATCTCAGGCCCCTGTTGGCATGCTGGTATATAATAGGTAACCCTCTAATTGTGTTGACTATGTGACTAATATAGATTAAGATCAGAAAATATTACATTAAAAAATAAAGAATTCACACATAGGCACCTTTTCTGGAACTTCACTATGTGAAACATAAGATCCGAAACACTGTCTGAGAGATGAAACAAGTTATCTGTAAAGAAATGAGAGGAGACCAGTATCACTCTCCCTAGCAAACTTGGTTGATAGAACATAATGGAAAATTCTTTAAAAGTTCTTATGAGAAATTCTTCTTTAAAAATTTTTATTTATTTATTTATTTATTTATTTATTTATTGTCTTAGTTACTCTTCTCTCATTGCTGGGACAAATACCCAACACCCCAATTGAAGGAAGGAAAGGTTTATTTAGTTCATAGATACTGGAGGTTTCAGTCCATACTCAGCTTGCTCCAAGGCAGCCTGGCACATGGAAGAGAGCAAACTTTCAAGGCAGCTGCAAAGAGCAAGAGCATGGGGGTGGGCGGTGGAGGAGGGAAGCAGGTGCTCAAGCCCCTAGCTTCTCTTCCCTCCTTATATTATAATGCAAATTACCTGCCCCAGGGCAGGTGCAGTATCCACACCCACAATAATAAATCTCAAACTCAAGAAACTGCCCCATGACTGCCTGAGGCTTTTGGGGGACTCCTTGACACAAACCATAGCATTTATTTATTTGACATAGGGTCTTACTGCACAGCTTGGCTGGCACGGCATGACATGTGGTACTGGGGATCAAAACGGGTCCTTGCTCTTGCCAGGCAGGCACTTAGAACACTGAGGTATCTCCCCAGCTTGAAAAATTCTTTTGAAACAAGAATTATACCCATCTAAATTATTTTTCAATTTCAAAAGATGTCTGCTGTACAGGTGCTTAGAAAGTTTTTACTTAACATATGTACTTTCTGAAGAAGAATTATCTGATGATATACTAAGGCAAAAGTAATCTTAAATAAAGAGGATCATGACAGCCAAGAAAAAAGTGAACTTGACCTAGAAATCTATGAAAAATAATTACTGGGTGAGAACTGCCCAGCAATCTTAAAAAATCAACAGTCCAAAGGGCAGCAGAAAATCAGAGGATTCTGAAGAGCAAGACTTAACATGAAATATTCCTTTAGAAAATATTCTATTCTTAATAAAAACTGGCTGAGCTAATACAAGATTAAAACATTTTAATTCTGCGCACAATAAAAATAAAGTTGCTTATAAATTTCAAATATATAAAATGTATCAACTGTTTTCTAGCTACAAAACAAACCATGGAACTGAATGATATTTATTAAACTGAAAAAAATCTATTTGATCTAGATATTTGATATATTCTTTAAGTAGTACAAATTTATTAATATGAGTTTTATATCCTTTTGGGGTCTAATCTTGCAACATTGTGTCTTAAGTAATAATGTTCAGATAATTACAGTCATGTGAAATAATTTTATTTAAGCATTTAAATTAACGTATTAGTAATATATAGAATAATTAATCATTAAGAACAAAACCAGTGTGATCGAATGTGAGCTGGGGGATGTAGATGAAACACAAACAGATTGAAGCATATGGAGCATTAGTTTGTTTCTTCTATGTGATTATGAACCCAGACTCTTATGTGATTATGAATCTAAATTCTTGAAGTTGGTAGACAAAGAAATAGTATTTAATGTTACAAAGGTAAACTCTCAATGTTTCAGCTGTGTTTTTTGAGAGAAGTTGGTTGAAGATAGATGTCCTGTGTATTTCACAGCAGTATTGCTTGAAATGTCAAATAATATTAAAGGTATGTGAAGAAATAAAAACAGCCTTGGAATATAAAGTGCTTTTTTAGTGATCAAAGTGTATTCCTTCCATAGAACATTAAACATGTGCTTATGAGCCTACCTGCAGATCCCCAAGCAGTTTGATATATCCAGCTGTTTTTGTTAGCTGTCTGCTCTGCCTGGCTCTTATGGTATCCATTCCACTGAGAATTGTGGGTCTTTAATGTGTAAGGTTCTGTCCCTAAGCCAACCCCTCATGTCACAGGTGAAAGACCTGAGGTCAGCTAATGCTAAAAGACTCGACAAACTCAAACTGTTTTTAATGACAGAGATGATCAAGGAACTAAGTATTCTAAATCCTAGGACAATGTCTCCTTGCTACATGGATAAATGTTATCTCTATAACTTCAGAAAAAAGTGAAAGCCTTCCATATGATCGGGTGTTGTGGGATACATAAATAAATGACTTTCCAACTCGTATAAGATTATTCTATAACTTTAACACAGTTCTCATTTTATTATCTAAAAGTTATTTGATTGCTTCATATGTTAATATAGTCTTCTCAACTAGATCAGTTAAGTGGGTGGGGGTTTCTTTCTGGTTTTCAGAGAAATGGGGCAGTATCAGTGAGCCTCTCACCACAGGGGAATGCCTAAGGCAGCTAAGTTCAAAGGAAAAAGGGGGCTTGTCTAACATGCAGTTTTGGAGAGTGAAAAATCCCAACAGCATAGGCCTGGCACAGGCCTTGCATTATATGGCAAGAAGAAATGTGTGAGAATGTGCATATGAAAAATGAGATTGTTTCTCCTTTTAAAACACATGTTTCTTGAGCGCAAACAATATTTGTATCCTTTTCTAGGGGAGAACCTCTGGTTACCTCAGGACTTCCTTCTAGACTCTGCCTCTTACAGCTCCATCACCTCCCAACACTTACCACCCCAGGGACCAGCCTCCAATCAGTTGGGTCCTTGGGGACCACCCAAGCAACTTCCAAACCACAGTAAGGGTTTTGCTAAGTGTTCAACAAAAATAAACTCACTGATTGTTTCTGTGATATTGCCAAATTTTATCAATTTGCATAAGAGATGCCCCACTAAATTGGGCCAGTATAGTTCTGAGTGCAAGCAAAGGGATATTCTGAAGACAGAAGACTCAACCTAGGTGTGAGCAGCACCAGCCAGCAGACTTGTAGCCTGAATGGAATAAAAGCGAAGTGAAGAAGGAAGGATCACTTCTGCTTCTTCAGAAGAGCTCTAGCCTTCACTTGTGCCTTGGATGTCTTCTTCTGGCTTCCACTGCAAACACTTCAGCCTCCAGCACAGACCTGTCAGCCTCCTGACGAGGATGTTCACAAGACAGTACAGTGAACTCCAGGCCTGCGACTGCATCCTGCAGATTGCCGGCTCCCAGGTAGCCCTTTTGCTTTCTTCCTGTGTGACGCTGCATGGTGACTCCACAGAGTCTATCTGTTAAGGCTTGGATCGCTCTGCTCTGATCTCACAGCCATTGTAGGCCCTTATGTACGGTATCTATAGATCTTGCATCAACCCTATTTCTCTAGTGAGCATTGACTGATATCCTTTCCTTGTGTTTTTTCTTTAAAGATTGTGCATGAAATTTCTTCAAATGTATAGAAAAGTTGCAAAAATAATACAAAAACACCTGATTTCTCTTTACCCAGGTTTACTAAGCTTTAATACTTGCTTTTTTACCTACTTCATATATACATATATTAAAATTTAAACATGCATGTTTTTGAATCACGTAAGAGTAGGTTGGACAAATTGTTCCTCTTATGCCTTAAAATTTCAGTTGAACTTTCCTATAACCAGATATTTTTCTCTTTTATAGAATCACAGTATAATGTCTAAATTCAGGATGTTTTACATTTATCTAACACTTTAAAATCCATTCCAATTTCCTTGATTGTTAAAAAAAAATTATCATTTATGGAATGTCTCTGAAGCATGGGACACCGTTTAGGATCACGTAGTGTATGTAGTTGTCGTATCTCTTTAGTCTCATTTAATTCTGAGTGGTTCATGGGCCTGCCTCTGGCTTTCACGCAGTTCTCATTTCTGGTGAATACAGGCCAGTTACTTCACAGTGCGCATCTGCTAAGGTTTGGACTTCTCTGCCCTTTTCTCCCAATGAGGAAGAGATGATTCGTTCTGAGTTGTATTGCTGTATGACTAATGTGGCTTTCCTGCGGTATCACACAAGAAAGCACTAGCTGTTCCTTGGACTTATTAGCGATGCTAATGATACTCTATTGGTTAAGTAATTTGTCATCCCTTTTCTACATTATTTGTCCTTTCATGATTATTAAGTAATTTGTAGAGAGATAATTGGAGACTGCAAAACTATTATTTCTCATCAAATTTCCTTTTGCTTGGTTGAGTATCTCTTGATAGTTCTAGCTATGATCAATTTTATATACTGTGAAGGTTGCAAAACGGTAATCTTCCAACTGCATTTTTTTGTATTAACTTTCTCTTACCACCAGCCAGCATTTTTACTCCAAAAATAGCTTTTCATTTTCCTTATTTATTGCCAGTTTGTAACTATGAATTTTTGTTTTATTTAATTATGATCTATTTCTCTCTGTCTGTTTGTCTGTCTGTCTGTCTGTCTGTCTGTCTGTCTCTGTCTCTCTTGTTTCAGATTTGGCCAATTCAATAGCTTTTCTGTCATTTGAATGTATCCTCATTGTTTCTGTATTTCCTTACTTCCCAGAACAAAAATAATTCTTCATTAATTGTTTTTGAAATCCGAGTTTCATCTCATGCCTTTCCTACCATAGTCTTGGAATCAGCTGTGCTCTAAATAGTCATAAGGGCCAGCGAGATAGCTCAGTGGACTAAGCACCTGCTTGGCAAGCACAGGGAGCTGAGTTCGAATGCCACCCTGTACCAAATACATCAAAAAATAAAAATATAAAAAATAAATAAAAAGTCACAGTTCCTTACCTTGGCCTACTGATTTTTAAAATTTACATTATGGATATTAATGATATCCTTCTGAAACACAATTTCTGGTTCAGTAAGAAACTATCTGATACTAGAAAGGGTTTAGGTCTTATTCAGTATGGAAGCTTTCTATGCCTATTTTTAAAGTTAAAGATTGTGCTGGTGAGATGACCCCACAGACTAAGCACCTGTGTAGGCAAGCACAGGGACCATGAAACCATCCCTGGCACCACATGCTATGCCAAAGGATTACTACAAGTCTGAGCTGCATGGTGAGATCCTGTAGCAAATATATTTTTAAAAAGCCATTAAGGTTAAAGATTATGAAGTATATGAGAACTGAAAGAATATCAACAAAACTGACAGAAATATTTGAATTACCATGTAAAATTAGACTGCAAAGCAAAACAGCTCAATTAAAAAGCTAACATTTTAAAATGATTTGATAATCATTTAGATCCTTTCTAGAATGCAAATTAAGATACAAATTATAATTTAGAATTCTTTAAAAACTCAAAATGGCTCAGCTTGAAAATAGTTTATAAATATAAATGCAAAATACATTTGTAATATACAATATGCCATACAAAATATGAGAACAATATAAAATCTAAAACTTTGAGAGTATAGTGTATTTTACATGCTAATATTTTTCTTAAAGGAATTAAAGAGATATATGGAAAAGGTAATCAACCTGAGAACTCAAATAAAAATGTGTGCTGGTCATTAATACAACGCACACATGTGTTCCCTACCTCCGTAGCATGTGACCAATTTCCAACTTAAGTAGCATTTCACGTAAAATTTGATTTTTTAAAGAGCCAGCCAAGAAAACGAAAGCTACAGATGAAAAAAGCATTGTATTGCAAAGGCAGGAATTCATGTTGTTTCTCCCCAAGAGCAGCAGGCCAGCCAAAACCACAGTACCTCATGGAAGCCTCTCATTGTGAAAGCCAGCTGTGGCAATACCTCTCCTGCAGCCATGAGGCAATTAGATACCAAAGAATGGACAATCCCCCATTTACTTTGCAAGTGTTAAAACTAGCACCAAAGCATGTTGTAACTCACCATATGTTGTAATTAAATGTAGGAAAACACACTTCTGTGTGGCCATAAAATCTCGGCTTGGGGAGAGGAAGGCAGCACCAACTGCAGTCGTAGGCCATGTGAGATCAGGCGTGGACACGCCAGGACACACCTTGCTTCCCACACTCACACACACATTTTCCTACAATCCTCAGTTTTATTGCAAATTCCCCATGCTTCTCAGTTGCCACACTCATAGGAGTGAGAAAGAATTTGAGATCAAAGGAGACCGCAGAACAAGACAAGAGTCCAGGAGCATGACTGGATTAGGGTTTCTAGGTCCTGCTGTTTTCTTTCAAGTTAAATGACAGATCTAAATGATGAAATAAGTGAACAGAAGAGAGGAGCCAGGTTAAGAAACAGAATGGAGGTTGGGCAAGAAGCAGCAATAAGACACCAGCTAGGAAAGATCAAGGTTAGCTGCACCGGACCTGCTGAGCCTTGCTCATTTAGAAGGAAGTGTCCTACTTTTGGTGAAACGACAGAACTTAAAAAAAATAAAAATAAAAAATCCTTCCAGTGCTCAAGGAAATTGCAGCCTACTGCAAGGAGAATGTCGTATGTGATGAAAATATTCCTGCAACAAATGGTCTCAGTTGGAAGAGCCATAGATTAGCTGGATTTAGGAGGAGCCACATTTTTCATCGGTCCTTCAACAGGAGGGAAGGCAACTTAGCAGGAAGCTGCAGCTTGTGAGAAGAATTACCTGATTTACCTGCTCAAAGGAGTGCTGATGCTGGGAACATAGTGGATAAACACTAATTATGCTTTGAAAGAGAGTGAGGAAGAATCTGCCCAGAGGAACCAGAAGTTACCAAGTTGGCTCCCGTCTCCATAACGGATAACGCGGGGGAGGAAAACTGCACACTGGCTCACTGCCCGCTGCATTCCTAGGAGGCCACTCAGGAGGCCTGAGGGGAAGCCAGGAGTGACTCAGGATGACACCGAGAGCCCCGCAATGTGTCTATCTTTCCATGATCTGGAGAGCAGAGTTCTAAAAGACTCACCGGATTCCCTGTGGGTTGGGAGGAAGTGCAGAGAGATCAAATTCATCTCCAAGTCATGACCTGAGTGACTAAGCTTGAGACTCTTCCACTTATTGTTTGACTTGAACTCCGTATGAAGAGAACAAGGTGGCATTGTCCTATCGCTGGGAGCATACATCATTCTTCAGTATCTTCTCTCTGCTTCTGCTACATTTATAGTGGATCTTTGTCAAAGCTGGATAACAGTACTGTTTCTTACATGACATAATACATTCATAAAACAAAAACTAACATCTCACACAGGCATGGTGGCACATGCCTATAATCTCAGCCCTCAGGAGGTTGAGGCCAGAAGATTTATGTGAGTTTGAGGCCAGTTTGGGATACAAAGTGAGTTCAAGGCCAGCCTGAATTACAGTAAAACCTAGTCTCAAAAAGATGAAAACAAAACAACCCTAACATCTCCCCTGCCAGTGTACCCTTTTCACATTATCTCCCCCGTACTCTCACTTCATTTTCTCCTACATGAGGAAGAAACAAGTTAAATGACAGACAGGATTTCTTTTTATCAAGTGACTTACTGAGTATTGCAGGACAAAGGCTGTTTCAATCCATTTCCTATATTTTTCATAGCTACAATGTCATTATCATTGATGTTCAAAATGTACATTTGTACCGCTGAAAATTCTACACCCTGAAGGACTAAATTATGTTCATTATAGATATAATGCTATTCATTTTATTGCATTTAAATTTTTGGCAATCCGTGGCAATGTTCGGCAGAAGTGACAATAAAGCAGAAAACCCATTCATCAAGCAAGCTTCCTGAATCGATTACCAAGGGGAACAGGGGGGAATAATGGTCCTGCATGCCTTGGGGGAGGTTGTTTTCACAAGCAGGATGGGTTCAAAGCAGCTCTTTTTAATGTCTTTGTGTGGATGAGATGAAAAACAGGACCAAAATTTTTATTCTGCTGTTGAATCTTTAACTGTGAAAAGAAGCTAAAGATGACTCATTTAAAAATACCATTCAAAAGATCAATATTCCCTATAATCAGAAGCAGCAATTTTTCTCATATTATTTACATTTGCTCCCATCTTTATGAGTTATGGCCATATTAAGAAATAAATCTTGGCATTTGAAAATACATGAATGAATTGAGGACTCAGTTTGTAAAGGAAATGGAAGAAAAGGGCAAAGTTCTGTCTGTTTAAGCTAATAAATGAAAACTGGACTTACAAAGATAATGATTGGTATTGACATCAGCACATAATGAACACTTAGTATTAAATCCTGGAATACAGAGCCCAGTAGGCTTGTTCTTTCGTTCTTTCTCTCTCTCTCTCTCTCTCTCTCTCTCTCTCTCTCTCTCTCAATTTTTTTCTTTTTGGGGCCGGCTGAGTCCGCCCTGAGGGCAGGGGTGGCTCATCACGTGCTGCTAGGGTTAGAAAGGCCACCCTGAAGTTTTGCCTAAGCTTACCTAAGCGGGTGCTTTAGACAACTGAGCTATCTCACTGGCCATATAATTTATTTTTATTTTCTTTTTTTAACTTTTATCAGTACTTGTATATTTGTAGTACCTAAGGACTATATTCACTGTAGGGAATTGGTACACATACAAAGCACATTTCAATTCTTTTTCTGCTTTACTTGCATTTTATCTTTCCAGTGTCAGATTCATTTACCTTATAAGTTCTTATAAAGCAAATTATCATATATGTGGGTTAAAAATAGGCCGAAGAACATATAAAATATGTAAGACAATTGTGCTAAGTACAGGTACACTTTTAGATTCATTGTCTGTGCTGGGCTACAATACTTTATTTTTCTCTCTTTTCCCCCTATGTTCTTCCTTTTACAGACCTGCTATATTTTTATAGAGGCTAGGCTACTAAGTATGTTGCAACTTTTAAAGAATCTCTAAGACAAACTGCAATCACAAATTACTGCAATAAAGGTTAAATCAGTTTTTAACTCTTCAAAGCATGCAAAGCGTTTTAGAAATCAGACTGTCAAGAAATACGAGATTTTTTTAAGCTAACTCAAGCAGATAGATAGTATTGTCACAGTGGAAACAAATTTAAAATTTCAGTGGCAAATATTTCAGTTGCTTAAAATTCAAACATAACTTTTCCTTCCCACAGTATATACTGCTGTATAATAGCATATGTGTATAATGTGATCTTCCAAATTTGATTACAGAACTTAGAACATGGTAACAAATGTCAGCTGAGAAGGACTATACTCACAACTTGTACTTGCACTGAGCTTATAAAGTCCTCATGCATATTTTCAAAGCAGTATTCTCATTCAAACTAATTCTGGCTGCAGTTCTTTATAGCAAAGTTTTCACACGTCGTTGGAATGAATCTCCATCACCTTTGGAATGAGATGCCGGAAGCCAATAACCAGACTAAAGGATCATGACCTATCTATTTTCACATCAACAAGTAGGTATAATGCAGTTTGACACCACTTGCATTGACCGTCATTTTTTTCCCCATAATTTTATTGATAAGCAAATAGTAATGAGACAGGTTCAAATCAAATTGGTAGGACAGTTTCAATAATTAACACATTGCATACATTTTTCCTAGTGGTTAATTGCTGTACAAGATGCAAACATGATATCCTATTTACAAACACCATTAGAACAAATCGCTCTATTGATTAAGAGAATGTAACTATATATCTATCCTAACCACTTTGAATACACAGATACAAAATGGACATTCATCTGTATCCCCTTTTTTTGTTAAGTTCCATTATTTGAATATTATAGGTGTGTAAACTCAGTAAAATATTCTAAAAGAGTCCAGTAGCCCATAATAGTATTGGGTCTCCCGTTTCACTGGCAATGTCAGAAATTGTTGACCTGAGTCCCCTATAGCTCAACATAACAGCATGGCTTTACTTCTTATATTTCGTTTTTATACTTTTCTGCTGGATGGTTAAGACCAAGGTAAAGCAGGACCTATGCAACAAGAGTTGTAGCTTTTGCATCTGATAAGGTCAGTGAAATGCCCTCAGGATTTATCCTGAGATCCTGTACCTCAGATTGTAGAACCTTTGTCAGTGTCAGCCATGTGGATGAGTCACGGCCATTGCTTGGCCAATGTGCTCTCTGTAAAAGCCTGAGAGAATGTTTTCTCTCTAAGTGACTCTCCTTAGGCACACTCTACATCATTGCTCACTTTCCTCTTTGGCCCCATAATGTCCTTGATCAGAAAATTTGGGACACTACTGAGTTACATGATGTTACAGTACAAGTTCTCATATGTCCTGAGTCTTAATTGACGTTGGAAGGCTAAGGCCAAAATGTTGGCTTTCCTTGCAGCCCTCCTTTCTCTCTAATTTTGGTCTGCAAACTTAGGTTGTTAACCATCCAGAAGACAAGCTTATTGTTATTACCATACAACTTAGGCTGTTAAGCTTAACCTCACTATCTGTCTGCATATCAAACATCTTAGGCATAATATGGAACAGGTATTTTTCATCAAGTATTGATATGTTGAACTTTAAGTCCCTACAGAATATGATTAAAACATTTAAAAATTAGAATATATTTTAAAAATAGGCATAAAGAATTATGTACTTCTTATGTTTATACATAAGTCCAAAAATCTCACCATATACAACCTTAAATCAAGACAGTCCCACATTATTCCTTTTCCTTCCTATCTCTTGCTTTCATTGACCACCCCCTTCTTCTTGAAAACCATCTACCTGAAGACATCATAGCAGCAACTGGCATGTCATGACAAGCAGCCCATATTCAGAAGACCAGAATGACAGGCACTCCAAGCATGAAACTACTATTACAACTTACCATCTGCAGTGCAGTTGCTTAGTTCATAGGTATCAGTATATGTAGTTAGTCAAGGTGAGACTCTTTCCAATTAACTGCTAGATTAAAAAATCTACTGGAGATTCTCAGGATCATTGCCTTGTCCATCTTCTACATAAAACTGTATGGCTTGACTTATTCATGTTTCCAAGCTCTTCTCCTTTCCCTCTCTTGATTAGTTAGTCCTTGAGATCCTGCTTTCCTTTTGCTTGTATTATACCTTTCTATTTGTATTTCTTCTTTTGAGTTCTTATACAAGGGAGACTATATGATAGTTACACATGTGTGTCTGGTTTATTTCACTTATGAGTATATGTTCAAGTGGCATCCACTTCAATATCAAGGCTTGGAGTTTATCATTCTTAATAGCTGAATAATACTCTATTGTGTAAAATACCACATCTTTTTCAACGATTCCTCATGTGATGGGCATCTTGGTTGTTTCCAAGATATAGCTATCACAAATGGTGCTGCTATAAACATAGACACACATATATCACTATGATATGATGTTTTCAGATCCTCGGGGAAAATTCCCAGTAGAGGAATAGCTGGTTGAAATGGGATTTCCAGTACAACTTTTCTAAGGAGTCTCCGTACTGATTTTCATAATGGTTGCACCAGTCTACATTCCCACCAGCAGTGGAGAAGGGTTCCTTTTTCCCCACAGCCTGTCCAACATTTGTTGTTGGGTGATTTCTTTATGATAGCCATCCTTTCTAGGGTGAGATGATATCTCAATGTTATTTTAATTTGCATTTCACGAATGGCTAGTGATGTGGAGCATTTTTTCATATATTTATTCGCCTCTTTAATTTCTTCCTCTGAGAAGTGTGTGTTCATCTCGGATGCCCATTTCTGGAATGGGTCTTTAAATTTTGGGGCCCTGGTGTTTTTTTAGTTCTTTGTAAATTCTAGAGAGCAGACTTTTCTCTGAGTACTTATTTGTCATGATTTTTTCCAAATTTGTGGGTTGCCTTTTCACTTTGTTGGTAATTTCTTTTGACATGAAAAAACTTCTCGGTAAGAGCAGGTCCCAGTTGTTAATTCTTTCACCTGTTTCCTGTGAAATTTGATTTCTGTCCATGAACTCTTTGCCTACCCCTATGTCTTCAAGAGTTTCTCCCACTTTCTCTTCCAGGAGATTTAGTTTCTCTGCTTTACTGTTTAGATCTTTAATCCATTTTGACTTTAGTTTAGTTCATGGTGATATACCTGGGTCAAGTTTGAGTTTTCGGCATGTAGAGAGCCAGTTTTTCCACCACCTTGACCGCCATTTTGTGCTTAAAAACTTGGAGTCAGACAAGTGGAGCTTTCCCCTTGCTTGTCTTTGCTCTGTTTCTAGAGAGGAGACAATGTGGACTGTGATATAAACTTGGAAGTGATTGAGAACTAGACTTAGTCTTCAAGATGAATAAGCTCAACGTATTCTCCAGCTTAAAAATTCATAGACTAGTTCGGTAAGTGCTATTAACATGTATATATATATATATATATATATATATATATATATATATATAATTAGTACAGGGTCTACAGGGTCTCATTACACAGATCAGACTCATAGTAATCCTCTGCTTTGCACATGCCACCACGCCCAATCTTGAAAAATTATAAATATTGTTAAAATGTACTATTTGTAAGGAAATACTCAAATTTTTAAAAATTGAAATTTCTGAAAATTCTTTGAGTTCTTGGGAACTCTGTGTGCATTAAAACTGCCCAAGATTCCTTTAAGACTTTTTTGGTAAGACTTCATTTTGCCTCACTAGTAGTAAAATTTGTATTTTGGATTTCCAAAGTACAAATTTAATGAAGGCAGTTTTCAAATGTTTGTCTTACAAGCACCCAGTTAGAAATATGACATTAAATGTTAGCATCTATTTTTGTTTAAGAAGATCTATAGTATCTTTAAAAAGTATCTTTTAAAAATAAGTTCTCAAAAAAACCCTGAAGCTTGAACCCAAAGAAGGGAGAGAAAGCTTCACTGTATTGCAAACTAAGGATGTTTCCGCTGTCCTTTGGATGAATGTCCCTCAACAGCTCATGAGCTCGTTTTGGGCCCCAGCTGATGGCACTCTTGTTGGGTGTTGGACTTTTTAGGAGGGGCAGCTAGAAACAGATCCCTGTCACTGGAGGTGTGAAACCTGGTGCCATTGCCTTCCTCTCTTGCTTGCTGACCATGAGGTGCCCAGCTTTGTTTTAACATACACCCCTTCATGTGCTGCTTTGTGACAGCACAAAAGCAATGGGGCCAATCACTCACAAACTGATCCCTCCAAAACTGAGCCAAAATAATAGTTTTCTCTTTGTAAGTTTATTTAGCACACATATTCATTATAGTAATGGAAGCTGCATATATATATATATATATATATATATATATATATATATATATAGAGAGAGAGAGAGAGAGAGAGAGAGAGAGAGAATTAAAACAAACATTAAGCATGGTGATTTACAAGTGTTTGAGTCCATCCTGGGCTAAATAATAGCAAGAACCTGTCTTGGAAAAAAAAAAAAAGATTATACAGCGAGACCTTGTTTAAAAAGCAAACAAACAAAAAAGAAATAAAAATAAATAAGTAATTATTGTTGGTATTTTTCTGCCTTTTGGTAATGATGTCTTTGATGTTTTGCAAAACACAAATCTAAAAGTTGTAGGAGAGAAAGCTCCCAGCTAACTCAGAAATAAAAAATTAGTCCATGAGAAATTGAAATTGTTCTATGGAAAAAATGCTTGAAGAACTGTTAAGATGCTTTGTTTTTAGTAATACTTCCTTCTGATACTCAATGCAACATAAGAAGCTGAGTTCTTTAAGAAAGTGAAGCTGAAAAAAGAACCTTGAGTTTAACTGATACAAATTTGCAATAATTAAAAAGCATTGTGCTTAGAATTCAAAAATGAAAATCCATTCTGAATCCTTAAGCCATCCAGTGCTATTTTTACTTCAGTTATTTCTGTTTACTGATACTGTTTCCTTTAGCTACTTCATGACTTTAACAAAACCTGTTCCCTGTTTGATATATAAATTTCCTATTTGAAGAAAAGAAGACCTAAGAAGTCACTAAAAATTCTGAAAACAATCAGTCACTTAGTTTCATTCTGATTCTATGATTCTATGGAAATCTAATGTCTTACTTTTGATTCATAACTTTGTTTACAGCATTCTATTGTGTGGTAAAGAAATATGGGAGAGACATCTTTTGAGTTATGCAAAACATATGTGTATGGTTGCATGAAAAATAGTTTAAATACTTTGATGTTATGATATTCTAATCAGAGCTAGAGAGAGAAAAGGTATATGACAAGGGAGATCCTTGCACACAGACTGTCATCTTTTCCCTGTTCATTCTTAAAAATTCTACCCATAAGCCCAGAGAGCTCAACCTTACCCCCTTTTACACACACACCTTCCAGGAGTATATTGTCATAACTCTTTCTCCTTTGGCACAGCACATACTGTTTGTGATAAACATTTCTACTGGAGGAATTCAGCATTAATAATCTGATACTTATCAGCAGTGGTGTTTTGTTGCTAAGATAGCATAATTTATTGGAAGTCATGGAGTATTCCTGATCCTGGGTTCTGAGTGCCAGTTACTCTTCCTCAACTGTGACAACAAATTCAAATAAAACCACACCCCATACACATTTCCATGACTCTGGAGTCAGGGATAGAGCTCAGTGTCACAAGTGCCTGCCTGGCAAGCACAAAGTCCTGAGTTCAACTCCTGGTATGACAAGAAAAGACAACTCCATGACTCTCAGTAGAGAGTGTTTCTCTGGTTGTCAGTCACTAAGTTAAGCAAAGCACTTACTTTACTACATAGCATGCATCAGGCCCATGTCACCAGTCCTCACACCAAAAAACAATATGATTCTGGGAAACTGAAGCGCTGAGTGATGAATGACTTGCAAGTCATCCAGATCCTGCCACCCAGATCACTCTGGTTCTTTTCCACAGGTGGATATGGCTTTGAACAGGAATATTGACCTTGACAGAGAGTGTAAAAGCAGAGAAGTAAGTACAATGGCAATGTGTAGTTAAATATCACGTATTTGTAATGTTTATTGTATAAACAATATTATTTGTGATCGGTGATTCTCAAAGTGAGATATATAAACCATTGGAGGTCTTGTGCAAAACTAAACAAGGTGGTCATTCTGTTGTCATTTCAAGAAAAATAAATAGTATATGTCACCAGTAATAAAACTCAAGCTTTCCAACAAAAGTTAGAATTTTGAGGGCTAACGAGATAGCTCAGCAGACTAAGCATCTGCCTTGACAAACGCAGAGACCAGGGTTTGATCCCCCGTCCTGCCTGATGCACCAGCCCTGCCCCCTGGTGTGCTGAGCCAGTGACCGAGTCTGGGCATGGTGGTGCATGTCTCCTGCTCTGGGGAGGCTGAAAATAGGAGGATCACTAAGAGTCTGAGCTGGGTAGTGAGATCCTGTACCAAATATATAAATGAAAAAAAAAGTTAGAATTTTGGAAAAGTTATATCCTTCACTATAAGCTTGTCAATTTCTTAGTAGACTTTTCTGAAATGATTGTTATGAATACTAACAAATCTTGTTTTCTTCGGTATTATTGGTATTTTGTAATGGAATGTGTAAATCTTTGCAAAGTCTGTAAAATTAAGGAAACAATGATTTCTAAATAATTAGTATATGATGTCACAGACTCATGAAAAGGTAATGATTCATTTAAAGTGCAAGATATCCAGTAGATTTTTACAATAACAGAGATGACAAGTCTGCTGATATGTTTTCAGATCAACATCATAAACATTTAAGAAATTACCCCTTGACAACTTGGAGTAATATCAAAAAAGAATATCTACAATTATCTTTTTAGAGTAATGCTTATTTCCAACTGGATATGTGTTTGAAGTCAGATTTTCTTCAATGAAAACAACATTATCATAAAAGATTAAATATAGAAGAAACAGAGACTGGCCTGCCATGCCAGCCACAGGCCCAGGGCCCACTGAGATGGCACTTGAGACTGGGTGTGGTGGTGCATGCCTGTAATCCCAGCTCTTGGGAGGCTGTAAACAGGAGGATCTCTATAGTCAATCTATGCAGTGAGACCCAGTACACCCTGTACACCCTGCCAAAAACCAAACCAAACCAAAACCAAAACAACGACAACAAAAAAAAAACAGAAGAAACAGAGAGAAGAACCTAAATGTCTTTTACTTATCAAGCTATTGAGAATAGCAAAAAATATAAAACAATTTTATGGCTACTAATATTATTTTATAAAATATTATTTCTTAATTAAAACACATTATAGTGTTAATTTAAAATGATGTATTATTTAAATTATTTAATATTTTAAAATATTTTTCTAGCCAAACTTGTTGACACATGCCTACAATTTCGACAGCAAGGAGGGTGAGGAAAGGGAACTGCTGTGAATTTAAAGCCAACCTGGGCTGTGTAATAAGTTCCAAGCAAGCCTGAAATACATGATGAGACCTTGTTTCAAGGAAAAAAAAACTGTTGCTTTTTAGTATCTTAAATATTAATAAATAAAATCCACAAAAATAGAAAAAAATTGTGAATCATTCTTTAAAGAAAAAAAATGTGTTCTGAGAAAAAAAGTTAAGATTTTCAAACTATGTTTGACATTAACACTATGATTTTTTATCCAGTTCCCTTCTTTGAAATTAGTACTGTTTTCAGAACACTTACATTGTGTCATATGGTTTGGTCTTAATTTTGAAAACCACCTGTGCTATAATAAAATTCCAAGAGAACTTTGACTGTTATAGTCATTGTAAGTTTTTAAAAATGAGAAAGAGAAAGATTTTGAGTCTTTAATACAATAACTTTTGTGTTATTCCTTACACAGTAAAAGAAATGGAAGACAATTTGGAGCCTTTTGTAAGATGCTATGATGTGGTACCATAGAAATTACTTATTGACTTCTTAAATAGTCTTTGAGAAATTTCTAAATTTTATGTTTTATGGCAAAATTTAACCAAAGCTCAAAAACTCTGTCCTTAGAGTCCCTTGACTGATGTTCTAAGAAGAAAACTGCAGCTATATCTTTAGATCTTTAAGTTCTTTGTCATATCACTACCGGTGGACACTTGGGCTGATTCAGCAGAGAGAAGGTCCATGGGCCAGGTCATAGAATTTTCGTTGAGAAGATTATGGAGCACTGGACACAAGAACCCAAATATTTTAATTTCCTGCCTGTGTGTTCATAGTCCAAATACTTATTTTTCACTCATTCTGTGTTCTTACTTGTAAACTGGAACCAACATTGAAGTAAAGTGCTCAGAAAAATAACTAGCATGTAGAGCCACTCAATGAGTATTACTTATTTTAAGATTAAATTGTCCAATTGGGTCACAGTTGCCTATACTCAAAAGATCAGGTTAGTTGTCACAAAGAAAATATAAACCTTCATACAACACTTTTCTCAGTAATCAAATGTCTCAGTGATATTGTTGAGACAATCTGGCCTAATCTTACCCTTAAGACATTTTGTATTTGAATGACTGAGTATACTTTCAAAAACAACCACTATTTTTGCTCTTATGCTTTTGGACCATAGAAATGATGCTCTGGTCCTCAGGAAAGATTGCCATGTTACGCCTTCATCTTCTTTTCAAAAGGAGACTATTGTAGGTATGAGTGCTTTGGTCTACCTTGAGTAAATCTTTGATAGTTTTTTCTTTATCTATGGTGATGACCTGGGGAAAGGCTTCATCTTTGTAGTTAGCCACGAACAGATTAAAAAGGTACCTTCCCCAGAGTTGCTGAATGTTCCTCTACCCCCAAAACTCAACAGAGGGGTTGGGGAAATGGCTTAGTAGAATAAGCATTTGGGCCTGAGTTCAGTCCTTGGTTCAAAAAAAAAAAAAAAAAACAAAAAAGACTCAACACAGACCTGACATATAGAAACATAGTATGTACAGAATAACCATGAGGCATATATTTTTTTTTGAAAAAAGAGTAACTGTGAAGGAAAATATCACATATATGTGCATCCTACATTTCTATCCTCATAGATAAGAATTTAAGCCAAACTCTAACCTACAAATTTTGGAAAGGAATTGTTGTATAGAAATTAAAAAGTTTTAAAGTTTTTGTTCTTAAAATAAGTCTTGCATTTTCTTTTCTTTCAGAAATCAGACTCTACATTAATTAAATTCATTAAAAATAGAACTTTGTGGTGGTGGTGATTTTGAGAATTGATCTCAGGGTCTTTTCACTGAGCTACCTCTATAGTCATTTTTAATTTGAAACAAGTTGATAAGTTGCTAAATGGCCCAGTCTGGGTTAGAACTTGCAATCCCTCTACCTCAGCCTCCCAGTATGCTGGGATTAAAGGCATATTTTACCATTTCTAGTACAACTCTTTATTTTTTTAAAAAATGTAATTTTTAAGTAATGTGGCTTTTATTATTATACCAACATTTAAATATTATAGTAAAACCTGGTTAGAATATTAATACAAATGCATGTTTGTAGGAAAATCAAATGCTATATGAAATCTGTTGCAGACATGTTTCTTGTTTGCTTCATGTCACTCCAGAACACTGCTTTCATCTAGTTCTGAATCCAGGTCTTTCTCTAATGTGAGCACAAAAGAGGTGTGTGTGAGGCTTACAAGAATTTTTAATCTCAGAAGCAGTAGCCAACGTGTTTAGATAAGGCTGTGTCAGTCAAAATGAATCCTAAGCTGGAGTTTTGAAAAAGGAAGCTGCTTGTGAATAGAGTTAATCAAGAAGAAGGCACTTCTGGCCAATCTGGAAAAAGGTAGTAGAGGCCGGAGCCTTGACAAGCTGGTTCTATAGCAGCACAAATTCAGATAACCCCTGAACTCTTTAGTCACACAAAAATAATTTTGTTAAAATAATAATAATAATTCTGTTTTCCTTTCAAAGTGCTTCAAGCTGGTTCCTCCTGCTTGCAAGGAAAAGTTCCTTTTATAATGCAACCCACTATTTCAGCATACAAAGAAAGAACTCCTTAGGCTCAAACTAAGATTTTAATGAATCCTATTCCCCAAATGCTATAGTGGATTGTAAATAATTTTAAGGGTTTGAACACTAGTATGAATACACTGGGCTATAGAAAGCCCTTCGCAAACCTCATCATGGCTCAGGAGGCTTAAGTTTGTGATCTCATGGAAAATTTATTAAAATGCCATTAATTTAACTCCAATCTGCCACTTCCAGTGCAATCCATGATGAGAATAAAGACACTAAGGAATATTTATAGTTGTGGGAGCCAAGAGGTTCCTAAGGCCAGCCAGTGTGGTGGCTAACCAGAAGAAAGGTTGCTACTCAGGGCTGAAACCCAGATTTTATTAATCTGTGAAGAAAGGAATGGCTTGGGGATGAGTGACAGTGAGAGTTGTGGGAAGTACGTGAGTGTGGTGAGCGTGGCTAGGTAGGAGGCCTGAGATCACTTTTGCAGTGTGCAGAGAGAAGGCTATGCAGAAAGAGTAATCTACATTACATAATTCAAGATAGATAACAGTTAATGTTTGAGGTCAAGGCTTCAGCTCCAATGTGTAACCTTTTATGCCCTGGGAAGTCATAGCCTCTTACCTCCAGGCTCAGTCCCAGAGGACTCCTGAAGCACAGCTCTCCTTCCTGCCTTGCTCACACCTACCTTTTGGCAGCTGGGGGCTGGGGCAACATTGACCTGTCCCTTTGCTTCAAAGACTACACATCATTGCCTCAGCTAGATCAATCTGCATTGCTTAAAGCCAATTGAGGGGGATAAGGAAAAGCCCTAGGCAGCTCTGTACCTGTCAATACATGGAAATAGGGCCACATTTAGCCAAAATGGAAATTCTCTTCTTTAAAGGAATGTTGTCCAGGTGGTCCTCTACAATGGACTATGTATAATGTCCCAATATTTTGTTTAAGGGTACAATATGGCAGATTTAAAAAAATACTAATTGTAATGTTAGGTATGTGCTCAAAAATTAAATGTAACTCAAATCTTAACTGTAGTACAATGGCTAAATATATATAATAGTATGCCAGTATTACTCTAAGCTAGTCTCAAGCACAGAGATAGCACAAAAGGCATTATTTATAATGTATTATGTGGAAAGGATCAAAACAATTACATTTTTATCAGTCAGTGGCTACTAGAGAAACAGATAGAATGTAAGATATAGAAGTGTTATGGTTTGTATCTAGATGTACCCCCAAAGCCTCATGCAATCAATCAGTGGCAGACTTCTAGAGTTTGTGATTAATTCATGATCCAGTGCTGGGATTATGGGTGTGAGTGTTACACCCTCCCTGGAGTAGATAGCCAAATATAAGGATGGGAGAGATGCTTGCTCTTTCTCGCTGCTCCTAGCTTTTTGCTTTTGCTGTTTTGCTGTTCTCTGTTTCCTCTGTTTGCTGACCTCTGCCATGTGCTACTCTGCCTTGGAGTCCCTGATTATGAACTGGAACCTCCACAAACTGTGAACTAAATAAGCTTTTCCTTCCTTAATTTTGGGTATCAGGTATTTTGTCTCAGCAATGAGATAAAAGTAACTGAGATAAAAAGTGTTTAAGAATTTATAAGAGTGGCTTACCATATCTGCCTGCAGAGTCAAGTGTGGAAGAGTGCTGAGAGTCTGTTGGGACACTGGGGAATATGAAGGATCCAGTCAAAGGTTTGGAGTTCTGCAGTGTCCACTGTGAGTCCATATCAGGAGGCTAAAGGATCTGCAATGGAAGGTTGAAGGGTTGGGGCTGGAAGCCTAAGAGTCTGAGTGAGAATCCAGGAATTGATGTCCAACATGAAGGCAAAGACTAGAGCTCTTCCAGAGAAAACAGAAATAATCTTTTCTTCTTTGTTTCCTGTTTATAGTATTCTGGCCATTAATCTCCCTATGGTGGGTCTTCCTTGCACAGAAGTATTTTGAAGCAATTTGGTTGGGCATTACTTACTCAACTTGACACAACTGATCAACTATCACACTTTTGTTCTAATAATTATAGCTATGTAAAATTGAGATAAGTGATGTTAGTCTTAGTTACATATTAGAATCTCCTGTGGAGTGTTGAAAAACTAAGAGAAATCTTGATGCTTCAGAAATTGATTTGATTGATCTGGGGTAGAGTTCAGTCCTTGGTAATTTCCCAAAATCTCACGGGTGATACTAAGGTATCAGCATTAACGTAGCCTTTAAAATTATGAAGAAATGAAGCCTCTTACAATAAATCAACAACTATTTCATTTTTACATAGTCACAATCTGACATTTTAGCATGTTCAAATCTTCATATTTTTGGCATTTCACATAATTACAACTTTTTCATGTGTTGGTATTTATCTCATCCACAATTAACCTCAAAATAGTTCAGGCTTTCATAGTTCATCTGTTGACTAAGACAAATGAGCCATTTAATTATACCTTGAAATATAACAGAGTAGACTGTGAGGGCTTGAAGGCATTTTGTAAATCAGGTATAAATTAATTCACAACTTGGAAGTTCTCAATCTCTTATTGTAATGATTTTAATCTTATTAAATTCTTACAATTTTAATTCTTTCTTAAAACGTGAATTCTACTGTTTTCTGGATCTTGCTCCTTTAAATGTTGGAGAAATGCTCACATGTGTAGTTGGGTTGCCTCTGTTGTCTCTGTTATGCTGTCGGCCCCCTCAGGAGGCTCAAGGGAGATCTTTGTGGGTGAGGTCCTCAGGTTAAAGAACGCATGTGTGTAACACATCAGCAGCAACAACTCACCAGCTACTATCTTTACACGTACCTTAAAAATATATTATATGCTTTGGTCTCAGCTCAGTTCCTATCAACTGCAATGCACTAATTTCAGGCAGTTATCAAACAGCATCTCACACACTGCTCTCTAACAACAGCACCTTGCTTTTAACTTCTTTCCATTATCTGAACTCAGTGAGATTAACTCTTACTCCAGCTCATAACCTTCCAGCGGCTTTTTATCACAATCAAAAGAAAGCCTCCATCTTCAGCCCACAGACTGAGTTCTGTGTGGTCAGTTGTCTGGTCTCACCTTCCACACTCAAGCTTCTCTCATTGCTCTGAGAGCTGCCAGGGTCACAGCTCCCTAACGCTAACCAAAGGTCCCAGGCATGTCCTAGCCCCAGGGCCTCTTCTGCTGCTGACTCCCTTCCTGAGTTGCCCTAGCCTCAGATAGCTTATCTCATCCTCCATGTGCTTCTTTCCAGGTCCTGAGAAAATCCCCTCCTCAGAGAAACCTTCTCTGTAAAAAAGCACTCCTCGCATTGCCCACCTTGATCGTCATATAGCTAAAATGTTCAATGCTTTCTTCATAGTACTTGTCACTGTCAGATGATAGCTGCTTATCTATCTAGCTATTGTACCTTTATTTTCTATCAATGCAGAGGTTTGGCCAGTTTCTGTCACTGTTGTATCTGTAAGTTAAAAAAAGCTTGGGTACAGTCATTAACTGTCTGGAATTCATAAGTGTCAAAAGAAACCAGGATTCAAATATGTGCACGTGAGTGCTTTTTATATATACTTTTTTCAAAAGTAGATTTAGGCTTACAGCAAAATGAGTAAAGGTAGCAATTTCCCACATATCCTCTGACCTTCATCTTCTCCAGCTTTCAAATTTTCCCACCAGGTCAGGGAGATAGCTCAGCAGTCTAAAGCGCCTGCGTAGGCAAGCTCAGGCAGGCGCGGGAGACTGAGGGCTGAGGTTTGAGGTTTGATCCCCAGTACCACATCCTGCACCAGCCCTGCCCTCCAGCCAAAAAAAGAAAAGGGCCCAGAGAGATAGCTCAGTAGAATAAGCACTTGCCTGGCAAGTGCAGGGTCCTGAGTTCAATCCCCTGAAAAAAAAAAAAAAATCCCCCCACCAAGGTAGTCATATGTAACTGAAAGAGGGGAAAGAAACTCCCAACCTCCAGATGTCTGGTATGAGTTTGTGTTCTCTAAAATTGAAGAGTGAATTTTAGGAACAGTGGAGGTTAAGAGTGGAAGATGTTTCCTGGTGGAAAAAAAAGCTTTATTTGAGAGAAATACAGAAGGGGTCCCAGATGGATTGTCAAGGAGCCTGCCTTTTCTAGGGATTTTACAGAACAGATCCACAAGTTGAGGCAGGTCTAAGGTGGGAAAAATGGGAAACTGCAAGGTAGGCATGAAGTGGGACAAAACTATGGTCAACCAATAAGACTACAAGTATAATTGCTTAGGTTAAAATTGATTAAATCAGGATCAACTGCGGAAAGCAAGTCATGTAGCAAGTGGGTTTGAATACACAGCAGGGGCTTTTCCTGTAGGGGGTTGAGTTAGTGACACTTTCTAGCTTTCTCAAGGTGATAGAGACCTATTTAGAGATCAATCTCTGATGCTTATCTTTAGGAAAGTATATGTGTGCCTTTGTTTTTTTTTTTTATCTTAAGGATAAAAAATATCTTCAAGTCTCTTGATCCCCTCCACCTGCCTAGCTTGCCTAAGCAGGCACTTCAGACTGCTGAGCTGTCTCGCTGGCCTGGTGGGTGAATTTGAAAGCTGGAGAAGATGAAAGTTGGAATATGTGCAAAATCTCTACCTTTACTCTCTTTTTGCTGAAAGCTTAAATCTACTTTTGAAAAAAGTATATATGAAAAGCACACACGTGATCACATTTGATTCCTGGTTTCTTTTTGACACTTGTAAATTCCAGATATTTAATGACTGCACCCAACTTTTTTTTTTTTTAAATTTACAGATACAACAGACACCCACAGCTGGAGGTGTCTGTCTCTCCCACAGTTGTAAGGTATCTCATCTTCTGTAGTGGCTTCTCCTAGCCACTAGATAGAATATCTGACTGTCTATATTTTATCAAAGTTAGCTGCTTATAGTATAACAGTGAATGAATCTTCATTGATATATTATTATTATTCTCCAAAGCACATAATATACTTTAGACCTCACTTTTGAGGTATATTCTGTAGGGTTTTGGCGCATACATAGTGACATCTTACATTATAATATGCAGAATAGCTTCTGCTCCTGATGGGACAATCAGATAAAAGTTAACTATTCAGGCTGGGGAGACAGCTCAGTGGTCTAAGCACCTGCCTGGCAAGTGCAAGGTTCTGAGTTTGACCCCTGGTACTGCATGCCGTTTTGACCCTGGAACCCAGCACACCCTGTGGACCACTGAAACTGGGTGTGGTGGTGCATGCCTATAATCCCAGCACTAGGGAGGATGAGACAGGAGGATCACTGTGAGTCCAAACTGCATAGCAAGACCCTGTACCAAATTAAAAAAAGTTAACTATTCAGCCAAATTGTCTTTGCTTGCTACCTAAACCAAACATCTGCACAGTAGAACTATATTGCCTTTGTTGATCCTCAATAAACCTATGGGTTTGAGTCAATTCTGGTCCTCACTCCATTGCAGTGAAGCCCCCCGACACCCCAAACAAGGATTCTCTCTAGCACATCTTCATTCACCTGTCTAACAGGGTTTGCTGCCGCGAACCCATGGCAACTGGCGATTCTTTCACTGACTCCCTAATTTTTCCTTTTACAGAGTGTTGTAAATTGGAATAACCAAGTTTTGTACTTTAGGGGTTTGAGTTTATTAATTTGCATATGGCCAACTTCTGGTTGGTGATCTTCCAGCAGGAGCTTGACAATATAGACATTCTCCTGGGAATTATAAATTTTATGTCATCTGTAAGATAGTGCCAACTGTTAGTAAGTTTAAATTCTTAGGGAGACAGCTTGCTTGGGCCCCTCTCCTGTCCCTCTCTCAGACAGGAGCTTTCTTTTCCCCCCAGTAAATATTTTCTGCTCATAACCAAAAAAAAAATAAATAAATAAATAAATAAATAAATAAAAGAAAAAGAAATTCTTATTCCATGTGTCTTGTATAAATCTGAGCTTGAGACCCTTCTTTTACACTCATACTGGGTCATTCTGTGATTAAAATAACAAACAAGGGAAGTATTTAAACTGAAATTCTATTCTAATTGTGACTATATTTTCCTAGTCATGAACATGCCTGTATTTGATGCTAGTGCTGTTGCAACAAGGTGCCACAGACTGTGTCAGAACTTCCCTTTCTGACAATTCTGGAGCTGAGTCTGCTGTCAGGGTCGCAGGGCCGGCTTCTCCGAAGCCCCTTCCTCGGCCTATAGACACAGAGCAGCCTTCTCTTTGTGTCTGAACAGTCTTCCTCTGTACATCTCCATTTTTCTTTCTTCTCAAGATTCCAAATTGGATTAGAGCCCACCCTAAGGACCCCACTGTAATTGAGTGAACCTATAAAAACTATCTCCAAATAAGCACATTCTGAGGTACTTACTGGGAGTTATGACTTCCATGTATGAATTGCAGCGTGAAGAGACAAGTAAGTTCAAAAAATACCATATTACTTATCCCTACTACTTTAGCTACTTTTCAAGTAGCATAAATTTCATATCTAAATATATGAACTTTATTGTAACTGTAAGTCATAGTCCAAATAACTGAAAATTGGAGGAATACAATATTGATTTTTAAATCTGGATAAAAAGTCTTCCTCAAATATAACAGAATCCCAAGTTACAACTTAACTGTAATGATAAAAAAATAACATTGGGCCTGCTTTAGTAGCACGTCTGCACTCAGCTAGTTAATAGACTGAAGTAGAAAGATGTGAGTTGCAGGTCAGCCTGGATACTATAACAAGGCCCTGCATTTAAGGGAAAAAAAAGGTCAAAGATAGATGAGTACTCTGTAATTATTTTGCTATTTCAAACAGAGAAAAATGGTTTTAAAATTGATGTGTAAACTGTCAATGAAGATATTCCTGACTGCCAAAAAGAGAGGAAAAACAACCTCAAAAATGAGCATTAAAAAACAGTGATTTAAAAATAAAACTTGATAATGAAACAAATGGATTAGACAGTAGTGAAAACATTAATTTTATTTAAAACTTTAGTTTGTTTTGGGATTTTTTAAAGTTAATATTATCACTTCCCACCCCCTGTTTTTTTCATCTTGGTCCTATCATCTGTCTGTCTCTTTGCTCAGGGGCTGATAAGTGAACCCCTATCAGCCCAGGCTTCGGAAACGAAAGAACACAAGTTAACAATGGAAGACCAAAGATTACAGATTTCAATTCTAGATTCTAGCCAGAATTTTTCACTGAATACTTAAAATAACAGCACAATAAGAATATTTGGAGAAAGAAAAGGAATTAAGATGAATAATAAAGTCTTCAGATTTACTGATGCAGTATTAAATAACATTGTCCAAGAGATAGGCTTAAGTAAGCTATTGGGTAGAAAATAATTTTAAAACAAAAAGAGCGATGCAGTAACCTTTAATCTTATGTATTATTTGTTCCCTAACATTAAAGGAGAAAGAGCATTTTCTTCCCTTTAGTGATGAATATAAAATGTAGAAAATAAGTTCTTTTCTAAGCATCTTATTTCCTACAATTACAGAATAGTTTTAGATAAAATGCCATAATTTAAAGCTCACTTGACTGTGATAAGAAGCAAGTCTTTAAAAATTTTTGAATGAAAATACTTAATGTTATAGGTATTATTGATGTATTGCTTAATATGTTTTCAACTAAAGCTGAAGAGATGAATCCCAAAGTGCTAGGCCTGAGTTATTCACCATAAAATGCCTTGTTTAATGCTTCTTTAATGAAATCAAATTGTTAAGATAATGAAAATAAAGAGAAAGGTCAGGTCACTGAGGATAAGCCACTTAACCTTATATCTTATTGCCTAGAACAGCGCAGAGTAAGAAACCAATCTTCATAAATTGAATTTATTTCATATTCCTAATGCTTATGAATAAATCATCTTCAGTAATTAAATAATGTGTGCTGCTTTTCTGAAAAACCTCCCTGAATTGTTAAGAGTTGGTTTGTCTTTGATACGTATCTCTGAGGGAACTCCCTGTGGAGTCAGACACGCTGTACCCTGGGATATTTACTGAATCTATCAGAGTACTTGAGAAACAGTAGGGGAAGGAGAATCAAACAAAGACTTCAGTAGTAAAGCAGCTCAGATAATTCTCTCAACTCCCTAAATTAGCCAGAAATTAGATCTAATTTATCACAAAAGAAAACAAAAGGTAATATCACTGCATGGATTCAAGCCCCTCCCACAAGATTCCCTTGTCCAGAAAACTAATTTACATGTTGTCAACTGCAAAATACTAATATGTGGATATGCTCTCTTATCAATGCAATAAAAAGGCCCATTTTTTTGTTCTGTTGCTCTGATAATTTTTTTCTAGATTTGAATACAATTATACAATTCTCCCCAAAATCTAAAATATACTTCAAAAGAATTCAGAACTAAGCATAACATTTCCTTTTATCTCTTAGTATTTTGGCAACGCACTTTCAGTCATCTTCATCCTTCTAGAAGTTTGTTGATTTTTTATCCAAGAAATATATATATATTTCATAGTCTATTGGCAAGTCTTGTGGCAGGACTTTGAATGGATGCGAACAGCATGCAGGAATCAATGGGAAAATGTATGTACCTTCACCACACACAACCAGTATTCCTTTTTACATAGTACTCTATTCTCACATCTAGTTTTATAAATGGGTAAGACAAAACACTTCATAGCAACTATTTGTAAAGAAAACCATACAAACAAAAGCTATGAAAAAGTCTTCAGATAAAAGTTTCATTTGAGAATCTAAACTTTAAGTGAATCAATTTACTTATAAATTGCTCCAATTGTTTTTATACTGCACATGTTTTAATATAACAATAAAGACATAAAATTTGTGAAAATACCAGTAATTCTATCTAGGGCAGTGACGCAGAGACAACTATCATGCTTCCTTTAATGAACTACAAATTTGGATTAGCATTTTAAAAACAATTATTCTAATAGCCATTCAATAAGAGAATAAAAGTTATGTTAATTACTTTTAATTTACAGAATGAACCAACAAAATGTGAAAATAAAAGAAATAATCATAATCATTTAACGTTAGTATGTGACATAACTTAGTTATGTCTGTAACATTAATCGCATGGACCACAGTTGCATTTCTGTAGACAAATATCTATGTTAGCTGGCCTTTCAGGAGCAGTGGTGTGGGAACGCATCAGAGTGACGCAGGAGGCAAGTCTCTCTATGGGGACTACTCCTAAATTACTTCATTCTCCAGGACTGTAAGAGAAGAAATGTCATATATAT
>NW_004524762.1:4322219-4361356 GCF_000260255.1 Octodon degus | reverse complement strand
AGCTGCCTCAATGAATTTCCTCTGACTTAATCTCAAATGTGTAGCTTATTTTTTTAAATTCTTCCTTGGGGATAAAAACTATTTGAATGAATATGCCATTTAATTAAGGGATACTTTCCTAAAAACCTATAGAAAAGTTTAAAAATAAAAAATGCCATTTATTTATAAAATTTCAATTAAGGCCTCTGATGAGAAAAGAAATCTGATGTGTGGGCTACTAGCCCTTTCCTAGTCAGCCCATCTGCCTGGAACTGAAGATAGAAAATATCTGAAGTGAAAATCAATTTTGAATTTTACCAACATATGAAATAATACATAAAAATTACCACAACTGAAATTACTTTAGTTTACTAATGATCAAAATACTACATTTGGGTGCAAGATTGTATAGTTCAGTCTTATGAGGCCTGGGTTGATCCCAGGTGCTGCAAACAAAACAAAATAAAAACAAACAAAAAACTATCTTTTCCTTTAAGAGAACTGCAGGATTTCACTGATACTTAACTATCTTTGTGTAAATTGCCACATAGACTATAATAGGGTAATTGAAATGACATATTCTTATTGCCAGCCTTTTGGGGCTACAATTTAATTATAAATTGAATGCCAAATATGCTTTCCTTTTACTAGCATTCTAAACTTCTTGTGCTCATTTCCCCAAATGCATTTTTATTAACAAAGAGAGAGAAAAAAATGAACAATTCCACCAGCATTGACCCATGGGCATTTAGTTGATATTCAGACGCTTGGAATACAATAGCCTAAAATTAAATTTAGCCTGCAAAGCACTCACTGACATTCATAGCATTAGTACCTGATTTTGAATGACACAAAATTTCTAAGCCTTGACATTCATTTTTAAAAGAGAAATGAAGAATTCAGGGTAGTCAAAATGAATCATTAAGAAATAGACAGATTTTCAAACCTCTTAATTTAAAAGAGATGCTAACTTTTCAACGTTGTGTCTTCTTTCACTTACTTGAAAATAAAAACAAAATCTTCCTAAGCCCAAATTCTCTATCTTGAAAAATAGCTTATTTTAAAGGTTTTTTTCCCCATAACCATGTTTTTTCCTACAGTGAAAGCCTTGAATTTCAGAGAAATTATTTAATCTTATTTTCTGCATGTAAGTAAAAATTATAGTAATGATAAGATACGTAGTGATAAACTCGGTTAATGGCTGTACAGTACACCGAGCAGGTACTGGAAGCGAGGCCCATTGCAGTAAGGTCCATTAGCGTCACTGTGGAGCTGATTAGAATTGCAAAGCTTCACAACCATGCAAGTAGAGCCTGCATTTCATTGAGATCCCTGGATGAAACACAGGCATATTAAAGTTTGGGCTATGCTAATAAAACTGATCTAATTCAAAACATTATATATATATATATATATATATATATATAATTTTTTTGAACGGGGGATTGAACTCAGATCCTTGCATTTACCAGGCAAGCACTTACTGTACAGAGCCATCTCCCCAGCCCCTGATCTTTATATCTTAATAAGGAAATTTAAGTTGATGCTATTCCTCAATTACTCTATACACTTAAAAATGGGGCAATGTGGGCTAAACACACTTCAAAACTACTATTTCTCCTAAACTTCCACTCACAGAAGTCAATAGGAAGGAAAATAATCTAATAGAGCTCTGTTTCATCATTAATTTAAACTATCTTTCTCCTCTCACTCAACCATCACTTTCTTTTTTCTTTTTAAAGCTCAGGAAGCCAATTGCAGGAAACTAAGACAAATTGCATTAGAAAGCAGCTTTCTGCCAAAGTGGGATTATTGAAGGCACAAAAACTATTTTCAAAGAGATGATACAATTACATAGCTTCATTCCACATGAGGCAGAAGTCTGTGCTATTTCTAGCAACACAATACAGGTACATGAAGCGGACATTGTGGTGCAGTTCTGTATTTCATGCAATGCTGTATTTGGGGATAAAATAAAGAGTTGGTTTTAGGAATAAAGCAATAAATGGTCATCCAAACTGAATTCTTTTCTTCATTTAAAGAGATGATTACTTGAAGTTCTAGAGACTCAGAAATAGTTCAAACTGAGCTCCACAGGAAGTGGGAAATAAAGCTCATCATGTCCTACCCGAGAGAATCAGAGAATCGGAACAGCTGCTCTTTAATTTGGGAGACTGGGTGACGACTGTGACAAGTGAAAGCGCTGAAGACTGAACTGCGTGCAGATCTGAGCGTCTTTTATATTCTGATAAAATGGAAGAAAGAAGAGATTAACCACAGGGAAAGAAGAGCCTGCAGACACATATTTCTTCTATCTTTTTTTGTAATAACATTAAGTGGCAGGAAATTAGCACATACACAGTTACATCTACGATAACATATGTAAAGCAAGTGTCTGAAGCCGCTGTTGTGCCCTGATAGGCCCTTAATCGCCAGCGGTAACCAAACGGCAGTGTGAGGGGGCAGTCACCCATCAGGCGGCTTCTCCTCACCTCCAGTCCTTCCTCCACACCAACCTCCAGATAATCAAGTTTTCTTACTAACCTTGTTTTAAAATGAAAGCTATTAAAAATGTATTTTGAAATTATCAAAAGAGACTGTAACATAGTTCAGAATACGTTATATTGTTATATGGGATATGTTTCCACCCATGTCCAATTTTTCCACATAATCATTTAAAATGCCATTACACGATTTGTGCTGAAGGGCCTAGGTTTTTCATGCAATCATTGAAGAATGCAAAGTAGATTAATTAGGTTTGGAGGAAATCTATCCTTATCAACTGTTCAAAAAGAAATTAATATATTTTCTCTAATTTACTGAATTAGCGAACTTAATCTTGGGTTTATGGATAATGTACACATACTTCTGGAGTAGAGGTGAATTATCAGCAAAGAACTTACAGCATATTATCTCCATTAATTGTTTCCCAGGAAATATTTAATTCGTTATTATCTACACAGTTTTTTTGTTGGTGGTGGGGGTGCTACAGTTAATCATATAATAGAGAAGTGTTTCATTATACAAGATCTCTGTCTTAGAATCCCTTAATAACAGGAACAGTAACAGGATTGTTAGAGTTAGCTTTTTATTATTTTTAATGTATTTGGCTGTTGCAGGGTCTCACTGCACAGCTTGGACTAGTGATCCTCCTGCTTTCAGCTACCCCAGCTCTGGGATTACAGGTGTGTGCCAGTAGGCCTGGACTCCAGCAGCTCAGCCTGCCCTGGGGATGGGGCTGGCACAGCATCTGGGGCTGGGGATCTAACCATGGTCCCTATGCTTGCCTAAACTTGCCTAAGTAGGCATTTTAATCCACTGAGCTATCATGCTGGTGCCCACTTTTTAGTATATGTGCTGCCGAAGCGAGCACATGGCCCTCACTTTTTAAAAGTGGTCTTGGGGGCCTGCCCCTTAGTTCAGTTGTTTAAGTGCCTGCTTAAACAAAGCAGTCAGGTTCAGGAAGCTATGGTTCGATCCCCAGATCCTCAAGACAAACCAGACCTGTCCTGAAGGCATCCTGAGCCCACCAAAAAAAAAAATCCTTCTGCATTTTTGGGGGCCAGGGAGATGGCTCAGGAGAATAAGCACTTCCCTGGTAAGCACAAGGGCCAGAGTTCAATCCCAGGTTCCACAAAAAAAAAAAAAAAAAAGAAAAGAAAAGAAGAGAAAAATTGTCTTGTGGTACAAGTGTTACTTCTATACACAGATCAATCTGCAGACACAGACCAGGTGGCTTCATGGTATACCACTGCGTTGTACATATGGAATATGGTTGACTTTGCAATAAATTCAATACAACATAAAGAAGAGCTGCAATGAAATGTCATCAAGTTCCTAATTCCTTACTCTGGTAGAATTACTGTGAGATCAAGTAGGTGTCTTCTTTCTGGGGTCTCGCAAAGGCAGACTGCACAGTGGAGGCTGTGCTACACTGAGCCCTTTTTTTGTGCTGTTTCTGTTTTGGCCCTTCCGTATTTTTTTTGTAGTAATTGTATTTCTATTGTGTGGGGTAGGTTTCTTAGCAGATTCCGCGGTTCCTTTGGAGTCCCTCTGGGCTTCGTTGGTTGTGTGGTTTTCCCGTTCAAAGTGATTGTACTCACACCCTGATATTTGTTTTTTTTTTTTTTTTTTTTTTTTTTTTTGGATTTTGGGTTTGCATTCATGTCCTTTTGCTTGCCAGTTGTTTTGTTATTCTGTTGGTCCGGCTCCTTGGCCTCGTCTGCCTGTGCTTTGTCGGGCAGAGTTGGTTCATGTGTAGTCTGGCAGTATTTTACTCTCCTTGCTCAGTTTAGCACAGCCTCCACTGTGCAGTCTGCCTTTGCGAGACCCCAGAAAGAAGACACCTACTTGATCTCACAGTAATTCTACCAGAGTAAGGAATTAGGAACTTGATGACATTTCATTGCAGCTCTTGTTTATGTTGTATTGAATTTATTGCAAAGTCAACCATATTCCATATGTACAACGCAGTGGTATACCATGAAGCCACCTGGTCTGTGTCTGCAGATTGATCTGTGAGGACCACTGCTAGTAATCCTCTAGCTGTGTGTGCGTAGGAGCTTTCTGTGCTTTCCTTATCCCCATGTTAGGCAGGTCGTTAGACATGAGGGAGCCTAAGGGACAACGTGTATGGAGGAGAATAAAATAGTGTGTCTTCTCAAGTAAAGAAACAAAGATACATTTACAATCATTTGTTAGGTCTCAGACCTAATGGACTCCCACAGAGCACAGCGACATTTTAAAGCTTACACATCATGTACAGTCCGTCTGATAGCTGGCTACCTGGCCATCTAGTTCTAGAACAAGGCATGTAGCGTTCCTGGATGTCATAGCCATGGCCCAGTGCTATTGGGAAGGGAAATGTTCTTTATGGACCCTCCTGCCTTGAGTGATGACCTGGTTAAATTATGAATTTACTGTTAATTTCTATATGTTTCTTTTCTTTTTTATTATATACAGGGTCTCACTTCACAGTTCAGACTCATAGTGATCCTCCTGTCTCAGCCGTGAGCTACCATGCCCAGTTTGGGGGCCTGCAAAGCGTATGGTAGGGATTGAACTCAGGTCCTTGTGCTTGCCCAGCAGGCGCTTACACTGCTGAGCCATCTCCCCAGCTCTCTTCTGTAAGTTTCTTACTTGACTGAAACCTCTGAGGAAACACTGACTGTCTAAAAAGGACAGGAAGACATTTTGAAATTCCAAAGTGACTTCTAAATAAAAGGATTGCAAGTGTTATAATTATCCTAGTTTTCTGAAGTCCAGCAACAATTCTTAGGTACATAAGAAGCCATCCAAATCTGCGATGAGTGCAGACGCCCTCGTGGCACTTCTTGCTTTCTGCTTTGAGGAGCTAACGTTCTCTCTGTCCACTTTACGATAACTGTACTTCCATTTTTCGATGGATCCCTGTATGTCTTGACTAAATTTTTCATTGAGGGTACAAAAATCACAGGATCAAGAAAGGGAGGGGATTACTCCTTCCTTTGTCACCCAGCACCCCAGTGACACTATCTCCTAGAATTCCTCAGGGAAGGAATAAATGAGTGAAGGTATCATCTCATAGTAATCTATTTTCCCCTCAAATTTTCATTTCCTTTATCCATGACAATTTTAGGGCATGTATCACTCTTGTTCTATTGTTACCTAATATTGTCATTTGTGCATATGCCTTTATTTCTTCTACAACATAGACACTATCCATAACTCCCCTTCACATTCTATAGAGCAGTGGTTCTTAAATTTGAAATGAACAGAAGTACCCAGAAGGCACAGATTACTGGACACCACCCTTAGTCTCTGACGGAATGGGTACTATAGGAATCTGCATACTTAACAAGGTGCTGCTGATGTTATGGGTCCTGAGGTCCCACCTTGAGAACCAAGGCTAAGAAGCCTAGCTCACTGAGCACTATGAAATTTCATTGTTATACCATAAATCTGAATGGTAAGCTAGCAGTGATTGGGTTTATAAAATAATGCATATATTTTCAAATGATTAAAAGTGAGATTTCTCAGGTAGCAAATCTCTTAACTAGGTAATAATATAATGTAATTTTTATTTATAGCTTTTGTAGGCATACCTACATTTGGAAAGCCAACACAGAGGACAACACAGGTTTATAAGACCATATAATAATTTCTCCAAAAGTTCTGAAAACGTTTCCACCCTGCTTTCAAGGAAGGAAATTGGAAAATTTTAATTCCATTCAACAACATTGTCATTCCAAGTGTTAGGTTTTCAAAATTAAAATGAAAAAAAAAGCTTCCCACAGCTTTTCATTGTACAATATTTGCTTGAAGTTGATGCAAAACTTTGAGAGTCCAAATTTTCTGGTAATTGACCTAGTTTTTTAGTGCTGCAGTAAAAATTATTTACTTTCCTTTATATTTATTAATTAACTCTACCAATAATGAGTGAGATTTGCCCTGACCACTGTTCTGAGCACTGGGAATAAAAGGGTGAGTCTGAGATCTTACCTCATGAAGGAAATCCATAATAAAAATCACTGAGAATCTATTGTGTCTTACCAGTTAAGAAACCTCAATTATATATACTACCCGTCATGGATTTACATGACCATGCTAACAGTACTTTCTCCTAAAACACAGTAAATATGAATGAAATCCTAAGTAAATATTTCCATTACTCTCTTTCTAGAGATCTACAAACACCCCATTGCTCTCCACTATCATCCACCTTTTCTTCCCGGAAACCACACATTTAATCCAAGGAAAGATAAAATTTAATTACAGTTATATTGCATATATTTACAATGATATGAATTAGCAAGTTATATAAAAAAGTAAATAGTGGTTGTCATGAGAACCACAACTTAGCATGTATTTTGGACAAAAGCTTGAAATTTTCATATAAGCTATGTTATAAAAAATTACCAAGAGAAAAATAGGTGAAGGATAAAATTTTTAAGACAAAAAATATGAGATGCTAAGTTCTTGTTTGTTCTAAAATATATATAAACAGTAGCCAAGAAAATATGTCTTACAAATTTAAATAAAGGAATTATATTTCAGCAACACTAATATCAACAGTAATCATAAAGTGAACTATACAAAGCTTGTGTTCAGACATTAAAAAATGTAAATATCAAGTTTCTGTAATCTATTTAAGCTCTGATAGATAATATTTTAAAGCCCATTTAGAATTCATTACAGACAACAAAGTCTGTTCATATTTTCTGGCAGAAAAAGAAAGGACTGTGTTTTCAATAGTCTAAGTAGGTCAGTCTTGAAAAATAATAAGACATTTATATGAAGACATTAAAAACTTTTTACTATGTGAAAATAGGCAATTCTTACTGTATGGCATTTTCTTATCAAAATTGATCACTTTCATAATACAATTTTTAAAACAATAACTGCATGTGCAGTGACTGTGCCAAAGTATTTTCTAGGAGACACACTATTTTGTTTATTTCTGCTATTATTTACTCTATTATCTAAAATTATTAATAGCAAGATGTCACTCCAGTTCCGCCATGCAGGCGCTTTCACTGCTTTCTTATACAGTAACACAATTAATTCTTTTACCATAATTAAAAGGACCTATGTCTTACCAAAGTCATTACCAGCATAGTAAATCTATACTAGAATGTTGGAAAATTAATACACATTCAAAAAGTGCTAGTCTCTTGAGTAAAGAAAACTGAACCAAAAAAACGGGTGGTATTTTTCTATAAAATGTGAGCTAATTACTAAAGTATTATGGGCTGGGCTTGGCAGTCTATATGCCTGCTAGCAAGTGCAAGATCCCAAGTTGGATCCCTGGTACTGCGTGCTGTGCTGGCCCAGAACACTGGGCACACCGTGCTGGCCAGAACAAGGTGTGGTGGTGCACACCTGTAATCTCGGGACACTGAACAAGAATCAGTATGAGTTTGAACTGCATAGCAAGTTTCTGTATCAAATAAATAAATAAAAATTAAAAAAAATTAAATGCTAATCAAATGGTAATGTACAAAAAGGTGAATTTCACTTCCACTGAAAACATTTTACTCCAAATCTTTTCCATGCTATAGAACACTAAATACAAAAAATGACATTGCAAAAACACCTTGTATAATGTATTTGTTTAAGTTTATGAACACATCTATTTTCTTGGCTACTGGACATAGTGATTCATAACTAAATATTTCTCTCATTATAGAATATTTATTTTTTGGTTATAGAATTTTTAATTAGAGAGAAAGCATAACATTCTCTCAAAGTCAATAAAATCTAAAAACAAGAAAGCAAAAGTTGTGAAACATTACAGATAATTGTAAGAGGAAGACAGTAGGAGAAAAACAGGAAATTTAGATACAACAAATTTGTTTTCTCAATGATAACTGCGACCAAAGTACCAACTAAACATAGTATTTCCACTTTTAATTTAATGAAAAGACATTATGGGGAATAACACATCATTATAACACCATCCATTCCAACACAAGATTATTCCTGAGTAGCATGTTGCAGCTACTCAAATCACTTCACTAGTGTTTTGTTATTATTGAAAAGGATTATTTCATATTATCTACCTGTCTTCCTTATAGAGATCCATCCAGCTGGTAAAAAATTTCTCATGGGCTTGAAGCTTGCTCATGTTCAATCATAAAACTGTGACTCTCCCTGTGTACAAAGAACATTTAATGTCCAAATGTGCACCCTATGAAATATAAAAATCATAGTTGTATCACCAAATAGAATGTTTAATGTCTGACTGCTTAGTGTTTATGTTTTTTTTTTTTTTTTTTTTTTTTTACTGAGGATCAAACTCTGGATCCTGTGATTGCCTGTCCGGTACTTTAGCTGCTAAGCTATTTCCCTGGCCCCTGCTTAGTGTTTTAATGGATGTATCACACTGGCTTTTAAATACCTATTTCATTTAAAATGTGAGGTCTTAAACAATTATGTCTAGTTTTGAGTAAATTAAAGAGGCATGGTTATTAAGTTAATACCATATTAATGAACCCTGCTAACAGGCTATTCACTGCTAAATTCTAGCCGTGGTTGGCAGTCACAGCCTATGTGCTAAGTAGAGACTGCGAGTTCAGAGAGGTACATCACTATACTGCAGGCACTACTGCCACCCCTGCCCGCTTCCTGATGCCTGGCCAGAGAACTTGGGCACTGGTAGGTGTGTGCAGTTAAGCAACAGCGGTGCATCCTGGAGAAAATCAATTGTTTGTAGCTAAGGAGAAAGGAAGAAAGTAAAGAATCAATTAGGAAAAAAGACCTGAGTGCAAGGGAAAATAAGAGAATACACACAGAGCTTCCTTCCTAAAGTGCTACTTTTCTAAAGTCATGAAGTCAGTTGTTGAATTAGGGCCCTGGATTGAGCTGAAGACTGTGAGATGAACTGAAGGAAGATATGTACAGGGTGAAAGCCTTCCAGCTGTCTCTCAGTGATGACTCAAGGGACCTGAAAACGAAACTGCAACAGTCGCCCTTGCATTCCCTTCCCAGGTCCTTCCCATACTACTATGAAATCCATGCAGTGATCTCTTTGCCTTGAAGTTCTCTCTGACCACTGCAGCAACTAGAACAACTTGAATACACAACTTGCTTTTCAACCTTCTCTTTCTAGGTAAGCAAAACCCACAATCAATAGCAGTCCTATGCATTTCTCTTTGGTGTGAATTTGATCAATTGATCAAAATATGGTCTAAAGCATAAGAAAAAATATTGGTATTTTAAAAGAAAATCATTAACTGCAGTGCTCTGGAATGAGGAAAGTCTCAGCTACTCCTAGTTCACGTCAGGTTCAGTGTTTGTCTCCTCTGGTTTATGCCCACTCCATCACACATGCCTAGTAGTTTAGAGCAGTGACTTTAAACAATGGGTTATTTTGCCCTCCAGGAGCAATGTCTGCCAGTATTTCTGATTGGTATAACTGATAGTGGGAGGATGCTTCTGCCATTTAGTGGCCAGAGATCAGGGCTGCCACGGAACATGTGACATGCCGAGGACAGCTTCCACAATAAAGGATCACCAGGCCCCACCTGTATATATGGCTGAAATTGAGAAATCCTAAATTCGAGTTTCACTTATTACAACAGCGTTGTATGTCCAACACAAAGGCTTCTTTTTGACCAGCAGAAGTCCTGGGCCTCAGTAAATCTTCAGTCATGATGATCAGAACTTTAACACATGGAATTAATTCCTTTAGAATTAGAGGAACATGGTCTGGGGTATGGGCTGAACAGTAATTTCATCCCATCCCACAATTTATTGTCCTTTACATTCTTACACCTTACCAACAACACCAAAACCATCTGCTAAATGAACACTACTAAAATGATTAAAAAGCATTTTTCATTGTCCTGGCCAGTACTTCCTCAATAACAAAGGTTGGCCTGCATAAAATCTTAGGAATCCAGTTGTATTTTTTAAGGTTTTGATTCTGCCTTTCCTAATACAATATTCTCTCAAAGACAATTTTAGCTGGGCACGGTGGCACACACCTATAATCCCAGCACTGGGAAGCTGAGGCAGAAAGATCACATATCCAAGTCCAGCTCTGATCACTTAATGACTCAGAAAAAATAAAGTCTTCTCTCTAAAGAATCAAATAAAAAAAAAGGGGGGGATGGGATTATTGCTCAGTGTGAAAGCTCTGGGTTCAGTCTCCAGGACCACAAGAAATAGTGTTATGCCTAATTTTTATTTCATTAGCCTACTCTGGAGTAATGAGAAAGAAAAAAATGGCTCAGAATATTTTTTGGCAGTTCTAAGTCTTTCAAAATAAACATTTCTACAATCTAATTCATTAAAAAAACCCTTCTGTTATCAAGTTTATAAAAGAGACACAAAGATTATGCTCAAACTGAAAAAAAAAATGCTTGTAGACAATCTTTTCTCATTGGAACTCTGCTTGGCCCTCAAATATAATTTGAAAATATTTCTTTACACTATTACATAAAGACTGTATTTATTTAGCCAATAGTTAAGAACTTCTTAGATTTTGCTAACCAATTAATGAGCATGACATTAGTGACAACAACCAATTAGCATAAACTAGATGTAGAAGAAATGATACACAAAAGAAAAGGTAACAGGTTATATGTCTAAGTACAGCTGAAATAGCTAAATCAAAAGAACTCCAACTTCAAGACTTTTTCTAGTGGGTGATGAATAATGTTGAAATTAAATTTAGAAATACTGTTATAATTCTATTAGCTCCTTAAAATGTAAAATTTAAAACTGTCTAGACTGTATTTTCCATATACATATACAAGTATACTTTGATATATTCTATTACACTTATGCTAATACAGATTAATATAGAAGCTCCTTTCTTTTGTACAGGGTCTAAAGGGTCTCACTGCACAGATCAGGCTCATAGTGATTCTCCTGCTGACAGCCTCCCAAGCGCTGGGATTACAGGCACTCACAATCGCAGTCCCAGTGTGCCCCGGGACAGGTCTGGCAAGGCAGGCCCATGGCCCCTGCGTTTGCTTAAGCTATCTGGCTGCCCCCAGAGATAGAATTTCTTGAGATGTATTCAATATGTTACCCTCTAAAGAGAATAAAGTACTACATTCTATATTGTAATTATATTTTTGTATCACGTAAGTATATTAAAATATTATGAGTTCACGACTAAAAGATTTTTTACAAAACTTTTTATAAATGGTCAGTTTATAAAATATTAAAACCCTCATTGAAGGTATATAAAACTGCAATAAATTTCCATTTCATAAATGATCCTATAGCAATCAGATTTTTAGAAAATAAACTACTTGAGCTACTTAACTACTTTAACCCTGCAGCTTTCCATATTTAGCAAATATGTTGTTCAATGTATGAGATAATCTATACAAAATGACCATTAGAAATCATTTTCCAACCTACAGGTTAATCATAGCATCCTTCGATCCATTTGATTTTCCAATTGCCATCATTTTTACATCTTATTTTCCCACATCTCTTTCCCTAAGCTTCTTGCCTTCTTCTAGTAAGCACAAAAGTCTTAAAGGTAAGAACTTTTATATAAAATAATCATTAGCCCACTTAAAATGTTGAGTTAGTTCTCTGGAAAACTCTTTTCTGCAAAAGGTTATCTTTCAAAAGGAATACTCTGCCCTGAATCTTCTGTACACAACGAACTACAGGATGTTATATGAATCATTGCTTTTTGATTTGAGACTATAGTCTACATTGTCCTTCCTTTTAGTTTCACATATGAAAAACCATAAATAAATTTTGTTAAGCCTTTGTCTCCATTTGTTCTTCTTCCTTGACATCAACAGAGCAATGCAAAATAATTTTCTAGGTGTTCAATTTTACCTAATCTCAAAAAGGAAGCTGGAAATGTACAAGCAATGAAATGCAGTCATCTTTTGTTATATAGTCCCCCGTACAACAAAACAATTATTAGTTACTTAAATTTCATGGGATCAGTTTTTATTTACAACATCCACATGGCTAAGAAAAGGTCCAATTTTCAACAAATTTATCTACTCTATTGCCTGCCAGACAGATCCACAGCATTATAACTGATTTCACATGCAGATGTGCTTTTCTATATACTATAACTTAATATGTTATTCTCACAGCTAAAAGTAAAAAAAAAAAAAAAAAGCATCATAGTTGCTCTTTAAGCATTAAAGACTTACATTCAGTTAAGCATTAGTCCTCACACCACAGATAGCAGTATGTGCTCAGTAAATGTTTGTTAAATAATGAATCAATTTCAGCTATGTTTTCCAAATTCCATTCAACACATTCCTAACAATAAAGGAACAGTCTCCAGACTTTGGGTTGACATCTGTATTCCCAACGCATCAATAATCTTTCTTTTTTTTTTTTTTTTCTACTTAATTTTGTTGCTGCCCTTGCAATTTTTCATAATCAGCACAAATAAATCACATTTTCAAAACTCTTGTAAACTTAGTCTGACATAATCTTCCAAATTCATTTTAAAGAGAGCAAGTTTAGTCAGCTGAACAACAAAGAATACAAACAGGTATTCTCTCCAATTTATCAAACAGATGAACACTCACAATTCCAAAAGTAATAAGGCCATTTCGCTTTTCCTCTCTACACCGGTTAACTATTTGTTTCTCAAGACAAATAATTTCACTAATTAAGGCTTTAGAACTTGTCATCCCTTTATTGTTTTCTCCTCTTTATGTAAAATAGTTCAGTTCTAATAAATGTTAACCAGTATTAGAATGAACTACCCAATAATTTTGATTGTCTTAGACATGGAGAGTGGGTTCATAATACAGGACACTTTCAAAATATATTATTATCCCAAAATAAATATAATCTTTAAAGTTTAACAGTTTAACAAAATCAGGTAGTAGTGATCCAAATTAATAACCAGAAATAAGCATAAAATTAAAGCCAAGAAAAAATAGAACTAAGTCAAAGTTTCATCACACTATTAGCAGTAGCTTTTTCACTAAGGAGCCCTCCAAACTGTCATAGATGTCAAAGTATCACAACATAAAACAAATGTTTGCAGTTTTTAAAGTAAAATTGAAATTTAGAGCAACATTTAAGAATGCTTTTTAAAAGATGGACAAACTACACTTAAAAAAATAAAAATACAATTGTTTCATTTTGTGTCCCTTAAAGTAATCAATGCTATAGGAGACATAAACCTACCACACTCAATAATCACTCAGCTTCTATTATTATTACTATTGCATAAAGGCAAGCAAGTAATTCAAGTTCAGAGAATACTAAAAATGAAAGATTGGAGTAAACTCCTTTCTTCCTACTCAAACATGGTTATTATTCTAACTTCTAAAACAGAGTTATCACTCTCTCAGCTTCTGAATCCATTCTCAACTCTTGGAACTGTAAATAAGGAATTTGAAATGAACTGTTCCACTATTTATTATTTGTTTTCAGCTCACTAAAACTTTGGAAGGTCCCCAAAGTACCATCAAAACCCAGATCTGTTAAGAGTTAAGGGAATTTCCCTGTGTATTGGCATGAATAATAAAACAAGAAGTACGGTACAGTTTTGCCGTATAAGTTTTTCCAAGAAGAAAAAACAACAGAACAACATGAGACCGAATTAACTTGTGCCCCGGACACCTAAGATACATACACGACCTTAGTACAACCTCACAAATGTTCTAATACAATTTATTTTCATAAAAAATTAAAATATTCCATGTTTTAAGCTGAAAGAGGAGACAAATAATTCAAAGTATTCCCTTCTGTCAAAGGTATTATTTTCAAAACTTTTTTTTTTTTTGGCAGAACCAGGGATTGAACCTTGTGCTTGACAGGGAAGTGCTTATTGCACTGAGCCATCTCCCTGGCACCCCAAAACTTGTTTTTAGGGATTTGGGATGGCATGAAGCTTTATTTCCATCTAGTGTTTTCTCATTTCAAGCCAATTTTGAATTAACACTGCAAATTATATCATAATGTGAAAATGACCAATTGATTATGTCCTTTTTACCTGTAAATTCCTATGGAGATTTTACAATCTTGAACCAAGGGCCTCACACATGCTAAATAAGGGTGCTACCACTGAAATACCTCCCAGCCGGTACAGAGATTACTCTGTGAGTGTGCAGAGGGCGCTGGGCAATGTCTACGTGGTCTTAGGTCTGTGTCTCTGAACACCTGGGCAGCTCTCAGTACAGCACTCCTTTAGAAGTTTGGAACAAATCATTGGTTCTCCACATGTGCTCCCCCAGCCGGCAGCAGCAACATCATCTGAACATTTCTTAGAAATAAAAATCATGAGATTTGATCCTAGATCCAATGAAAAGGAAACTGAAGGAGGGCCTAGCAACACGTGATGAACTTCAAGTAACTCTGATATCAAGTTTTAGAACCTCTGAACTACATGATCCCTAAAGCCTTCTCAAACCATCAAATCCTACTAGGACTAGATCAAACACCTCATCTACCATGAGCGCCATGTTTTACTGAATGCATTCAATCATCTCAGCAGTCTTAACCAAGAATAGCACCTCTGTTAGTACATTTAAAAATTTGCATTTTCATAAAGATAAAATGTGTTAGCAAGCTTTTTATAATTAAGCAGAAACTGTGACAAATGTTTGATATCATATTAAGTAACAGTGGTAATTTCCACATTAAATCTTGCTTCCTTTCACATGTATAATGTAACAATTTATTCTGGCTGCTGTAAAAAATAAGTATGCTTTTTGACAGTAAAGGTGCAGACATTTTGCATTTATTTCACATGATCAATTACTATGCAGAGTTTTTTTCTCACTTCTCTTCCTGGCAGTGACAAATACAGGGATATTATTCAAAAGGTTGTGTTATACCAGAACTACAGTTCAAACCTATAAGGCATTGGAGGATTTCACCCACAGGAAATATTTGATCAGAAAACATGAAGTCTCATATATTAAAGGAATTCTAATCTGAACAGAGCTCGTTCCAAATGTGATTTAATGAAGTCTATTTCCACAGTTAACAACATGGAAATTGTTTTATCTAAGAACCGCAACTCTCAAACCTGGAAGTGTTAGACTTGAGATGAAACCTTCACTTTCCTGAGGTTATTACCAAAGAAGAAAAAAAAATCCTTTGAAATGACACAAAACTAGGATTAAATGTCACAGACCAAATGTTAAAAAAACAGCAGGGGTCAAGTTTTAACAGTCAGGTTTTGCCTCCAAGAAGCTTCAGCTTCTTTTCCCGCCCAATTTGTTTTGACAGGTGATTGCCTCCGACACCGCCCTCCCTGACTCACTTCCTTTACCATTCTTAACTCACCCCAATTTCTTCACTTAAACAAATGCTGTTATCTTTTCCCACAATACTAGAAAGGTTCTTCCAGCCAAATCCACTGACACTCTTAAAACATTTTTTTCTTAAATAAAAGGAATGTCTCCAGTATCAATTTTGTCAAGAAATGGTGAATGACACCCCTATTTTGCAACTATTTTCTTGTCCCAGGTACATATGAAATTGCTATAATTAAGAATCAAAAAGGCATTTGTTATAGTACTTAGTAAAGACATTAAAATCTGCTTTGTTATCCTACACCTACAAAGAATTTCGTTCTGAAAGTGACTAAAGCTTGTACGTGATATAGCATACAGCAGTCTACTTCATTTCCAATTTTCTACTTTCAGATAGTTCCTGACAGGAGTACATACATTCTTAAATTAACTGTATATTTGGCAGCATTTTGGTCAAAAGGCTTCCAAGTAATAAAAAATTAACAAACACCTTTTCAAAGAAATCCATCAGACAGTAATTGAGATATCTTCAAACTTTCAACATTTTATACCTACTTAAGCCACTAAATTTACTCAAATGCCAGAATCAATCTTTACAAAGGCATATAGTCAAGAAATTCCCTCAATTTCTATATTTAAAATATTTATGATACTGTGTTTAAGTGTGAAATGAGAATGGCAAATAATGGCACTAGGATCATTACAGGCAAAAATTGGTCATTCTCACACTGGAATACTGAAATGCCTCCTGGGAAAAAAACTTATGTTAAGGCAAGCTATGTTAATGCAGCTCAAAGAAACTGTGACGGTAATTTCTTTTGGCTTTGCCAAGGGAGTAAGTCCCTTTGTCAGACTTCAGTTACACTTCATAAACATAAGATGTATCAAGTACTCTTATATACAACTCAAGGATGCTGAGGCAGGCGAATCCCAAGTTCCAGCCCCGCTGAGCAACTTAGGAATTTAGTGAGACCCTGTCTCAAGCCGAAAAATTAAAAAAGGGCTGGGGATATAACTCAGTGTGAAGGTCCTGGGTTCAGTACCCAGTACTGCAAATACACACACACACACACATAACACACACACAATGTTGCTCATATTCAGTACTAAAGACATCATTAAAAAAGAAATAAATAGAAAAGCTCACACTGCCTCCTACTGTTAGGAGGAAAATTCATAAGGTGAAATTATGGTTCACAAACAGCAGAGTGTGAAGTCTTAACTTTTTTTTTTTAATAATCTAACAATGTTTCCAGATGAAAACCTTGAAAAGGTTGGAATACTGTTTATAAGCTCTACAGACACACTGCAAAACACACTACATGGTATGACTTCAGAATTAAAACTCTGCTTCCCATACTTTAGATTTGACGTGTGACATATACAACTAAAAACCAAAAAGTACCACCCTGCTTTGCCAGATGGATGGTTACTTTCCTAGATCTAAGGCAGTGTTAAAGGTTGGTTTTTACCTTTCCCCACTTCCAGTTGAATACACAGCTCCATGTCAGCACAGCAGAATCAAAATACATCTCATCTTGCAGTCAAGACAGTATAGTCATACCCAGGCCTTCAGACACTGAGGACTTTCTATTTAAGAAGTTGAAAATGTTACCCAACCTGTCACTGAGATATGTCTTCAAAATCTGACAACTCTCTAAGGACGTCATTCACCTGTCCCTATCCACTTCAGCCATGACACTATTATTACTGACACTGAAAACCAACCACTGAATATGAAATATAGAAACACAAGCAATTGTTCTGGGGTCGTTTCTTTAAAAATGGCATTGTATTAAAAGTCTGAAAATGAAGAGACAATGATTAAAAGAGTGGAATTAAAAATTACAATCAGAATTCTCTTGACACATACAATGGTGAAATCTTGCTCTTTGCTTCTGGAGAAACACCCTTTGAGAGAGTGAAACATTTAAAAAGTAACATAAAAGGGGAACTAAATACCTGAAATTTAAACAAAATGAAGGTAAAAAAAGAAAAAAAAATCGCAAAATATGGACATTTTAAATGATAAAGAAATTCACTAAACAACAGGCCCCATTGTCCTGGCTCCTTCAGGAAGATCACTGAAAGGAAGCTGGGAAGGGGTCTGGGGGACAGCAGATTCTGGATACGGAGGAAGCATCACAGGCTGGCACCGGCTGGAACAGCTGAGTTTTGAAGGCACTCTGCAGACACAGGGGTGCTGGGGGCCCTGAATCACATTTACAAAGTCTTTGTATTATATTTTTAAAAGCTAGTCCTTAAAATTCTGTTACTACCAACCAAAAGGAAAAAAAAAGCTGAATTTAAAACACACACACAATAGTACACACAAAATTGTGCAGAATCTGTAACTTTTTTTTTCACAGCTGATAAAAAAAAATACTACCATTCTCCCCAGACTCCCCTTTGATACAGTAGGTAAACAAAATAGATTTTTTTTCCACAAATATCAGCAGACACTTTCTGGCACCCCACACTGTATTGGCATCAGTGTTAACAGTCCCAGTTCAGATGTGCAATACTTCAGATCGGATATACTGTAACAAGAATCCAACTTTGCATAGACGTCCTCAGAATCCAGTCAGTCACAGGGTTGCCCTTCCAAGCCGGTAGAAAGGAAACCCGATTTTAATTTCCAGCTATCCTGGAAAATAAGGGAAAAAACCCTAAAGTTTCTTCCTCGCCTCCTGCTCCTTCATATGCTTTTCCCGGACTTCCTTCCATGTATTTAAACTTGGAAATGGAAAACAGTTGTTGACCATAAAAGATGGAGGGGGTTTCCCCTTTTCCTTCCACTTCCTCCACCTCCCCAACCCCCCCTTTTTTCCAAGCTGAAACTTTTGCTTGCCGGGTGTCAAACTGCCAATACAATCCCCTAACGGCTACTTAAATGGAGAAATATGCGTCAACCGAAAATCAATGAGAAACGTACATGTTGCAAAGAGCCACATTTCCACCAGGGTCTCAGAAGGTCAGGACCGGACAACCCCCCTCAGACAAGGGGTGCAGAAAGCAGGGGATGCTGGCTGTGGAAGCCAGTAGGGCTCCCAGGGCATCCTGACCAATGCAAAGTCGTCTTCAATCTCAAAACAAGAACAGAAATCACATTTAGAGTCGGACGCGTTTGGCTTTTGTGCACAGAGCATGGCCAGCGATCGGCGGCCGCGGGCACTCAGAGGATCACGCAGGCCGAGCAGCAGCCCTCGTCGCCGTTGGGCTGCGCCGCATAGTTCATCTGCCGCACGATCTCGGCAAACAGCTCATCTACCGAGGCTTTGTTTTTGGCCGATGTCTCCATGAAGGGGCAGCTCCACTCCTCGGCCAGGGCCTTGCCCTCACCGTAGGAGACCTCGCGCTCGCCCTCCAGGTCCACCTTGTTCCCCACCAGGATCATGGGCACGCGCTCGTACCGCTTCACGCGGATGATCTGGTCCCGCATGGGCTTGATGTCCTGGAAGCTCTGCTGGTTCACGAGGCTGTAGACGAGGATGAAGCCCTGGCCGTTCTTGATGTACAGGTCCCGCATGGATGCAAACTGCTCGGTGCCCGCTGTGTCCAGGATCTCGAGCACCGACGGCGAGGAGTCCACCTCGATCTCCTTGCGGTAGAAATCCTCGATGGTCGGGTCGTACTTCTCGATGAAGGAGCCCGTCACGAACTGCACGGTGAGCGCGGACTTGCCCACGCCGCCCGAGCCCAGCACCACCACTTTGTACTCTCTCATGGCTCCGTCAGCGCTCTCCCCACGCCCGCCGCGGCCCCGTCGGGGCTGCGCGCCTGAGAAAGCTGAGCTTGGAGACCGGGCTGCTCCCCTTACTCACTCCGCAGGAAAAACCCAGGAGAGGGCGGCCCAGAAGAGCAAGGCGCAGCGATCACCACGCGGGACCCGGCGCGGGCGCGGGCGCGCGCGCTGGCTGGGGGCGGTGGTGAGCTCTCGGGGCGCTGGTCCGGGGCCCCGCGGCGACAACCCTGGCGGCGGGTCGGGAGGTAGGACAATGCCGGCAGCCCGCGCAAGACGACGGCTGGGGCTCCTCGCCGCCGCAGCCCAGGAGGTCGGGAGGCGGTGGCGGCGCGCTGCGGGGGCGGCTGCTAATTGCGCGCCCGGCCGGGCCACGCGTGGCGTGGATCCCCGCGGATCGTGCGGCCACCGCCTCGGCCCATAGCGCTCTCGCCGGCAGCCTCCGCGGGGCGAGGGCTTCCTACTCGCCGCGCGCAGCCCGGCCCTCCAGCCCCCTCCCCGCCCGCCGGGGCGAGCATGCCCAGTGCGCCGCGGCCGCGCCCCGCCCGAACTTCCGCTCCTGGTTTTCCGCTGGGTCGGGCGGGGGCGGGATGGTGGGCAGGGCTCGCGATTTGAGTCCGGAGGAGCGGAGACCGAAGTGCACCGAGTCTAGAACTGGATTTGGAGCCTGTGTGTGCGCCGCGAGTTGGGGCAGCTCAGACGGGAAGATGGGGTGCGTGCAGAGCGCGGCGGCTCCGCAGGACGGAGCGGTCACCAGAGCCGGGACGCTGCGTGGCTCCAGGCGGGTGTGTCTGCGGGCCGCAAGCCGCACCGGTCCCCACGCTCTGAACCTGTGCTGCCGAAGCGGTGCTCCGCCCTGGCTGGCCTGCTCAACTGCTGGGCACCCGCGGGACAAAGAAACCGAGAGGAACTCTGCCTGCGACACTGTCCCGAGTAGGGATGGAGTGGCCCCAGGTGCCCCGACCTCTTTCCTATGGGACGGGTCCTGTCCTCCTCCCCACGAGGCTTTGATCAAAACCCGGAAAGGCAGACGACTTCCCAATCCCGGAGTCTCGGGGTGCCTGCAGTCAGGGCATGCTCAAACTGCAGAGCAGCTTTTCGGGCTTGGAAGTAGGAAGCTTTTGCACCACCCACCCACACTCTGTCTCAAATTACCTCTCCCAGACTCTGAACTCATTGGTCCCAGGGTGCGAGTCTCACACCCCCAAGTGTCTCTACATTGGCTGCAGGCAAGGTTTTATCAGTTTGGGCTGCTTCATTGGCTGAAAAGTAGCCTCCGCTCGCGATTGGTTATTTATAGAGATTGAGTTGGGAGGCAAAGGCACAGCTGTTCTTTCTCCGCTGCTCCCCGCCCCCCTCCTCCCACTTCCCCAGCCCAGTCGTTTTGAAGCTAAGAGTGAAAAAAGAAGAGGAATTTAGGCGGAGAGCTCAGAACTAAATATAGTCCTTTGTTGGTGCTTTAGAGAGTCTGACTTCTCGGTGCCCAGTCACGACTGTCCCCTAAAGGGAGCAGCCAGGGCTGATTACAGTTCTTGGTCTGCAAAAAAACGCAGTTTCCACGTTTTTTTTTTCAAAGGTGGGGGAGGGCACCAGATGAGAAATGAACCGCTTGGCCCTCGTTTCACCTGGGAAAGTGAGGAGCAGTGTCCAGGCTTGCCTCTCAGGAAGTGTCTGCGCGGCTGGGCGGGTAGTCGCTAGGTTTGGCTTGCTTTTGCAAGAGGTGCGAGGGAGCTGCCTTGACTTGTTCAGAGTCTCCCTGATTCCCCAGGAGGGGAGATGTCAAGACCTGTCTGCAGACAGCCCTGGCAGCGTGAGCACCAAGTGGGTGGGGAGAGATCTGAGCGTTAACCCAGCTTCCCGTAACCTGTGCTTTACGTCTATTACTGCTGTCCTTGTCCTCATCTGAGGGATGAGGACCAAGGGCCCAGGGACGGACCCTGCGGTGTGCTGACACTGGGTTTCAGTTCCCAGTCCCACAGTGACTCATGGCAACGTTTATGAGCTATCCTCTTCAAACCTTTGACTAGCTCCCCAGCAGGAAGTGACCCAGGACGAAGTATTGGCAGGACTGGGGTTGCACCAGCGCAGTAAAAATTCTAATCTCTGTGCCTTGCCCTGCTTTTTATTTCAGGGAGGGCTTTTACCTTGACAATCAGAGTATTTGGATATCATTGTGCTTACGTAATTCTGCGAAAAATCTCCTAGAGACAAATTCTTTTGTATGTAGCTGGATGGATCCCTCACCAACCCTTACTCAGCTTTTTAGTGTCTGACAATATTATATTCATTTTACAGATAGGACCCCCCAAGCCCTAAAATGTTCCATAACTTGGGATTCCATAGCTAGAAAGTGAGAGAGCTTAGGTTCTGATCTAGAGTCTGGCCGTAGATCCTGGTCTCAGCAGTAACTGGACCAACCTGCTCACAAGAAAATTCCCAATTTTTACTCATTCTGAGGTTTAACCTATAGGTCAGACTGACTCTTAGACCCAAGTAAGAGGAACCTGTGCGTTTTACCAGCTTCTGGTTCTCCTCTGGAAGGGATCCTTCCCACAGCAGTAAGGTGGTGAACATGTAGCTGCTGAGCCAGCTTCTAAAGCACATGCCAGGTATTCTGAACTCTGGAAAGTGTGGCCCATTACATGGTGCCCAGCTCAGTTTCAGATCTGTGTGAGACTCTGAATTCAACCCTGTGTGCAAGAAATGGCTTTTTACTGCAGTGTGCACGTTTAGGTGTTTTAGTGTTTTGGAAGAAGTGTCAGTTGAGGTCAGTTGCTTCTTCCCTTATACATTCTACAATGCCTTGCAGAGATCCAAGAATTCCTGACTCACTTTTGTTGTCCAGGTTCCTGGAGAGAGATATTTCTTAAGATGGAAGGACAGATCATATTTTCAGTTTCTTATCTTGATTTGTAGCTCAAATACTAAGATAATGTTGTATGGGTCTGCATGTGTACTCTTACCATAAAGGTAGATCCTTATAGGTCTAATCTCAAGTATTGGGTATTAATTATTACCTTGGATCTTGTAAAAGTTCCTGCACTTAAGTTTCCCTCTGTTTAAAATGGTGATAATAAAAGTTGCCTTACTTACTTAGCTATATAAAGCCACTTGGCAAGAATCTAGTTACCAAAACCCTCATTTTAAAGCAAAAAAGGCCGAGCAGGATTAGAACTTGGGCTATACTCTCCATGGTGCCTTAAAGGTAATGGTTAGCAACTAATTGTGAGGCTCAGTGGCCCCTACCTACAGTCCCAGCACCTCAGTGGTTGAAGCAGGAAGATAAAGCATTGGAGGCCAGATTGGGAAACTAGTGAGATCTTGTCTCAATCAACTAACCAACCAACCAGCCAAACAACCAACCAAATGAAACATAAAGCTAATGGTTGGAAACCTGCTCTTAAAACTGTAGTCCCCAGACCCATGCTACCTGATAGCCCCCTCTAGAAGGGACCATCGGTGGGGCTTGAGTTAGCCACATGGGTGAATACTGCTGAAACTTGGCCTCTTCAGGACCAGAGAGGCAACACACTTTGAATTGTTTATACTATGAATTCTTCAATAAGGATATTTTTTACACTAGTATTATATTCTATAGAAAGATTTACCATGTTGTACTGGGATTAAAGATAAAGAACACTACTGACTTTAAGGCTGGTCACTTCTTCCAATGAAATACATTGGTAGATTTTTTTTAACCCCACTTACAGAATGGATCATAATTATTTACATAACTAAATCTGGTTCCCTAAACACTGTGTGAATTACTTGAGTCCTTGGTCCATGCCTGATGCATCTTTAGAGACTCCTCTGTCTTTCTCATTTACCACAGCAGGAGGTCTTTAATAAATATTTATTGATGAATATATGAATGTTATTTTATTCCTTTTCTGAATTCTATTTGTGACATATATCTGTACTGGGAGAGACATAATGTTTTCCAGATTTAAGGGGAAATATATAGTTAATATTTCAATTTCTCTGAGTCAAGATCCTAGGCCGGTGAAGGTCTACACTTATTTGAGTAGAAAATCTCAATTAGTGTTATCTTGGGAAAGACACCAAAACACCCTCCGAATAAGTGCTTTCTATGATGAAGGCAAAATATTTTCAGATAACATGAAGAAGCATTTCTGGAAAACAATCGAAGAGCTACAAGATAAGGACAGCTCAGCTTTCTGTGCAGGATGTTGTTAAAGAAGAGATCTGTCCTCCCTTCTGCTTTCGCAGAGGGATTGATGCACTCCTTTTAAGGGGCTAACGTTTGAAGAATGTTAGAATGTGTACCTTTTAAATCTTAAAAAAAAAAAGAAAGAAAAAGAAGAAAGAAAGAAAGAAACTAAAATACTCCTTGCTGGTCTTTCTCAGTTACATAAAGAAGAGATTGATTTCATCAGCGTTTGTACTATTAGGTAGTGTTACCTATAGGTAAACAAATATAGGCAAATTCTTCTAATTTTGGAAACACCAAGTGTAGCTTTGTAGTGGCTATGTAGCCTTATTTTATCTATTTATTTTTGTATGTATTTAGTACAGAGTCTCGCTACACATATCGGACTCCTAGTTATCCTCTAGTTTTCAGCCTCCCAAAACATGGGATTACAAGCGTGCACCACCACATCCAGTCTCATTCGCTGTCTCAGCGCACCCTGGTGGTGGGGCTGGCACAGCACAGGGGGGATTGAACCCTGGTCCCTGTGTCTGCCTGAACAGGCACTTTAGTCCACTAAGTTATCTAAGCAGACCCTTCAATTTAAGGTTTTATCAGTGATCCTTTTAAAGTAAGCTCCAGTAATCCCTCTAAACATATTTTGGACATTGACCAAAGCACTATTGTTTCATGCTATTCATACTGTTGAGAGGATATCTTGGATAGCCGACGCTGTACACATCACTTTAGCCTAGGACATACTCTTCATATTATGCTGTGAGCAGCCTTCTTGTAGGAGTGAGGACACGCGCCACCTCTAAAGATGCTTTGTATCTTCACATCTTAAAAAATGTCAGAAAACTCTAGCATGATAACTAAGGAGAGATAAAGATATGCCTAGCTTTTTAATTATTATCTGCCTGTATTGCTTGGACTCCAGGTTTATTTTTTTCTTTTAAGTATTTTTTTTAAGAAGCAAATCATTCTTATCTCCATATGGAAGTTATCCTGAGCTGCTGAAGTGTCATTCAAGCATAGTAAACTACCGACTAGGTTTGTGTTCCACCGTCAACTCTTATTAATGGTTTGGTACATCTTAGTTCTTTTACTGAATTGTAGAAAAAAAAAAAGACGAAGTCCCTCTTTTCTAAGATAAATGGTCTGACCTTTTCTCAGATTTACCTGACCTTGATCTGTAGTTAAAACAAAACAAATAGCTCAGTGGACTAAAGCATCTGCTTAAGCAGAGTGCAACAGCTGGGGTTCGATCCTGGAACATGCTGAGCTGGCAATTGAGACTGGGCTTGGTGGAGTGCACCTGTAATCCCAGCACTTGGGCTGAAAACAAGAGAATCACTACAAGTGCAATCTACACAGTAGGACCCTGTACCCTCTAGACCCTTGTACTAAATATTAAATAAATAAATAAATAAATAAATAAAAGAAAAGAAAACAACACCACACTCTACTTGTAGCATAATATGATGAATCTCTCACTCAAGGGAAATTTCAGAGAGATTTCATTGATCCTGGTTGTCTTAGTTGAAAGCTCAATTTCAGATTCCAGGCTGTTTAAGATTTGACTCCTCAGTACCTTCTGTTCCAGAGAACTAAATTTAGAAAGAATAGGAGAAATTGCCTAGCTACATTGCAGAGAATTTTCCTCTCACTTTTTCTCACCAGCTACAAGGAGGCCCTCTTGCTCCTGGAGGGCTGGAACCCAGCACTGACCCCACTGTGTGGTTGGAGCCTGTTGCCTTCCGCACAGTGGCTGCACTAAGTCTTTCAGACTGTGATTTTGATGGAGACAATGAGAGCTTATAGTGGTGGAAAAGAAGTTTTCTTTGTAAATTATTGCCAGCAAAAGGATCTGTTTTAAGCAATCTGCCCAATGGGAGAGCTGTTACCTTGGCAGTTACATAATCTACCAATTTAGAGATAGAGCACAGGATCTGAGTGTTGGCTAAGGGAGTTAACACAGAATTGCAGCATTCCACCTATTCAAATAGTTTTGTGATTGTTTTACTCAAGTCAGTTATGGTTGTTTTTAACTCCTTTGAAGATCTTTAAGATATTTTTATGTATATACACAGGGTAGTTTGGATAATTAGACCACTGATTTCTGCTGGTCTATTGAAAGGAACAGTCAGTGTTTTTTTTTTTTTTTTCTTCTTTTAATTTCTTATAACTTTTTTAAAAACCAATTTTACATGTTTGTATCTGGGAATCTAAACAACTAACTTGAAGATAACATTATGCAATACAACCATTGTTGAATTCCTATCATTTTGTTTAGTAAAATTCTGTGTCGTTTCTATTTTTTTATGATTTTGTGTTCTCTTTAAAAAAATAATAAAAGAATGCATCTACTAAAAAAGTCTATTTTAAAGCTTATACATAAAAGGGACGTTATTGTATTGTTAGTCAATGATTGCAGTTACACAAGCTATGGATATGTTGCTAGAAAAGATAAAAATTAAGTCCTTTCTGCTAAGGAATTTATATTCTCAAAAAATTCCCATTACCTCATAGAATACAATTTTATGGAAAATCTTGGAAAATGTTCAATATTTCTGTGCTATGGTATGTGCTAAATGTTCTAAATAGTGCTTCTTTTCCCCCAAAAAAGGGCTGGATGGATCAGGCTTTGGGGGCCCATACCATCTTTTTGGCAGCTACTCAATTCTGCCTGAGCATGAGAACTGCCATAGAAACCTGCAGATAAATAAATGGGCTGTATTCCAGTCATATTTTCTTTGTGAAAACAAGTGGTGAACTGAATTTGGTTTGTAGTTTATCAATTACTAAACCACATATTAAGGGAGAATTTTTTTTTTTTTTTTTTTTTTTCTGAACCATGGATTGACCTCAGGCCTTTGTGCTTGCCAGGGAAGCGCTTATTCTACTGAGCCATCTTCCCGGCTCGAAAAATTTCTTTGTCTGTTGTAGTTTCTTTTAACTAAAATCAAATTTTTTTTTTTTTGCAGTATCAGGGATTGAACTCAGGACCTTGCACTTGCCAGGCAGGTACTTATTCTACTGAGCTATCTTCCCACCCCTAAAATGAACTTCTGATCTGGTCATAGATGTAGTCACAGTTCTTGGCCATAAACTTCTGTAAACTATGCTTCACACAGTAAATGTATATCAATGGTCAATGTACAGTAATCTGTATCATAATTAATGTATATTAAATTTTCTCATGGCTGCATCAAAATACCCAAGACCTGTAATTTAAAGGAGGAAAAGTTTGGGCCTATTATTGTGGTTAACAATTCTAACCCTAGCTCTTGGGAGGGTGGGGCAAAAGGATTACTGAAAGTTATAGGCCAGCCTGTACTGTAAAGCAGGAACTAGGAGAGAGAGAGGGGGAGAGAGAGAGGAGAAGAGAAGAGAAGAGAAAAGAAGAGAAGAGAAGAGAAGAGAAGAGAAGAGAAGAGAAGAGAAAAACATTGAAATGAATATTAAAAAACAAAGGAGAATGTATTTTGGTTCCCATTTCAGTAGTCTTAGTCCTTGCGTGCTCAGCCAACTCAGAGGCAGGGCATCATGTCACTGGGCATGGCAGAGGAAAAGCTGCTCACAACATGGTGACTGGAAGGCAGAGTGAAAGAAGAGGGCAGGGGAGGGAGTGAAACCCTTCCAGGCCACAGTCCCAATGACCTGTCTCTTCCAGTCAGGTCCAACTTCTTAAGATCAAGCCAGCTACAAGTTTCCATAATCCAACCACCTTCCAGTAACCCTGCCTAGGAAGCATGAAACTCTAAGGCACACCAGGTAGAAACCATAGCATTGTACCCCTTGCACCTCAAAGCCTCATGTGCATCTCTTTAGGCAAAAATGCATTGTCCATCTCTGAAAGTTGTCAGACTGCTAATAGTTCCAGCACTGCTGAAAGATCCAAGTCCCACACCTCCACTGATACATCAAAGGAAACTCTTAGATGTAAACCCTGTAAAAATCGAAGAAAAGGTAAACATTTCCAATGTACAATGGTGAAGGGTAAACATTTCCATTCCAAAAGGGAGGCATGAGGGATAGGGCAATCCCGTAGTTTCATGCCCAGTGCCCACAACAACTGTGGTGAGATATAAATTGTGAAGGTCTTGGATAGCCTGCTCCTACATCACTGCTGATGGTTGAAGCCCCACAATTTTCTCCCTTGGACTGGCTCTCCTCATGTGTTGCACATGGGACTTCTATAGCTCCTTGTGCTCTCCAGTACTCTTTCGGTTTCCCTTTTACAACTTCATGCACTGCTGCCACAGAGGCACATTGCCTGACCTCCCAGAACTTCTCCTGAAATATGGATAGAAGCCTTTCTGGCCCTACAGCTCTTCTGTTCTGCATGTCTATAAACTAGCACCATATGGATAGATGACATCAAGATCTGCCTATAAGTGGAGCAGCAGCCAGGTTTCCTTAGATCTTGACTGCAGTCTTCTGTGAAAGCCTTGAGGGCTGACCACTAGAAATGGAATCCCCAGGAACAAATTCCCTATAGGGACCTTCTCCAGTTTAGTGCCTTGAAGCTCAGTTCTCAAAACAAAGTCTTTCACTTGTGGAACTTTAAGCTTGCATGAATGATGCCTTACTGGTTATGCTTATGGTCTTAAGCCATTGTTCCCATTGTCTTGTAAAGAAATTGATTTCTTTTTAATATTCATCATTTTAGCAAATAGGCTCTCTCCAGTCCAATTTTACAGGCCCTAACTTTACCAGAGCTTCCCTTCTTCTCAGCTGCAAAGCTTTAACAATCATGTGTCTGCACTGTTTGCTCTTGATATTCAATGTAGAGTTGGCTAACAGCCCCTATCAGTACCCATGCCACTGGCTTAACATTAGCTTTCCTTGAAATTCCCTCCAACACGTATGTTAGTCCATTGTTCTTAATCTCAGGCCCCTACAAGGTCGGGACATATACAAATGGAATCAAATTTTCTTCCGGAGTATAACATATGAGCCCACCTACAAATGAAATCTTTATTCTAAAGTGTCACCTCCCGAGCCTGACCCTGACCATCTGCATCTCTCACAGCTTCAAGCAAACTCTCCTATCAGTCTTGGTTCATAGTGTTTTAGGGCGACTTCTCCAGAAGCATCTCGAAACTATTCCGAATTCCTCTCATAAGCCAGGTCCACAGAGACTTCTGAACCACACAGTCAGGTGTAGTCCCAGCCACAACACCACTTGTTGGCAGCAGATTTTTCCAGTCCCTTCCCTTGTCACTGAGAACATACTGAGCACCTGCACATTAAAGGAACAAGTTTATTTTTGGTTCACTGTTTGTACAGGATTCTTTCAAAGTCCCCTGGCTCCAAAGCAGGATGCATGGCACAGGGACATGGTGGAGAAAAAGTCACTTCAAACTCTATATCATTTATAAAATGCTCATGTAGTTGTCTTTGCACAAGTAGTGTTCTCAGAAGTGAAGGCATCAGCCATGTTTTGTCAAATTTCTCTTTGTATTTATTTGTCATTGTTGCTTAAGAATTAGGGTTATGTTATACAATATATGAGGATACCATCATCATATGTCAGTTATAAGGCTTGAAAAGAATTTGTCACGTTGTGATTAGTCTTTGACTTATGATTTCATTTGAAATCTTAATAATATTTCTATTTTTAATTTGCTGACCTTTCCTGTATAGGTTTCCATTGTAGATGTCAGGCCACAGATAGGACAATATCTCATACTCCAGCGTTTTATATGACTAGGGTTTTCTTCTAGCATTCTTATGGTTAAATTGTGGCTTGTTTTTCAATTAATAGCACAGATAGAGTAAAATCCAAGTACTGAGATAGCTGCTGAGTCCGAAAACTCTGGTGAAAAGGAGAATCCTTCTTCTCCACCAGGAAAAGAGTCAAGAGACTTGAGAATGAACCAAGGAGGTGAAAGTGTGCAGTGCTTCAGGTAGCCTGTCCCTAGGTAAAAGCATCAAGGAACCATACAGGGCAGCAAGCTAGGTGTGGGCTTAAGAATCTGGGTGGAAGTGTGGTTTCTAACAGTGTCTTTGGAGCACATAACATCGTACACTAGGCTGCTAAATTTGGGTCACAGAAATTTGTGAAGGTACCGATTCAGCTTTATTTTTATTAAGATAGAATTCATAATTCCCCTTAAATATATCAAATCAGCACCTAATGAAATGTCTGAGGCTTTCTCAGCACAAGTATAATTATAAAGTCAACTATGTATCTCTCATATGCCCCTATCTATAGTGAAGATGCACACTTACCTGTAATTAAAAATTTCATCACTAATGGGAAAGAACTCAATAAAGCTGTCTTACTTATGCAGTCTCTTGAGTTTCTCTCTGCATTGCATGCTGAATTGTGATAAAACTCTGCCTCAACTTTCAGAAAATGAATCACTTTGAATAGTTGAATATTTGTCCAAAAATATTCCTGTTGTGCAAGGTGTTCTTAGACAATAAGAAAATATTTATATTTTTTCATTACATATTATATTTTTTCATTACAATTTTTATTGTTTAGAAAAGCTGAAAAAATAAATATAGATATAAATGATCTGAACACAAAAACTTAACATTGGGTTAGCTGTCTTTTTGTCTTTTTACCATGCAGTTATTTTGTGTATTACACCAAGCCAGTTTTCTTATGACTGTCTTAGCTTATAACTCAATGTAGGTATCAAGTGTTCTATAAATCTGGTCAGGAAATAGTCAAATAGATATCCTAAGTACCTACTTGGTCAATAATTTCTTTTGTTAAAGTTCCTGATAGAAGTTTTTATATCTCTTATGGTCAAGTTGTTGCTGTCAACGTCATAAATTGCTTCACCAATAAAAGTTCCTGACAGTTGGCTTTTGGGGCTGGGAGCTGGGTTGTCCTGAACATGGAATAAAGCATATTCAGGTTCATGATCTCTGGGGAGCAGAATGTGGCCGCCTGTCTGCAAAACTTACCACCGTGTCAGGGTGTAGCTGTGTTCTTCCAAATGGCTCTGTCACTGTCCAGAAATTATCCTCCCCTTTGTTGCAAGCAGCGCCCTTTGATGTGTCAGTGCTATTGAAAGTGCAGGCGGTGACTTCTGCCTCGCTAACACGTTTCTACTTTCTTTGTCTGCCTGCAGCCAGGCTTCTATTTGCTCTATTTATCCAGAGGCTAAAAACCAACTTGCCCCTTACTTTTTCCCAAGTGTTTTCTAGTATGTCAAGATTTATTCTCAAGCCTGGAAACTCCTTATTAAAATAAAAGATACTTTTGCTGATTCGGTGTTGGACCCAAATTTTCTGTAAACTGTTCTTAGAGTTTGATTTGACTAGAAGACCAGACATAAGCAAAATTTAAAATTAGGTATTTATTGTAGGGCTGGAATGAGAATTCTTGAATATTATGTGCCAGATAAATCTACTTTTTCATTAAACCTCACATACAGTAAAATTTCCTATCTTAAATAACATTTTTTTCTATAAACTGACTCAGGGAGTTAATATTCAGTAGCTGCAAGATAGAAGTACTGTTTACAGATACCACTCTATTTCCTCTGGGTGAGCTGAATAGTTGTGTAGAAAGAAGATAGATTTGTTATCCTCACATAATCCTGTGGTTCTGAAAAAGTACATCATGCAATGTAAATAAAAGTTAGGTATGACAATGGAAGCTGTTTGACTTTCCTGGCATTATTTGTAGACAGGCATGATGGAGTACACCCATAATCCTAGCAACTCAGAAGCTGAGGCAGGAGGATCACAAGTGATAGCTCAATCTTGGCAAGTTAGCCAGATTTCTAAAAATAAAAAAATAAAAAATAAAAAATAAAAAAACTGGGGATCTGCCATAGTAGTAGAGCACCCATGGGCTTAAAGACCAGTATAAACAATAAAACAACAAAATAAACCAAGCATTATGATCTATAATCAATGGGTTACACTCTAGGACCACACAATTTTCCAAATATTAAACTGTGGAACTGTGCTTACTCTATTTAATTCAGATAAGCTTTTATTAGTATATAAAACTGCAAGTTAAATCATGTCCACTTTACTTGACTTTTATAAATCAAGAATTATAGTTTGACTCTAAGCTGTTTTCACTCTAAAATGTAGGCCAGTAGGGGAGGAAGGACATGGACAATCCAGGAAATGCACTCTTCTCTAGGGATGCATGTCAGTGCTGGGGAGGGAAAAGAAGAGAGGACTGAGGCTCAGAAATGTGATTCAAGGACAGTAGGAAGCATCTAAGAAAAAGAGAATGCGTGTTTAATGTAGAGAGTGCATTCAGGTGGCGTGGGTTTGCTAGAATGTTGCACATGGGGCAAGTGACTACCATAGAATGGCAACTTCCCTCAGTCCTGAAGATCGAGGTACTAACAACACTGGGACCCATGTCTTCTACATTTGATGCCAGTCTACAGCTCTGGAGGCTGCCAAAGTTGCAAAAGCTCTGGATAGATTGCTACAGCAACAAACAGTCACTCACACAAGCAGCACTAACAGCCATTGGGGGCATTGGCAGTTTCAACAAAGACCCCAATGAAATGAGCTGAGCCAAGAGAGAAGGTAGTTTGTAGAACAGGCAGGGATGCTGGTTAGGAAAAGGACAAGGGAGAAGATCCTAAAGGCTCCAGGAGCTGTTTGAGGAGACCAGGAGGTGTGGACTTCCTACACACAGTGAGAGTCTAAGGCAAAATGAAAATAATAAGATGTGAGAGAGACTCACCTCCCAGATTAAATTAGAAAAGTCCCCAAACTTCTGTCTCTTGAATCTTCCATCTTGGACATTTAAGAATTCCTAGGGAGGGGCCCTGTGAAAGAGGCTCCTTCCAGATCAGAGGAGTAGCTGGGACCTGCCAGCACCCGAGACATCTGACTAGAAGCTGGTGCTCAGGTGCAGATGACTGCCAGCCCAGACAGCAGCCAGCTTTCTGTGCTTATCTCTGGTAATCTGAACAACTACTTGGAAGCCACAGTACGCAGTATACCGACCATTGCCAAGTGCCTATCATCTTGTTTTTTGAAATTCTGCATCATTTTTAACGCTTGTCTAAAGTATTATTTTCTATTTAAATTAAAAGTATGTTCTTTTGCGGTTGCTGTTATTTTGAGAAGGGTCTTGCTATGTATGTCAGACTGGCCTCAATCTCATGGCAGTCCTCTTGCTGCAGCCTGCTGGGATTATTGGCATATGCCCCCATGCCAGACTCAGAACTTATTACGAATTTCAAGATACCAGCAGCACAACATTGAGCACAGCCTTCTCCTCAGCAGGAGGCTCCATGCAAGCGTGCAGGCTGCACACCATCCTTCCAACATTCAGTCTATGCTTTATTTGAGAGTCACATACATATTTTTTTCATATACATATCTGTTTCAGAAAAATTCTGAAGTTTCACATTAAGGCCGAATGTACATTTTTGCGAGCTTATTGTATCTTTTTTGAGCATATTGTGTCATTTTTAAAAATGTGAAATAGAAGAATAAAGCAGAACTGATCAGGACAGTTCCTGCCCAAACCCGCAGTGGACTAGCGCTTTCCCTTGGGCCTCCGTCTGCCGCCACCCAGCCCAAGAACTAGCTCCTCTGTGACGCGCCTGGATTGCTTCAACTAAAATCATCCATTTCCTCCCCCTGCTACCCTTACATATCTCACTCTAATATAGTTTTTATGCCTCTGCTTAAAAAATGACTATTTTGAAACAATTTTTTTTCTAATGAACATAAAATCTCAAAGAAATAGTTCAGTCATATTCATTTCATATAGAGGACCTTAGAAGGACTTAAGTGATTATCAAATATTTTACAACCCTTTATAAAAACCAAAAACACTCAAAATTCTTACACATTTTAAATCCTTGATCTATGCAACAATATAAAGTAACAATGGTAAAAGTTCTGATACAAACTAAGACATATTTGTTTTCCTGGGAAAAATTTGGCATAGGCACCAAATATTTCACAAGAATATTCAGTATTTTTCTGTTTCACCTAGGAGTTAATTTCATAATCATTGCTCTTAAAAATTCCTAACATTGTGAATGTAATATTCTGGTGTTATTTTATGTAATAAAAATCCTAGACACCATTTTCACCAGAAATATATACCTTTTTGTTGTTGTCTTTTTGGGACAGGGTCTCTCTATACAGTTCAAGCTGGCCTAGAGCTCATTTTGTAGCCCAGACTGGTCATGAACTTGCAGCAGTCCTCCTGCCTCAGCCTCCTGAGTGCTGAGATTCTAGGAATGTGCTACCATACCTGACTAGAAACACAGTTTAAAACAACATTTCCAGTTGTTTCATTAAATTTTTTCCTTGGCATATTTTATTTTATTTTTGTTTTGGTCCCGTGAATTGAACTCCTGCATGACCTTGTGCTTGCCAGCCGGCACCTGTGTCCCTGAGCTATCTTCCCAGCCTCTTGGCACATTCTAGCTCTCACTAACACTCTGGGTTTTTTGATAAATGAGTGACTTGTACATTTTCTGAAAACAGGCAGATGGGTGTGTTCTCTGGGTAATCATTTTAAAATGAAGAAAATGTTCTCCTTGACAGCATCTGGGGGAAATTGGGAGCCCGTCACAGATTTAGGATCCTGGCGGAAGCACGATGATCTCTTTCCCACATACGGTGACTCTGCAAAGCATTTTTTTTTTAATTTTCTAAAAAAATATTCTTTTCTGTCAAGCCTTGAAATCACAAATGAAGTATGGATTCAGAAAAACCACTGTACAAAATAGTATGTGGATAGTTCTCTTCATCATTTATTTTTATAGATGCTCTCTAATCATGCTGCCCAGATGGTTACCAAGTTTATGGTGGAAAGAGAAAAAAAGACTTTAGATACATAGATAAATCACAAATGAAAAGACTATATATATATATATATATATATATATATACCTTGTATTCATCTTTATATAAAATTTTACTGCACAAATCCTATCCAAATGAATTATGACATTTGGTTGGCAGACATATGGCTATATTCTTCACAATGTAGACATACGGTTAAATCATTCAATAAAAAAATTGTCTGAGATTTCTACAGGATAATTCATTTAAATTTAAATTTTATTTTATTTTATTTTTGAGACACTCTCACTATGCAATTTGGGCTGGCCTTGTGCTCACTGTTGTGGCCCCCAGGCTAGTCTCGAACCCACAGAGATCCTCCTGGCTCAACCTCCTGAGTGCTGGGACTATAGGGAGACACCACCAACACAGCGTGCCCGGGGATCTGGGCTGAGACTGCACAGCTTGTGGGGCCAGGGATGGAACGATGGTCCTTGTGCTTGTCAGGTAGGTGCTTATGCCTATGAGATATCTCTCGGGCCCCAGGATAATTCATTTTAATCAACGTAAAGACTGCCAAGTAACCATCACAAAAGAAAAAAAAGTCAACCTACATTCCTCACCACAGACAATAATAGTAAGAGAATATGAAATTTCATTGAAGGGCTATTTATGTCATCTCTTTCTATAGCATTTTTCATCTAATGAGCAGAGATCAATACCCATACCTGCAATAATCTCTTATATATCTTTTTTCTTTTTGGCAGTGCTGTAAGTCAAATCTAAAGTTGCTTTACTTCTGACTTACATTCTCCAGCCCATTATTTTATTATTTCATTTTATTTTTAAATTTTGAGACAGACTTGGCAAAATGCCCAGGCAGAACTCAAATATGCAGTCCTCCTGCCTCAGCATCACTCAGTGCTAGAATTATAGGCTTGCACAAAGAATACAGTATTTCATTCCTTAATAAATATCTTATACAATAAGGATGTCCTATGTTCTCTGACTGCTCCAGAGTCTTTCATTTGTTCTTTTTAAGCCTAGGGTACTCTTCTCCTAGCTCTTCCCATTCATAAAAATATCACTCTGTGTGTGTGTGTGTGTGTGTGTGTGTGTGCATTTGTGTGTGTGTGTGTGTGGTGCACATGTGTGCTAGGGACTGAACACAGACCCTTTAGCTCACTAAGCACGTAGTGTACTACTGAGCTATACCTAACCCAGACTTTACTTATTCAGAGAAAACATATGAAACTCTCTCTAGAAAGGTTAATACCTTTCTTCTTTGAACCTAGAGTCATGTGTTAATGTACTGAAATATCTTAGTCCAAATCTGATCCTCCATTTGCTTTTTTGTGTGCAGGGTCTCATTACGCAGCTGGAACTCATAGTGACCCCCTGTTTTTAGCCTCCCCAGCGCTGGGATTACAGGTGAGCACCATGATGTCCAGTCTCAGTCTCCGGCTCAGCACACCTGGGGGCTGGGCTGGTGCCACATGTGGTGCTGGGGATCAAACCCTGGTCCCTGCACTTGCCTAAGCAGGTGCTTAGTCTGTTGAGCTATCTCTCTGGTCCTCCTGAATTTGCTTTTGAACAAGACATGAATTAATATAGAGAACCATCTGCGTGACTCTACTTTAAAGGGGAGTAGTTGTCTCCATTTTGGCTGAGCCTGACCGTATTTCCACGCATTGATATGTACAGAGCTGCCTAGGACTTTTCCTTATGTGTACTGGTCAGCTGAGGTATTGGTAGTAGTCTTTGAAGATGGTAAGTGTGTTTCGCTGGACCCCCATCCTACTCCTTGTTCCCTTGTGTGAGCCAGGGTGAGATGGGATGTAGAGACAATGCTCTACCTTGTGAGTTGGGACCACCTCAAGGCAGTGGCTATGACTTCCTGGGGCTTACACCTCAGAGCTGAAGCATCAACCCCCAAACATCAGACACTATCTCAGTTGTGTTATGCAGACTACTCTTTCTACATATCCTTCTCTCTGCGTATTGCAGAAGTAATTTCAAGCTTCTGACCTAGCGCAGATCACAGTGCTAACCTACTTCCTGTTATTCTCATGGTCACTCATCCTTAAGCCACTCCTTCACAAATTAGTAAAACCTGCTCGGCCCTGGTGGAGGTCTTTGTTCCAGATAGCCATCATCATGGCTGGAATGGGCACCCCTTAGTTTCCCAAGACTACAAGTATGACTTAGTGTCTTTATTCTCACCATGGGTTGCACTAGAAGTGGTCGATTGGAACGAACTCACTTGAATTCCAAAAACTTTTCCATGGAGTTATGAATATAAATGTCCTGGTCCTTGAGTAGAACCAGGAAGGGTTCACTATAAGAGTGGTTTGGAACCTACTTTGATGGTTTAAATAGACAAATCAATAATATTTAATGAAGTATAAGAATTCTAAAAAATTCATATTTCAAAATCATTAAGTAAACTTTTGTAGATGCTGTCATGCCTATCCACATACATTGGCTTCCGCAGGATATAGGCAGTGGAGTTGTGACAGAAAGAATAGTCCATGCACATTCTGTGTAACTCTTGACAGGAAAAGTTCTCTACCCCTGACAAAGACTGCTTCATGTCACCTGCTTTGTTTCAATGCATTTGTGAAATCTGTGTTTGCTTTTTACTAATTTACCTGTCCACTTCAATTGCCTAACAAAGTTGAGTATGTTGTCAATCTCCCCATGCTCAGACCAGGAAATATTTGGTGTCCAAATGCATGAGGAGATTAATACATATTTTTGAATGACTATAAAATAAGTTAGGCCACAGACTCTGGAATAAATTTCTTTACCTTATCCTTATATGCTTCTTTCTATCTGAGGCAGGATGAGATGACCTGTTTCTTACTATATTTAAGTGCAGTATAGTATTAATAAGATTGTAAGCCACCCTCACAAAAGCACAGGCCCAGAACAGGAGCAAGACTATTTATGGAAATTCACTTCACCATAGGCTCTGGACAGCCTAGTTTAGCTTCTGAGTATGGAAATGCTACTAGGTCCATACAGAAGTAGGTAGATGCCATTGTGGTTCCCTTCTGAGTGAGAGGCAGGTTCCATCCCAACAAAGTCTCTTCTAGTAGAACACATTTCATCGCTATACCTTTCTGCTATCTTGGAGGCCTGACTCCCACACTATTTGGACCTTACAAAGTCAGTGGTCTTGATTCCTCACTCAGTAGCAATTAAGATCTAGGGGTCTCTCTATATTTTTGAACTAGATTCAGGTCTCCAGAGCCTCCTTACTCCCAGTCTTAACTTACCATGCCATGTCACACATGCCAATGAGTGAGTTTAGGTGTGGTCCTGCGCCCCACCTGTAGATGGCCTCCTAACTTGTCACTATAGAGCTGGAGGTCCAGGGAAAGAGAGACCATGATGTAAAGCAAACTTGCAATTTTTGAGTCACAGAAAATGTCTCCGCCCCAGGTGAGAGTCACTAGTACACAAAAAAACCCTGGATTCTCTTTCAAATGATGAGATGAGTGGAGAGTTAGCATTGCTCTGGTACAATGTGACTGATGGTTGCAGTGTTCACGCTGGAGCTAGGCTGGTGAGCCAGTGTTGCTGGAGGAAGGCTAAAACTAATAAACCTAAGTGATTTATTGAAATTCATCAAAACATGCAAGATCAGCTGATCTATTTGGTGCTGCTGGGTGATGACTCGTTGGCTGTTGTTTAACAAACGAATCCCTGTGGCTTTTGCTAGTCTTTGCTGATGTTCCTAAACCATGTTTTTTTTTGTGCTTAGAAACATTTCAGCACAAAGAGCATGTGTCTCTCATTTCAGTTAAGGTGAAGGGAGTGGTGAAGTATAAGGAAACTGGCTCCAAATCTGAATAATTCTTAGAACCCCTGGAATCAGTTTCAAATGTATGCATGTGTGGAAACCAGACCATCCCAAATATATTCTCCAAGATTAAAGATATATGGCTATGTTTGAATGATAAATAACTGACAGGCTTTGATTTGTTCATATGCATTATATGGCCTGAGTGTTATAGCCTGAAACTCATTTTCAAAGGCATTTATGGGCACTCGGGGCAGCTTGATTTCTACAGTGCCACTTCACATCTGAGAGTATCAGTCTACAGGATGCCACACATTGAGGACTCTGAGTTTGATTTCAGGGTCAGGAGAGGCTAGAACCCTGCATACCACAACTTCACTTTTAGGCACTGCTGTTTCCTCCTTGTGGGACAGTGACTTGTGCTTCCCCTTCTTCTTTGGCATCCTGAGTTAAATTCAGAACTCTTCTTTAGTTCTGAATTTTTAAAATTAATTAATTAATTAATTAGGTATAGGGCCTCCCTACACAGCTCAGATTCAAAGCAATCTTCCTGTGTCAGCCTCCCCAGTGCTGGGATTACAGGCCTGGGCATCACTCCTGGTTTCGCTAGTCAGCTTGAGTGGCGCAAGGGGCCGGCATGACATACAGTACCAGAGATTGATGCCAGGTCCTTGCACTTGCCAGGCAAGCGCTTAGACTGTCGTGCTATCTCCCCAGCCTTAGTTGTTTAATTCTTGACTTGAGAAAAATATGAAGGGCTGCCTACTTGAGTTCTGACCTTTTCATCTGCAGCTCTGGCACAGTGAGGCAGAGTAGAAACCAGATCATCTCAGAAATCTCATTACTCAGTTAAAAACTCTAGAAAGTATTGTGAGTTTTACACTGTATTGGAGCAACCTTCCAAGGGTGTCCTCTGGAGGAAGAAGCTCCAGGCTAAGGACTGACAGTAGCCTTCAGCTTGAAGGTGGATAGCAATCTCTTCCTGATATACATACATATATATATATA
>NW_004524762.1:4320441-4322119 GCF_000260255.1 Octodon degus | reverse complement strand
AGAGAGAGAGAGAGAGAGAAAGAGAGAGAGAAACCAGAGATTGAACTGAGGTCCTTGCACTTGCCAGGGAAGCGCTTATTCCACTGAACAATCTCCCTGGCCCCTATCTTCTCAGATTTAGAAGCAAGGACAACACCATTTTTATGAGATTGCACCCTAAATAATGAGTAAAAGATTTTCCTTGGAACTTGAGCTTCTTAATTCCTGTTGCTGCTTTCAGTTTTATACACTTTTAGACAACAAGTTTAGAGATCAAAACATTGGAATTCTAATTCAGGCTCCTCCATTAACATGATGGAGAATAACTTAGCAGGTTGTATTTTTCCTTCTTTGACCTTTGGGTATTTCCCCCAGTCTCTTTTTAAATTTATAAATTCAGAAAATCAAAAAGAAAAGATTTGAAGGTTGATTCTGCTTTGGAATGCTTTATCTACTTGCTCTCATCTATCTTTCCTAGACAGCTGCCCTCTTAGACACTTCAGTAGAAGGACAAATGGGATTTGAAGAGATTACTCCATTTCCATCTTTGCCTCACTTTCAGGCACCTTGTATTATGTCTGGATCCATATCTAGAAAAGCAAAGAAAAGAGCAGATGTGAAGCCGATTGGATGAAACCTAACATTTCAATAGGCTTCATCTGTGAAACTGTTTTGTTTGCTCAAGAAAAGATCATCAAAATGACCTGTGAGGGTCTGACAAAGGATTGAGTCAGACCAGGGTGAGCTCACAATAGTGCTATCTTAGCTGTTTGTAGCCAGCCTGACTGCTGACCTGACAGAACATATTGGGGATTTTCCTTCCTGCCAACGTCCACCTGGGAAATGCCTAGTTATGCTCTCCCTAATCACTGGTTCCTGTAACTCACTGGGCTTTTTCATGGGGAATGGGCAGGGCAGTTTCACCCAAGTTCTTTGCAAGTTTCCCTTATGAGTTTCATATGCTGTATCTATGTGTAATACTCTTATCAAGTATAATATGACATCAAAATATTATCCCAAATTGTGTGGGATGTAATTTGAAACCTTCACTCGCATTCAGTCCCATTCCTGTTCCCAACATCACAAATCCTGTTCTCATCAATAAAAGTAGGAAGTGATTTTTTTTTTGACCCTGATAGAGTACAGTGCTCATGAAGAGAAAGTTATTAACTCAAGGAATTTCGTGAAAGCTGCACAAGTGCCAAATAACTATGAACTGACCTTGGAAAGGGCCATGAGCCACGTGGTGAGGTCTACAACAATTGCTCCTATTGGTTGTCATCTGTCCAATCACTTTCCATGACCCTTGGCATTTATAGATACACTTCGGAGCTCCTGAAATTTTTTCCAAAGGTATTTAATCCCTCCATTCTCTAACTGATTCCTACTTGCTGTAGGATCTATTCCTCAAAGCCTATTCTTTTAGAAATAATTCCTTGGCTTTAACTACATTTCTATTGAAACTTTGGCAAAATCTCTTTTGCATACCACTTTACCTCCACTTCTTGCTGCCTGGAATAGAAAGTGAACAGATCTCACTATTCTTTATTAGTACCTCAACCACTCAATGGAATATCTTTATAATATTGGTGAAAATTAGACTATTACAGTCAGATTTATCCCAGGCAAACACAGAAGGTATTTTCTTAGGTATTTGGAGAATGACCAATAATTACAGAGGTGTCCATTGGAAGAAAAA
>NW_004524762.1:4307104-4320341 GCF_000260255.1 Octodon degus | reverse complement strand
TACAGGTGTGTGCCACCACATCCAGTCTCAATTGGTGTCTCAGTGAGCCCCAGGGGCGGGGCCGGCATGGCAGGCACAGGGATCGAACCCCTGACCCCTGTGCCTGCTTATAGGCACTTTAATCTGCTGAGCTATTTGGCCGGCCCTCCAATGGAGGTTGTTAACCATGGAAAAGAGCTGAATAACATCTTTCTTTAACATGTACACCCAGACTCTGGATGGCTGTGCAACACACCTGTGATCTTACTTCTTCTTCAAGATTGTTTCTTGATATTCTCATTTAACCTGATTCTTCAATACACTTTAACCTAATTGTGTAATCAAAGAGTTTATTAAAACCTAGTTTTAATTTCAAAGGAGGAAAATATTTGGTTGACTTACCTGTAATCTCTTATTCTTAAAAAATCTCTTGGATACTTGTGATTTACTAAAGAGAATAGTTGTAGGTATTACATCTACACATCTATTGTATTATGGTGTCAGTTGGCCTTGCACATTTTTTTTATTATTATTTTTTTTTTGTACAGGGTCTCACTAAGCACCTCAGACTCATAGTGATCCTCCTGCTTTCAGCCTTCCCAGCTCTGGGATTACAGGCATGTGCCACCAGGCCTGGACTCAGTCTCTGGCTCAGTGTTTCTGACGACAGGGCCAGCATGGCATGCAATACCCAGGATTGAACCCCAGTCCCTATGCTTGCCTAAGTAGGCCCTTAGTCTGCTGAACTATCTCACCTGCTTTCTTTGCAGTATTTTTTGAACATGAAAAGAATAAAATCTGAAGTTAAGAAGTTTGGTATAAAACAGTGAGAAAGAATTGAGTTGGTTGCAATTTTGCTTTACTTTAAGGGTATGTTTTCTTCCAAAAGGTAAAACTTAGCAGAGATACTGGTGCTAGAAAGAGGAGGAACACAAAGGGAAACTGGAGCAAAAATACACTCTGTGCATTTATTTACAAAATATTTCCCCTTATGTGCTTTACATGAAGTTATTAATAATCTCCTGGAATATTCTAGCACATAGGTATTTAACCTATATTAGCTGAATGCTTGCCATATTTGTTTACCTATTTAGAGGAAAGGAGTCCAAAGTTTTCCTGTTAGAAGACCTTCATCTGCAGGATTTCTAAATTGTTTCCTGGGTGTAACCTTATTTCATATACTAATTTCTAAAACAGCTTCCAAATAGCATGTTCTAAATTGAAAAGTAAAGTTTGCTTAAACAGCACCCAGGAAAGAGGTTGGAAAAGACAAGTTTCCAAGTAGTTACTCAAACCAGTACATACTGTAGTCTTAAAGCTGGTATTGAAAAGCACTGAAAAATTGTTCATTACAAAGATGTTGATCAACAAATGAGTTGGTTTATTGGGAATGGCAAGCTCTATAGATGTATACATCAATATGTTTTCCTAAAATGCTTCCCTTTTTATTAATTTATCTCTAATAGATCTTCAACTACCATGTCTCCCCATTTGATATTATCAGCTATTAATTTCCTAAGAAGAATACTGTGCATTCCTCTAATTAGGTGGGAAAAGGGACTAGATATAAATCAAAATCAAGATAAATTTAGAAAAGCAATCTTGATGGGCATCATTTTCCTAGAGTAGAGAAAATCTACTTAATATAGTTACCTCTGACAGGAATAATTTTCTTTTCTTTTTTTTTTTTTGTATTTTAGGACAGGGTCTATAGGGTGTTCAGGGTCTCACTGTGTAGATCAGACAGTGATTCTCCTGTTTATAGCCTCCCAAGTACTAGGATTACAGGCTCACACCGCCACACCCAGTCTCAATTGCCATCTCAGTGCCCCCAGGGGGCGGGGCCAGCACAGCAGGCCAGGAGATTGAACTCTCAGCCCTTGGGTATGCCTTATCAGGTGCTTTAATCTGCTGAGCTATTTGGCTGGCCCTACTAACAGGAATAATTTTTATCCTGCTAATTTTAATCCTGCAGAATAGATAATTATCTGAATAATTATCTATTTTGCAATGGGATTGGAACCAAAATGAGATTAAAGAACTTTCTAAGATGTGATGAAGATGCACCAGTTAAAATATGACCATCCCATCCAGGAAAATAGAGTTCCAAATTCTTGGGGTCAGGGGATTCTCTAGAGGGAGCATGAAAAATCTGTTTAGGTATAGGATGTGTTTTCTCTCTCAATCCAGATTTGGTTATGGAGTGTATAGAGAGTCCAAAAAGCTTTTACATTAAAGATCAGTCAGAGGCCTTATCAGAATAAAAACAGAGGAAGGGTCTAATCAGCATAGAACTATCCATGAAGCCAAGTACCCTCATTTATTCTAAGTTTCTGAGTGCAAAGGTTGGTGTGCAATAATGATAGCCATGACAGAGGGGAAGTTTGCCTTCTAGAATGCAGCCAAAGAGGACCCGAGACCAGCAGCTTGGTGGCATTTCCCATGGTTCTTTTTTTTTTTTTTTTTTTTTTGGTGGAACTGGGGATTGAACTCAGGTCCTTGTGCTTGCCAGGGAAGTGCTTATGCCACTAAGCCATCTCCCAGGCCCCTCCTATAGTTCTTAAGGTGCAGTGATGGTATCTGAGGAATCCTGACATCCAGAAAGAGAAAGGAGAGAGGGAGTGTGCCAATCAGTGTCCAGCAATCTTAGTGTTTTTAACTATACATGTACCATTTTCGTCTTTGACTCTAAATTAGTAAATTACTGTCTAGGGTATATGTATCTTTTAAAAGTCTGAATGCCCTCAACAACTAGTTTCCTGAGTTTCTTTCTCACTTTATGAGGCAGCCATTAAAGGGCCAAAAATGGGCTAATTATAATTCCTGGGCCCATGGCAGCCCCATTTAACTGCAAGCCTCAGTGTCCTATCAGCTTTCCTAATGTAAATGCTAAGAGCAAAACTAAACTGCCTGTGGAGAAAGTAAGAAAAATGGGTTGGGTGAAGCTAATATATAATAGCATGTGTTCGCATGTTAAGAGTATAAAGAGGGCTGGTGAGATGGCTCAGTGGTCTAAAGCACCTACTTAGAACAAGCTAAGCTAAGCAAAGCACAGGGACTGCGGTTCAATCCCCCAGCACCACATGCCAGCCAGCCCCGCTCCCTGGTGGGCTGAGCTGGCCACACACAAATAAATAAATAAACAAATAAATTTAAAAAAAAAAGAGTATAAAGAAAAAAATTAAATTGATGTTAAAAATACAACTTCTTAAATTAATATTTTTCCCTTGCAAAATAACATTGCTACAGAAGCTAAATATATTGCAAAATACTTACTGTAAAATATTTGGTAGGATGATGATGTGGTCCATTTAAAGGAACATAACAAATAGCTGCTAGAAATACATGAAGGACTTCATTTCAATATGTTTAAAATGTAGTTGTTACCAGATCCCATATTTACAGGAGTTTTGATAACAATATATTTTAAAGGATTGTGAGTTCACTCAGTATTTTTATTTCTAGCATTTCTTCTGACCAATTTTCTATAGCTATTCCATCTATAGAATTAATGAAGAGAAAAAATATATATATATCCAAAGAAAATATAAGGATACATTTTTGTTTTCCTACAACAAGACAGAGAGTAAAATAAAATAAGAAATCAGTAAAAAGAGATTTCCAGAAAATAAAGTGTGGATTTAAATTTGCTCTAAGTCCCAGTGGAATCATAACTTTAGAAAAAGGAAACTGCAAGTTTCCAAAATTATTTTGCTTAAAGCACCATGTAAGCAAAGCCCACTGGATGTGATAAGATCAATGTAAAACTGAGTTCTCTTCTCCTGACATTTTTTTTTACTGCCATAACTGCAGATGCATGCTTTTTATTAGCAATGATATAATATTTTAGAACTTTTTTTCTTGCACCTCACAGAATTGATGAAATTTAATTCATTTTGTTGGTCAGTAAAAATCTTTCATATTTTTAGAAAAGAGCAAGATAGGGTTTTAATATTTTACTGAGAAGAAAATGGTGTGTGTGTAAGCATTGCAAACAGATTTGCTGACTAGCTGAAAGGAAATTCATTTCTGAATGGTATTTGCTCCCTGCCCAGGAAATCGAAAACACTCATCTATATGTAACCCAGGTAGTCATTTGTGTGTAAAGTGACAGGAATTTGGAAGAATAATTGTCCCAAATTTCATAGCCTCTGCAGAAGCCAAAATTATGAAACCCAGATAAATACTTGCTATTTAAACAATTTTCTTTGCTATTCTCTTTTGGGGAAGACAATCAGAGCAATATGTATGAAGCTAATAAAGTATGAAATAATTTTTATTTTATAATGTGCCTCTCATATGTAAAATAAAAACAAAAACCATCATGTAATATTTCCTAACACATTTAAGGAACTCTACGAAGTTGTGATGCAGACCTCTTTGATATCAAGCAGCAGCAGGGAATTGTATGAGACAGAAAATGCTGAGAAGAACTATGCAGTGCTGCCTGCACTCACAGGAAAGCCAGAGCTCAAGTAAAACTGCAGTAAAAGGTTCTGATCATTCTGAATATGTCACAGCTTTATATTTCCCATAATCTATCAGTGAAATCACAGTGCAACTAGAGGTCCATCTTAAGCTGAATCTTTATGTGTTTTTGAAGTCTGATTTGAGCATAAAGTTTTCTCTCAGCAGCTGCTCTCATAAGCCTAGCAAACCAATTTAATTTTATAAGTATTTATCACTGGCATTTTGTGGTCGCCTAAGATGACACTAGGAGAGCTACATGTAGAGAAGTAAAAAGGATGAGGATGTAACTTAAGGGCACAGCGCTCACTTATCCTCTGTGAGGCTCTGGGTTCCATCCAAACATTAGAAAAAATGTAAGCTCTAAGGTTATAGAGGAGGTAGGGAGCCAAGCTGGGAAGTAAAAAACTTGCTTCTTGTAATGCAGTTAGGCGTTATAGCAAGCTTACTACATATTTAAAGTGTACTGATTTGGAGCGTCTCCGATGTTCCTTAATGAAGTGGCAGAATATAATGTGGCCTTTATAGAGTGCATCCACAGAAGTTGTCAGTGGAGGCCTGTGTGTATGAATGTTGCAGGTCCTAGAAAAATAGGCAAGATGAAAGTAAGCCTCCATATTCACAGTGCTTTTTCAAGAACAGCAACACTTTTGCATGTGTCTGAACTGCACAAAATTATCTTCAGAAAATGAAATCTAGACATCTTGAAAATGAATTTACGATATTTCCACTGGGCCTAAGGAAATGTTGATTTTATGGTGTTAAGAATGGACCAGTGTTATAAAAATGCTTGGAATTGTCACTTTTTGAAAAGACTTTTACTATCTAAGATATATTTTTAACCAAGACATTTTCATTGACAGCTTAAAAAGTTTCCTATCTCTCAATATCTCTCAATCTTGATGCAGGATCTTTGAAAAGAATACTGTTGCAGGTAGCTCTTATTATTTCAGATACACAGCATATGTAATATGAGGAACTGAAAACCTGGGCTTGTAGCATTCCATAAAGAAGTACAACTTCACAAGACTAAGATGAAAATGAAGATGATTGGTGTGACTTGGTAAAATTGTAGTTAAAGCTTTTGTATGTTGTTAATTCAGCAATTATCTCTCAGTTATCTGGAATTTCAGCTAGTATGTTCTTTACCTTATTTCTAAGATCAGAAAGAAAGCTAAGATGTGAAATGTACCAACTTCCCATAAGTAATGTAAAAATTATGCACTGCACAATGTACTAAGAAACTGAAATTTGAAGAAAAAGAAAAAAGAAACTCTCTGCATTCATAGTACTTCAACAGTCAAAGAAAATGTAAACAAATGCTATGGGAATATATAGGGCTATTTTGTTTAGGAGCCAAAAAAGAAAATATCTTCACAGAGAGTAATCAGGGATTTTGCCAGTTGTTTCAGCAAATCTTTGTTACTGTGAACCAAGGTGTGGTCAGCTACTCTTGCTGGTGAGAAGTCAATATTTGACTATTGTTTTGGCTCAGTGCCTGTAAAGAAGCAGGAGTCTCACTTTAAGGAAGAGCATGGTGAGAAAACACTTCTCTCAGCCCCTTTATCTGCTCCAGGATCCACTTGGTTCCACTCCTTAGTTACTAATCTGGGCTTACCAGATATATGCCTTTTATTTTCTCTGGACATGTTTTCTAGTCATATATCTGATTTCCAAACAGCACTACTGATTGCTATAGTAAAGAAACTACTCCGACGTTAAAAATCTTGGCTACAAATGAAAACAATCAACAACAAAGGAAGAAACTTGATGAAGTGAATAATTACTCACATCCTGTTGTTAGAAAATAACACACAGCTCATGGAAATGGTGACAGCACATCAATACATGACATGACATCAGTGTGTGTCACATTGGAGTCAAGGTGAAATGACTTTTGCAGATTGGTGTGGACAGATGAGGCAAAAACATATATCCTGACTCTCATTCTTACAGTCAATTTATTGGGTCTTTCCCAGTCACTTTTAAAAACTACTCATGTTTTCTTGATTGAAAAAAATGTTGCACAGAGGAAAGAGGCTGGGGCGAGACCCTCAAAGCCAGATACTGTTGGTTTTCACATCATAAAGAACTACCCTGAGTGAGTCAGCCATGCTGTGTCCCGTTTTCCTCGTCAGTGACACAAGGACAATGTTTCCTGCTTTATGCTCTTGCCTCACAGAGCACTGATGAGACTCTAAAGAGATAATAGATGTGAAAGGATTGTGAAGTTAAAAGTGCCATGTAAATACAACGATGATTATGGGGAAAAAGGCTGCTGCAGACAACTCAGTAAGAAAAACTAAGATGACGGACCTGCAGGAACCAGAGAAGTCAAGTTCAACCTCTCATTTTATAGGTTGAAAATCTTTAACCTAAAGAATAGTGAAAGGCACAGATAACTCTCATAATTTTAGATAGTAATAATAATTACATGACTTGCCCCAGGCCACATGGTGTGCTAAGTGATTTATAAACATTATTATCTCACTTAATCCTTTCTGTGTCACCTTTAGGTAGGTCCAAGACTCAGGAAACTACCTTTTTCCAGGTCACATAAATAGTAGGCCCTGGATTCTAAGTCTCTACTCTAAATGAAACTTTCTGATGTCAAACACTATAGGGAGCCCTTTGTGGTCTTCATCTTGGTCTGGGAAGTTTATATTTGTAATCCCGTGGATAAATTATTGGAATCCCACAAATTAATTCCAATCTATCACTTCCAGTGCAACCCATAGCAAGAAAAAATACACTAAGCATACTTATAGTTATGGGGAGCCAAGAAGTCCTAAGTCCAGTCATGGTGTTGGCTATCTGGAACAAGGGCCTTGACCGAAGGCCAAACCCAGGTTTTATTCAGTCATGAATGAGGAGTGACTTGGGGATGAATGACTCAGAGTTGCAGGAAGTAGGTGAGTACTGTGAGCTGGGTTAAGTAGGAGGCCTGCATTTACCGGTTATATGCAGAGAGAAAGATATGCAGAAAAAGAAATTTGCATTATACTACTGAGATAGGATCTAATGTTTTAGGGTCCTGCTTCACCTCTGATGTATAATCTTTCAAGCCCCAGGAAGACATAGCCTCTCTCAAGGCTCAATCACAACTGACATTATGGAGCACTGGCTCTTTGTCCTGTCTCCACCCAGCTCATATTAAAGAGCATCAGGTGTAGGTTTTCAGGGAAGCACACATGTCATCTTCAAAGACTATCACCAGCACCATGGCTAGACCAATATGCATTGCTTAAAGCCAATTGAAATGACAAGAAAATGTCCTAGCTAGCTCGGTATATATCAAAACAAGGAATAGGGTCAGGCTCAGCCAAAATGGAGATGATCGCTCTTCTTCCAAGGACAGCTGCTCAGGTGGTCCTCCACAGAACCCCATTCTCTTAGCCATGTTGGATGACAAATAAGCATTAAAAATACACTCATCAATTTGTCTTTGACCACGATCTGGAGGAATCTACAATACCAACAAAGAATGAGTAGCACTGTAAATTGGTATATAGTGGGCTCAATGTGTAGGATAAGGGCTATTTTCTATTTCTTTTCTTTTTTATTAATTTTATTGAGAAACAAATAGCAATGAGACATTTTCGAAACAGGTTAGTAAAACAGTTAAAATAATTAATATATTACATATTGTTGTCTTCATAGTAGTTATTCATAGTACAAGATGCAGACATGATATCCTGTCCAAACACTATTAGTACAAATCTTTCTTCTCATTAAATTAAGAGAAAGTAGCTGTATATCTATCCTAACTATTTTGTACATACAGATACAAAATGGTCCTTCATTTATATCCCCTTTTTTGTTTATTTTTGTCAGAGATGGGTATTCCATTGCCATGTAAGTATTGTATGCATGTGAATTCAGCAAAATAATCCAATATAGTCCAGTGGTCCTACAGATAACCCACTACTATTATTTTCTATTTCTTAAGAATTAGTCACATAGCTCATAATCTTAACACTTTGGAATCCTAACACTACTATCTAGGTATCTTTAGTGGATGATACAGTATATAAATTATATTAACTTGAAATCTGTAAGTCTAATGTAAAACATGTGCTTTGGAAAATGGAAAGTTCTTTATAACACAAGGGATTCCCATGTTTTGTGATTTGTAGATGTAGGATTCAGCATTATCCACCAAATAGTCAAACCTCTGTAATCAGTAGCACATTTCAGAAATAATTGAATGAAGTTTCATTTCAAATGTTGGTTGGAATTTCCAGTCCCAATAGTTGGCCTGGAGAGTTTTCAGGACATATATGGCCCAAGTATGATGCCTTTTCTATCTCCAGATTCCTTGCTTTAAAAGGACATTAGCTTTGCTGGTTATGTAAAGCTCGCTCCATCACTGTGTGATAGGCACAGTCCTAGAAGACAGACAGTTTTTCCCTAGGCCTCAGAGTACAGGGAAGGTCTATGTTTAAGGAGCCATACCTAAGGAATCACATCTATAAGGCCTTGCCAGTGCTTGGAACTGATTTAGATGGCAAGATTTTGAACTGAGTTAATCTGTTCAGAGATAAAACTTTTGCGTTGACTGTATTTTAGCTTATAGGAAGAAACGAAAGACCTGCTGTTTGGAGACCAGGGAGGATTTTGATAGACTCCAAGTGAATTCTTCAGAGGATTCTTATTTTTTACTACTCATCCCCTTTGTATGGTCCACTTTTACAATGAATAACATCAATATCTAAAACCAACAGGACATTGTGCAAATGGCAGACTGCATTTTTCAAAACTGAATCATCACAGTTTCTACTTCGCTGTCTGTTGGATCAGTTGCTCTAGGGGAAAGCAGGGGCTGCATCATAAAGGCAATCAAGACAGGAAAAAACAAATAAAGATGAGCCTAACGGCATCTCCTGTAATGATTTAATTATTATTAAATCAATAATTCTGAACATTCATAGTCTAAAAATACACATTGAATTTAAAATGAATAATATTTTAGCTTTTTCAATGCTAAAATTATGAATGAAAAATCATGTCTAAAGTAAATTAAAAGGTTTAAGATAAGCTTGTTGCAATGTTCTGCTATATCTATTTCTCTGTAGCAAATTACTTTTAAAGCTTAGTAGCTTAACACAGAAATAAAATGAATGATCTCATACTGGGTCAAGAATTCAAGAAAAGCTTAGTTGAGTCCTTCTGGTTGAGAATGTCTTATAGAGGAGTAATAAGATGCCTGGTAGTCTGGAGCTTTGGCTAGGACTAGAATATAATTTTCAAAGATGATGCGATAACACAGTGACAGCTAATGTTGACTGTTGGTGGGGAACCCTAGATCCTCTCCAAGTGGGTCTCCACAGACAATGTCTCAGGTGGCTGGAAGAAGGACAGGTTATGTCTTTAATGGCTGAAATCTCTCCAAACAAGAAAACTTTTAAGGAACAAAAACATTCCTGGGAAGAGAAGATTAGAAATAACTGCTGGGATCAAATTCTTTCAGGAGTTTTTGAGCAAGGACTGCCTTCTGTTTTAACTTTATTTTTTAAGTACATGTGTGTAGTACATAATGTTTACATTCCTTGTGGAGAATTGGCACATGCACACAATATATCTTAACTCCTTTCTTTCATCTCTTTTCTTTTTACTTTTCCCCTTCCTCCATCTATTATTGATCCCTCTTCTTTTTTTTTTGTGCATCTCTATAGTATATGTTTACATTTCTTGTGTGGAGTTGGTTGCATGCACACAACACCACTTAATTCCTTTTTTCAAACCTCTTCCTTTTCTTTTCACACCTCTTCCTCTACCTCTTGATTCCCTTCTTCCATTTTTGAAAGATCTAACTTCCTATTTCCTATTATCTACTTTTTTTTTGTTTTTATCATATGTTGAGTTTCTCATAGAAGAGAAACTATCTGATGTTTAATCTTGTGTGTCTGATCTATTTCACTTAATATTGTGGTGTGAAGGTGCATCCATTTCCTGTAAATTATTCAAGTGTATCTGACTTTATGGCAGAGTCATACTCTAGTGCGCGTGAATGTCACTTTTTTATCCTCAATGTTTAGCTGTTATGGTTTAGCTGTTATGAATTGTACTGATAGAAACATGGGTTTGCAAGTGTCTCTGTAATCTTATGTCTTTAACTCTTTCTGCTATATATCTAGAAGTAGAATAGCTGAGTCAAATGGAATTTCTAGTTTTAGTTTTTTGAAGAGTTTCCATACTTATTCCCAGTGTGATTATATGAGATTACATCCCACTAACAGGATTATCAAGTCTGTAGCACCATAAGTATTAAAGATCTAATGATTTTTGTTTGTTTTTCCTTTTAAAAATGCTTTCTTGGGTCTGAACTCAAGATCTAAACTTTTATGTGGAAGATTACTGATAGTGGTCTAACAAGATTCATTTGAAGTGAGGGGAAAATCAATACATTTCAGAGACAATGAGGTCCCCAAATAAATTCAGAAATAAAAGGTCAATAAAGGAAGACAAACATTATGAGAGATTTTTGAATGACCAAAAATAAGTAAAGGGATTTTATGATGAGTGTACACAGACAGTTCATATAATTGTTCATAATTGATGTTTGTTCTTTCACCTTTTTCAATGTGATACCTGCTTTGAAAAAATCCTCAGCACTATGGTTTATATTTTGTACTAGGAATTGAATTCAGGACCTTGCACTTGCCAAGCAGTTGCTGTGCTGTTGAGCTATATTCCCAGCACAGTCCTATGCTTTTAAATTTACCATAGATAACATACACAAAACATGATTGTTTTAGTATTCTAACTCAGAAAAGAACAGAACTCTAGTTATAGAGGATTTGTGCCAGGATTCAAATCCATCTTTACCTTTTTAAGGAGCTGAAAAATGACTTCACACATTGTGAAAAGGGCATAGTTTTGCTGCAGCCAAGAGCAAGTGGGTACAAGGAACAGTGAATAGAAAAGATAGAAAGCATAGACTCTGACACACATGATGCATGTCTAACTTCTCTCACAAAGAGATGTGAACAAATAAAATCATTTTAACCATGATACTACTTTAAACACTATTTCAAAATAACATGGACTCAAATATTGCTTATTGTATTAAATATGAGTTGATTATTTTTCTCTTTTTTTTCTTTCTTTACACAATGGAGTATTATTCAGCTACAATAAAGGTAAATTTGGGGCTGGCGAGATGGCTCAGTGGTCTAAAGCACCTACATGGAACAAGCTTGGCAAAGCACAGGGACCACGGTTCGATCCCCCAGCACCACATGCCAGCCAGCCTTGCCCCCTGGTGGGCTGAGCTGGCCACACACACACACACACACACACACACACACACACTAAATAAATAAATGTTTAAAAAAAAATAAAGGTAAATTTGAGGCTTTTATGGATAAAAGGAAACATCTAGAGACTATATTTTGTACAAGATCCACTTGTACAAATATTGTATTATCTTCTTAGTGTGAAAACCTGCAAGAGTAATTAAAATCTCTCTCTCTCTCTCTCTCTCTCTCTCTCTCTCTCTCTCTCTCTCTCTTTCTCTCTCTCCTTTCTCTCCTCTCTCTCATTCATAATCTTAGGTATAAGTTTCATTTCCATTTATGATATTGCTTTAAAATCCAGAATTTGAAGCAGTACAGTTTCTTAACTCCAATGAAACTAATGAAATTACATAGCACATGTCATTCATAATTCATGATTCATGACACACCTTCTCTCAACCAAAGCTCACAACCAAGTGTTTTCACTGAGCAAGTTGAAACTGGCCATACATTGTTATTAAATTTTAATGCTCCAGTTCTTGTATTGCTTTTCAAAAGTTAGGTTCCGCTTGGCAGCAGCATTCGTTATTTTTTTACTTATACCATGCATATGTTTTCTTTATTTACTCATCTGCTGATAGACACTCAGCTTGATTGTAAATCTTGTCTAATATGAACAATGAAGTGAATACGAGAGCACAGAAATCCCTTTGACAGTAATTTATATTCTTCTGATTATATGCCAGATATAGGATTGCTGAACCATATGATAATGCTGGACTAAAAGGGACTAAACTTAGGTGTATAGTTAGAAGAAAGGTACATACAATTTCATCCACAAATCCTCTACTCTCAATAAGATAAGTAAGAGGCTTCCTCTAGCTCATTCCTAGTAAATGGCATTTTCACCAAAAGATAATTATAGTTTCCAGAACCAAAGATTCATTTTCTATGGCTACCTAAATACTAAAATCTCACAATCTCATAAATAATAACATATATGTATATATATATATATATATATATATATATATATAGTCCTATTGGAAAATATTCCTAAAATTTTACAATGCAGGTTCTTGGCATGGTAAGAATATGAGGGAAACCACACAGACCACTAATAGTCCATAAGTCTCTCTAGAGAGAAATAAAAGTGTGCATATGCATTAAGTGCACAATTTATATACTTTAAAGAAGTTTACCCTGTCCTGTGGTTGTTAGTTCAGCCTTTGAAACAGGTTTTCTTATTGGGCTCCAAATTGCCCAAAATAAAGCTAAAATTGCTCAACATGATATCTAAGAGCCATGTATTTCTGTTTACTATAATATACCCAAAATCAGACACAAATTTATCAAAACACTATTAGTAATTTCTTTTCCAAAATTTTATTGATAAACAGGTAGCAATGAGACAGCTTCAAATCAAATCAGAAGTACAGTTTCAACAAATAAGACACTGCATATATTCTTCTTAGTGGTTAATTGCTGTACAAGATGCGGACTTGAGATCCTATTTACAAACACCATTAGAACAAATCATTCCATTCATTAAG
>NW_004524762.1:4290462-4299594 GCF_000260255.1 Octodon degus | reverse complement strand
AGGGGGTGGGAGAGGGTCCAGCCCACGCTGCATCTGGGCTGGGACTGGGTCCACTGGCACAGGGTAGCAGGAAGCTCTCCGCACACTCACAGCACCTCAGCTAGGACTGGGTCTCAGTAATTTTTTTATTGTTTTGAAGTAGCTTTACTTTACTTGGCCTTTAGGTCAGTTGGCCCCATGCATTTGTACCTGGAACCCACGTTATTGCTCTGGCTTAGGTGAGCAATCCTTGTTACTGCTGATGCAGGAAATTTATTTTTGACAGTAGGAAGGAAAAATTTACCAGATATAGCCCCATCACATTTTAAAAAGACATCCACTTTGTGTTATTGCTTGGAGAAAAGTTAAAAATAAAATATTACGTAAAGGCCTACTGTTTCACCTAAGCTTTTCTTACCAGCCTGCAACTAAGGGTAAAATAACAATTCTATGTTGAATTAGAATTTAAAAATAGATACAAGAGTTAGAAATGTATTTAAGGCCCTTCCTATAGTGTAACAAGAAGCACGCTGACAATAATTTGGGATGATTCCTTTATAAAAATTTACTTAAAGAGAATAGAAAAATAATAAGTTTTTGTTGTTGTTGTTGTTTTTGTTCCAAATGCCTTCAGGGCAGGTTTGGCTGGCTTGAGTTGTGGGGATTTGCACATGTAAGTCTTATTTATTGCACTTAGGGTTATAGCCTCTAGTTGCATCCATTTACCTATAAAGGTCTCAAGTTTATCTTTCTTTATAGCTTATTAATACTCCATTGTATAAAAATACCACATCTTTTTTATCCATTTCTCAGTTGATGGTCATTTTGGTTGCTTCCAAGATTTAGCTATGACAAATTGTGCTGCTATAAACATGGGTGCACATATAACACTGTGATATGATTTTTTCAGTTCTTCTCAGAAGGGGAATAGCAGGGTTGAATGGAACTTCTAATCCTAGTTTTTTGAGGAATCTCCACACAGATTTCTATAGAGGCTTTACCAATCCACACTCCCACAAATGTGGAGAAGTGTTTCTTTTTCCAGTAGCTTCTCCAGCATTGGTTATTAGTTGATTTCTTTATGATAGCCATTGTTTCTGGAGGGAATTGAGTCTCAGTGTTGTTTTAATTCACATTTCTCCAATGACCAGTGCTTTTGAATATTTTTTTCATGTATTTATTTTACATTTGTATTTGTTCTTTTGTGAAATATATACTCATCTGAGATGCCCATTTTTAGATTGGGTCTTTGCATTTTGGGAGCATGATTTATCTCTGTTCTTTACATATTCTGGATAGGAGCACCTTGTCTGAGTGACTATTGGTTAAAATGTTTTCCCAAATTGTGGGCTGTCTTTTCATTCTGTTGGTGGTTTCTTTTGATGTGCAGAAACTTTTCAATAAGATGAGATTCCAGTTGTTGCTCTTTTGAAGTATTTCCTAGGCAGTTTGGTTTTTGTTCATAAACTGCCTGTTCCTACATCATCAAAATTTCTGCCTGCTTTCTCTTCAGATATATTTAGTGTTTCTGTTTTAATGTTCATATCTTTAATTCATTTTTTGACTTTTTCTTAGTGCATGGTGATAGAACTGGATCTAGTTTTAGTTTTTAGCATGTGGAAAGCCAGTTTTTTAATCACCATTTGTTAAAGAGGCTGTCTTTCTTTCAGTGAATGTGTTTTGTCCCTTTGGCAAAGAGAAGGTAACTGAATGTGGTTGTAGTTGTGTCTTCATCTCCTAATCTGTTCCACTGACCTCCAGGTATGTTTAGTTTTTGTTTGTTTGTTTGTTTGTTCCCCAGTACCATGTTGATTTTTTCACAGTAGCTTTGTAATATAATTTCAAGTCAGGGATGGTAATGCTTCCTGCCTTGCCATTGTTGCCCAGGATTGCCTTCCCTATTCCAGGTCTTTTCTTGTACCAAATGAATTTTAGGAATGTTTTCTCTAGATCTGTGAGGTATGCTGATGGTATTTTGATTGGGATTGCATTAAATCTGTGTAAGAGTTTTGTGAGTGCAGCCATTTTCACAATGTTTGTTCTTCCTATCCTTGAGGAAGGACTATCTTCATTTTCTGAAATCCTTTTGGATTTCTTTTTAAAGAGTATTGCAATTTTCATTGTATAGATCTGTTACTCTGTTAGATTAATTCCTAAGTACTTCATTTTTTTTTTTTTTTTTGGATGCTACTGTGAAGTGTGATGTTTCTTTAATTTCCCTCTGCCATTTTATTGTTTTTGTAGAGGAATGCTATTGATTTTTGGGTATTGACTCTGTATCCTACTTCACTACTGAATTTGGTTATTAACTCTAAGATTCTCTAGGTGGAGTCTTTTTGAGTCTTCCACGTAAAACATCATGTTGTCTGCTAATAATGATTATTTAACTTCTTCATTTCCAATCTTTATTCCTTTTCTCTCTTTTGTCTAATTGCTCTGGCTAACATTTCCAAAATTATATTTAGTAGGAGCAGTGATAGTGAATATCCTTATCTTATACCTGATTTGAAAGTAAAAGCTTTTAGTTTTTATCCATTTAGAATGATATTAGCTGTGGGTTTATCTTAGATGACTTTTATCAGATTGATGTATAGGTCATCTATTCCAATTTTCTGTCTTTCTTTCTTTCTTTCTTTCTTTCTTGTATTTTAGGGCAAGGTCTACAGGGTGTTCAGGGTCTCACTACTAGATCAGCCTCCCAAGAGCTGGGATTACAGGCACGCATCACCATGCCCAATTCCAATTGCCATCTCAGTACTCCCCGGGGACAGGGCCAGCATGGCAGGCCCAAGGATCAAACCCCTGGCCCCTGCACCTGCTTGCAGGCACTTTAATCTGCTGAGCTATTTGACCAGCCCTTATGTAGGGTTTTTATCATGAATGAATATTGGACTTTGTCAAAAGCTTTTCTGCATCTAATGAGATGATCATGTTTTGTTTTGTTTTAGTGCTATTGATAAAGTATATTGCATTTATAGATTTTCATATATTGAGCCATCCCTGCATCCCTAAGATGTATTCTACCTGCTGATAATGTATAATCCTCCTGAAAACATTGCATTCTATTAGGTAGCATTTTATTTATTTATTTTATTTTTATTATTTATTTATTTATTTTAGGTAGCATTTTATTGAATAGTTTAGCTTGTATGTTCTTGAGGGAGATTGGCCTACAGTTCTCTTTTACTTTTGGGTCTTTCTCCAGTTTTGATATCGGTGTAGTACTTGCCTCCAGAAATGTGATAGAGAGAATTGCTTAGTTTTCAATTTCATTGAAGAGTTTGAGAAGTATTAGAATTAAATCTTCTCTAAATTTCTTGAAGAATTCAGCTATGAATCCATCAGGACTTGGCCTTTTCCTTTTTGAAAAGTTCTTTATTGCATTTTCAATTTCATTGGCTAGTATTTGCTTATTCACAATTTTAAAATCTTCTTGATTCAGTTTTGGCAATTCATACATATCTAGGAATCTGTCCAATTCTTCTGTTTTCCTTCCTGTCTGAGTAATTTTTTTTTCAGAACCGGGGAACTCAGACCCTTGCACTTGCCAGGGAAGTGCTTATTCTACTGAGCCATCTCCCCAGCCCCTGAGTAAAAAATTTTGAAGTAGGTATTGATGATCTTTGAAATTTCCACAGGATCTGTAGTAATTTCATCCTTTTCATTGCTTATTGCCTGAATTTGATCTTTTTCTTTCCTTTTTTTTTTTTGATGAGATTTGATAGGGGTTCATCAACTTTATTTAATCTTTAAAAGAATCAACTTTTAAAATTTTTACTCTGATCTTTATTTCTTTAGGCTTTGTGCTTCCCTTACTCTTCTTTTTCCACAAGCTTGAGGTGCAGCATTAGCATATTGATTTGTTCTTATTCTGTGTTTCTAATGTGGGAGTTCACCACTAGGAAATTCCCTATGAGAACTGTTTTTGTTGCATCCTATTATTCCCAGTAATTTGGGCTCAAATTTTCATTGGATTGTAGCTTAATTTCTTATTTAATTTCATCTGTGACCCATTGGTTACTGAGGAGGATGTTATTTAATTCCCATGTGTTTATGGATTTTTTTTCAGTTATTTTTGTCATTAATTTCCAATTTGATTGCACTATGGTCAGATAATATGCTTGAGATATTTTCAATTCTATTGCATTTACTTAAGCATGTTCTACGGACTAGTATGCGTTCTATTTTATTTAATTTAAAAATATTTACTTATATATTTGTGTGGTACAAGGTTTCACTATGCAACTTGGATTTGTAGTCATCCTATGTCTCAGCCTCCCCAGCACTGGGATAACAGGTATGTACTACTACACCCAGTTTTGGTGCCAGCACAGCACATCCAGGAACCTGGAGCTTGCACAGCCTGTGGTACCAGGGATTGAACGGGGACCTTGTGGGGTTTTTTTGTTTGTTTGTTTGTTTTTGTGCATAGACAACAATATATTTTGTTTGTAAAACAAGTCTAAGCATCATTTCGATTAGCTAGCAACCTGATATACATATTATAACATTGAGAAAGGATAAAATATGTTTCTCCAGGAAGAGAGCTTAGCTTTATACATAACTAAAAAGAATGAGTGAGGAGAAAGTTTTCCCAGTCATAGCTTAAGTAAGTTATTTTTTTTTCTGGTAACTCTATTTATTGAGATATGATGGCTGAAAAGAAGACCAGGATTGGAAGGAAGGACAAAGAGACCTGTGCCAATGTCCAGCAATTTTTTTTCTAGTCATTCTTACTCAGGGATCTCAGGGATCTTCTGTGGAGATGTAAGCTAGAGATGACAATCCAGAGAGAGGAGACAAGGTGCCCCAGGGGCCCTTTAATCTTGCTAGACCAGCTGGGAAAATGTGTCTGAGCTATGGGGCCTCCTTCTCAGAGGGAAGTCTTGCTTCCAGAAGCCACCTATTCAGTCAGAGCACAGTGTGGGGTGCCTCTTAAAGAAGTTACTCTTAAGTTGCCCTGTCTTTTGGCAGTGGTATCAGGTGAGGTTGGTAGCCATCAAACTCTTCTTGAAGCCCTGAACATCAGATTTAGGGTTGGTTTTGTTTTTTGAGACAGAGTCTCCGTATGCAGTTCAGGCTGGCCTTGAGCTCACTTTGTAGCCCAGGCTCATCTCGAATTCATAATGATCCTCCTGCCTCAGCCTCCCGAGTGCTGGGATTAAATGCTTTTACTACCATGCCTGATTAGGTATGCACTCTGTTAAGGCCACAACAAAGGCAGCCTCTTTTTGGTTTCTTAGCTTTCTCCCCTTGGCTCCAATCTTGATTATAAAATATTAAACAGATAGTTTTTATTAAAGTATCAAATGAGCTCTCTGGATCAAAATCTATCTTTTATAACTTTTCTTAATATCTGGGGATTACTGGGTACTAAACATGGCTTTAGTCTGTCCTTCTGTTGAATCAGGTGTTGTTACCATACGTTTTACTAATGCCTCTCATAAATGATTTAAGAAGACAGAGGGGTGGCGCTCATTTTTCTATTGCTGAATAGCTGACAATTTAAGTAATTGAGGGACTTAGTTCTCAGCCTTCTTTTATTTATTTATATTTTAGTTTTATTGAGAAACAAATATGAATGAGACAGTTTCAAAGCTGATTAATAGGACAGTTTCAATAATCAATACGTTGTACATTGTTATCTTCTTAGTGGTTATCCATAGTACAAGAAGCAGACAGGATTTCCTGTCCAAACCCTATTTACTCCTCTTTCTTCTCATTGAGTTAAGCTAAAGTAGCTATATATCTATCCTAACTATTTTGTATATATAAATCCAAAATGATCTTTCCTTTGTATCCCCCCTTTTTTAGTCCTGTCAGAGGTGAATATTCTATTGGTATCTAAATACTAAGGTGTTTAAATTCAGCTAAACAATCCAACACTGTCTAGCAGTCTATAATGTTAGTGGATTATCCTCAGAAGTTATTGACTTGAGCCTTTTACAGCTCATTGTATTAACATGGCTTTACTTTATTTTTTACATTGTTTGTGTGTGTGTGTGTGTGTGTGTGTGTGTGTGTATGTGGCCAGCTCAGCCCACCAGGGGGTGGGGCTGGCTGGCATGTGGTGCTGAGGGATTGAACCGCGGTCCTTGTGCTTTGCTAAGCTTGTTCCAAGTAGGTGCTTTAGACCACTGAGCCATCTCGCCAGCCCGGCTTTACTTTATATACCTTGTTTTTATACTTTCTGCTGGATGGTTAAGACCAAGATAAAGCAAGACCTATATAACAAGAAATGTAACTTTTGTATCTGATAAGGTCAGTCAAATACCCTCAGGATTTATCCTGTAGCCCTGTACCGCACTTTGTAGATCTTTTGTCAGTGGGACCTTGTGCTTGCCAGGCAGGCACTTAGACTGCTGAGCTATCATTCAGGCCTGTGTTCTATTTTATAGAATGTCACATGTGCAACTGAAACGAATGTTCAAAAGTTTGATTCAGTTCTGCTAATACTTAACTATTTTTTTTTTTGTCTAATTGATCTATCTCTTTGAGATGCTTGGGTTTTAAGGTCCCTGTTAAGACTGTGTTATTGATTATTTGATTGTTGATATCATTTAAAGTCTGTCTTATATAATTTGGTGCATACATGTTTATTATTGTTATCTCTTCCGCTGAAGTTTTCTCCTAACAAGTATGTAGTGACCTTCTTTATCCCATTTGATCATTCTTGGTTTGTCTGTGAACAGAATAGATGCACCTGATTTTTTCTGAGTTCCTTGCAAATGGGGTATTGTTTTCCATACTTAGACTTTTAGCCTGTGAATTTCCTTTTGAGTTAAATGTGCTTCTTGTATACAGCATACTGTTGGATTTTGTTTCTTGATCTACTCCACCAGTCTATTTCTTTTAATTGGTGAACTGAGGTTATATATGTTGGTAGTTAGAGCTAGCATGTACTGGCTTATCTTTGTTATATTATTTTCTGGCTGTTGGTTCCCTATTTTTCTCTATATTTATTTGCTTGCCCTGTTTGGCAACTTTTTTCTGTTGTTGGTTTTAGAAATGTGGTCATTTTGATCTCTTTCTAGAGTATCTTTCAGTACTTTTTGTAGGGTTGGGTTGGTTGGGTTGGTGTTCATGAATTTCTTTAGTTGTTCTTTGTCATGGAAGTATTTTTACTTCTCCATTAATTTTGAAAGATAGTTTTGCAAGGTACATCAGTCTGGCTTGGAAGTTGTTTGTTTTTTAGAACCTGAAATACTTCATTCCAAGCTCTTCTTGACTTGGTGGTTTGTGTTGAAAAATATGCTGTGATTCTGATGGGCTTTTATTTAAGTGTGTTTTGCTTATTTTAATCTAATAACTTTTAATATGTTGTTCTTGTGCTGAATTTATGGGATCTTGATTGCTATATGTTCAAGGATAAATTTATATCCATATTAGCTAACTGGAGTTCTATATGCCATACTGATTATATGTCAGATTCCTTCTCCATGCTATGAAAGTTTTCTGCTATTAGTTCTGGAAATAGTTTTTTATGCCATTTGCATTGCCTCCTTCTTTTTACTAGACACTTTTCAGTCTTATGTTGTTCACCTTTGCATCACCTTGTAGCTGGTGAATTATTATTTATTTATTTTATTTTTTTGCAGAAATGGGGATTGAACTCAGGCCCTTGCACTTGCCAGGGAAGTGCTTATTCCATTGAGCTATCTCCCTGGCCCCTTGGTGAATTATTATTTTTTAATCAATGTCTGCTTTGGACATGTTCAATGATGATTTCATTTTTGTTTTCCTTGCTTTTTTACCTGAGAGATTATTTCTGATCTGATTTTCTCTATACTCATCTGGAGTTGTTTCTTTACTTCACTTGCAATCATCTTACAGATTTCAGGACTGTGACTTCCAATGTCATATATGCTGATGTCTCTGGGACTTCTGGGTGGGCTAGGGGCCTGAGATTGTATTTTGCTCCTTAATCTTATCATTTTCTATTTCAGAAAGAACTCTTCATTTTGATTTCTGTGATAATCCTTGTGAAATATTGATTGCATGTGGCTGTATCACTACCATCAAAGTCACTCTAGGAAGAGTCTGCTCTTCAGGGATATTTTCTGTGTTTCAGAGATTCCTGGTTTGTGCATTTCCTGAAATCCTGTCTTCCCAGTTGATTGAGAGGGGACATCGGTTTCTGTTTGGCACTGTCCTCTGTCTTCATAAGGTTTTTGTGAGGTAATTACCCCAGCACTTTCCAATATTGTTACCCAAGGGAGAACAGGTGGTTAAAACAGATATAATATCCTAGCGACAGTGGTCCAATTACCAATAATAATAACATAAAGCAAAGTTTAGAAATTGACAAACTTCCATAACTATTAGTTTTGTCTTTAGACCATAGGAAAAAGTCTATAGTTATATAACAAAGCAAACTGTAAATTGGTAGTTTTTATGCAAAATATTTTCCCTTATTAGAGTGGATTTACCCTGTATTCCTCTGGCCAGGCCAATTCCATGTTGCTGGTGCTTCATTTCATTTAGGGGACAGGCCAGGCACTTGGATTCCTCTGGACAAGCTAGTTACCCAGAATTCTAAGCAACATAATTTTTCTGTCTAAAAAAGATAAAAATATGAGATTTTTCTCCTTTATTTTGAAAACTTATTAATTTTCTTAGTTATAGCTAATGCTCTGAGTATATTTATTTATAACCCACTTATTTTGAAAGAATTAAGTTGAAGAGCACATGAAGTAATAATATTTAAGATCAAGGGCTGGTCAGATAAGTCAGCTGATTAAAGTGACTGCTTAGGCAGACACAGGGACTGGGTTAGATTCCTAGTGAGTCATGCCAGCCCTGCCCCCAGGGCACGCTGAAACAGCAATTGAGACTGGGCATGGTGGTGTGTGCCTGTAATCCCAGTTCTTGGAGGCTGAGAATAGGAGGACCACTACAAGTCAGATCTGTATAGTGAGGCCCTATAGAATCTGTACTATATACATAAAAAAATTGAGATCTATGTAATTGCACATTTTGATGGAATAGAAACTTATAACAATGTGTCTGAGCTCAAATTTCACAATCAAATTTACATGTAGGATACTTTTTTTTTTTCAATTTAAAAAGTTTATTTTAGGGGCTGGTGAGATGGCTCAGTGGTCTAGGGCACCTACTTAGAACAAGCTTAGCAAAAGCATCAGGGACCGCGGT
>NW_004524762.1:4272111-4290362 GCF_000260255.1 Octodon degus | reverse complement strand
CTCTCTCTCTCTCTCTCTCTCTCTCTCTCTCTCTCAAAAAAAAAAAAGTTTATTTTAGAACCTAATGAAAGGAACCAACTTTTTGCTTCAGAACATTTTACATATGAATATAGCACCGAATAGTTTGAAACACTTGTTGCATGCACATTAATTAGAACTTCTTTTCCTTAAACAAGAGAAATGAGACCTGGTTGGCTTCAGTTAAAGAAGAACTTTTGGGAGCATAGTAGGGAATGTTGTGAACCCAAGGAATTATGAAACAAACAAGACTAGGAAAAGGTAAGAAAATGGGGCAAGTTTGGAAACACCCAATAGGAGAGCATGGGCCTTTTCTCCAAAACTATCATTGGGCATCTTGGTTCTTGAACTCCCTGGCTTGGGGTCTTCTTAAGGCAATTATATAAATCATCAGCCAGAAGAAAATGCAAGGAGTCCAGATTTCCCCAGGGTCTACAAATCAGTAAATCTGCAAAAGCAGGGTAAGGGTTATGCATATAGGATACTTAAATGAAATTTTTATGAAATCACAAATTAGGACTTTCTCAAATTAGAATACCATCATCCAGAGAGAACATGACATTTCTCTTCTACACATTCTTTTATAAACATTCACATATGCACATCACACACGTTATCATACACGTGCATATCACACACATTATCAAATATAAACTTTGGAGTATATTAAATAATAAAGAGAACTGCTTCTATAAGAAAATATGACCAGGAATTAACTGTTCTCTGTAACTCTCTTTCATAAAGGTAAAATCTGTTAACACATTAATAATGATAATGTTTTGCCAGTAAACCTCAGACGATCATTGTGTTTAATATTTGAGGAATATTTTGGAGTGCGCAATTTTTTGACATCATTAGGCTAAATTTAAAAAGAGTGTTTATAATTTTTATTCATTAAACTCTTAGAAGATCTTTTATTATTTACTAGCTCAAACACCATGACAATATATTAATATTCAATTAATGCATATCATAAATTTTGTCTAAATTAACAAATCTTGAGTTATAAATTCACCATTTATATATTTAATTACCCGGTCATTTCCAAAGTTGTGAAGAATTTCATCCTCCTATCATTTAGATTTTTTTCCCTTTCCATGTTCTCTTTCTTCTCCAGGGAGAAGAGAGTGTATCAAGTACAAGCTGTGACTCTACATTTTTTTTTGTCTTCTTTCACAACTTAGTCAGTTCAACTTTAGCTGGTGTTTCTTATGTGTTCAATGTTCTCTTTAATTCCATCTCTTCTTGATATTTATGCCAACTCTTTATTCTTTACCCCAGGGAAACCCCTTTTGTTTTCTTTCTTTCATTTTTTCTTTTTCTCTTTGTTATCTAGATGATAAAAATACATTAGACAAGAGTGATGACCTTCACAATCCCAGCAAGGAAAAACAAGAATTTTAAAGTAAGATTAAATATAATACAGCAGTATTTCATTTGGTTTAAAAAGCTAAATTTCCATTTGATACTTATAAATTTCCACCTGACACTGAGACTTCTTTTTATAAAACTAGCTTTCTTTCAAACAGACGCATCAAGACTGAGTGTCTGGCCATTTGCAGTGCTTACAGTCTTCATTATTTAGGAGGGTGAGTCAGAATGATTGTTTCAGCTCACGAGATTGAGACTAGCCTGGGCAACATAGCAAGACCACTTTTCAAAAAAAGGTGAAGATCAATGATTGGTCATAATAAATATTATTTCTCTGCTACTTTATTAAATTACTGCTAGAGATAATAATTCCTTTTTTTCATTATAAGTTAATATCATGCTTTAAGTAGTCATTTGCTATTCATTCATTCATAAACTTTTGTCTAGAACTTGGCATCTTCCACCTTAGCTGTTCTCCTTCCTTTTACCTTTGATTTTCCTGCTGCTTATTTTTTTTTACCTCAGTCAGAGTGACAGTTTGAAAAGATAACACGAATTTATTCTTCTCACTGTCTCAATACTTCAGATTGCCACAGTTAGTCTTCCCATTGTCCTTTCTGTCACTGTGCTTCAGACAAACTGCTCTTCTCCCGAAGCACAAAATTTGCTCCCTCTCTCTAAAAGCACCCTCCAGATTTTCTCAGATCTTGACTCATCTGACACTTCAAACCATTTAACACATTAGGCAACACTTAAGTATTCAGATGGTGAGAGATCATACTTATGTGATAGAAGTTTGACTCAGTGAAATCATGAACATGCAGGTCACACCAACATAAAGAGTGGGTGCCTCCTTAAGGGAAATCACATCCTGGGAATAGGCTCAAATTCAAGCAACTTGAAAGATGGAATCTTGGGCCTGTAAGAAAGTCTAAAAGTGCAAGGTCACCAAATGTCCATCATGTGAAGATTACAGAAGTATGTAGGTGGGCAATGGGGTGAGATGCAAGGCCAGTTAGGAAATGGGAGTGTTCATAGATTATTGTATTTCTTTTATTGAGATTCAAGGCCAGTTAGGAAGTGGGAGTGTTCATAGATTATTGTATTTCAGTTATTTACTTTAACTTATAAATTTTGGACAAGTTTTGAAGCATTCCATGTATTTATGGAACAAGCTTTCTATGTGCCAAACCCTAAGGCTTTTGGATAATTTTTCTGGTTTTTAAAGTTTTTGCTGGGAATTGAACCAAGGGCTTTGTATATGCAAGACAAGTCCTCTACCACTGAGCTCTGTCCTGTCCTTAGTTATTTTTATTTTTTGACTCTGAAAGAGTCTTAATAAATTAAGCTTGAAATGCTCTTATTTCAGTCTTAAGAATAGGCAGAATTAAAAATCTCTACCATATCACCATGGTTGATGATTCTATAACCATTCTTCAATTCACAGAGTATGAGAATCTATTCATAATTCTCTCTTTCTTGAAAATTTTTGCCTTTGACAAATGGAAAATATGTCACTAAGGGATTGCATTTACCAGGAAATATTGACATGGAAAGATTCAAATAGAAAATAAAAGTATTTTCTTAATTCTGGGCAGCAAAGGCAAGAAAGGAGGCATTACACTCCCTAACTTGAAATTATACCACAAAGATACTGTGATAAAAATCGGTATGGTCTTGGCAAGAAAAACAGACCTAAGGATCAGTGGAGCAGATTAGAAGATACAGACACAACTATAAACACACTCAGCCACCTTATCTTTGAGAAAGGGGCCAAAGACTTCCACTGGAAGAAAGATAGCCTTTTTTATAAATGGGGCTGGAAAAACTGGCTTTCCCCTTGTTAAATACTAAAACTAGACTCATGTCTATTATCATGCATTAAATGAAAGTCAACATGGATCAAAATGCTAAATACTAAAATAGAAACACTAAACCTACTTGAAAAGAAAGTAGGTAGAAATCTTTTTTTTTTAATTTTATTTAATTTTATTTTTTTTTCAAAGTTTTATTGACAAACAGATAGCAATGAGACAGTTTCAAATCATATCGGAAGGACAGTTTCAACAAATAATACACTGTATATATTCTTCTTAGTGGTTAATTGCTGTACAAGATGCGGACTTGTGATCCCATTTACAAACACCATTAGAACAAATCATTCTATTCATTAAGAGAATGCAACTATATATCTATCCCAACCTCTTTGAATACACAGATACAAAATGGACATTCATCGGTATACCCCATTTTTTCTAAGTTCCGAGTAGGTAGAAATCTTGAAGACATATGTGCAAGCAAAGAGTTCATAAACAAAAACCAAACTGTATATGAAATACTTCAAAGAATCAACAACTTCAACTTAATCTTATTAAAAAGCTTTGCACATAAAAAGAAATTCCCAGCAGAAAAAAAGACAATCTACAAATTGGGAAAAATTCTATCCAATTGTCCCTCAGACAAAGCTTTTCTATTTGGAGTATGTAAAGAACTGAAAAACATTAGACTGCTCCCCCCAAATCCAAAGACTGAATCCAAAAATGGGCAACTGAGATGAACACAATTCTTAGATAAAGATATATAAATGGCAAATAAGTGTATGAAAAAATGTTTGACATAGTCATTTGAGAGATGAAAATTGAAAGAACTCTGAGATTCCATCTCATTTCAGAAAGAATGGCTATCATCAAGAAGTCAAACAATAACAAATACTGCAGGGACTGTGGGAAAAAAAGATGTCTTCTCCACTGTTAGTAGGAATGCAGACTGATGCAGCCACTGTAGAAATCAGTATGGAGATTCCTCGAAAATCTAGGATTAAAGGCCCCACTTAGTTCATATATTCCCCTTCTGGGTATCTTCCTGGAAGAATTAAAAACATCATACCACAGAGATATATGTGCATCAATGTTTATAGCAGCACAGCCTGTAATAATTAAATCCTGGAAACAACACAAATGGGCATTGGTGAATTGTCTATGTCCATATCAACTGAAGAATAGGTGAAAAAGATTTTTTTAATAATATAGGGCACAACTCTTCTATAAAGAAGGGCAAGCTTGATACTTTTAAAGCTAAATGGATGCAACTAGAGACAATACTCATAAGTGCAATAAGTCAGACTTATATGTGTAAACATTGTATTGTCTCCCTGGTATAAGAAATTAAAAGAGTAAGGGGCCGGGGAGATAGATCAGTAGAATAAGTGCTTGCATGGAAAGTACAGGGTCTTGAGTTCAATTCCTGGTACAGAAAAAAAAAAGAAATTAAAAGAGTAAATAAGGTCTAAAATATACTAGAGATATCAAGAAATGGGAAGAAATTGTTAAAAAGAAAAATGGAACTAAGATGGGGGAAAGAGGAAAGGAAGGAAGGGAAAAGAGAAAAAGGTACAAGTTAGTCGTACTATTAGTGTCTCTTCATAAACAGGAAGCTTGGCACTAACATAGACCAGACAATGTTTTTTGTTCATATCCTGAGCAAGCTGAGTAGCTATCTTGAGTAGTTATCTGCGTAACTATTTTTAAAGAAATAATGCGTAATGTAGTAACTATTATCATTCTCCTATCATCTTGTTATAAAATTTTGTTTTACTTTTTTCCTAAAATACATTTTCCATAAGATATTTGCTTATTCTAAGTTCAAAACTATTTTATTAGCCTTTTAATATTTAAACTGAAAAATTTACAGAGCTAGGTTATGTCACCTAAAACAGTACCACAAAGCTCTTCTGGGATGTCATTGGTGAAATTGCCATACTTAACAGTGCTGTCAGGATTGCAGAAACTCTGCACTCAAGCAATGTTATAATTATATGTAATTAACTTTTCCATTTTCAACTAATTAATTAAAAGAAGACCTGCAAACCCATAATCTCTGCATAACAGAGTACATTGAAGCTTGAAAGTTTGAACATTAAATCAAAAATGCATATCTATTCTAGTTTTCTCTCATCCCTCTTGTTAACAAAAATAATCCTTTGGTTCTAGAATAGAAAAAGTCAAGCTTTGAAATTATGTGGTATTAGGTTGAATGTAAATTTGCTGCAACTTTTTTTTTTTTTTTTTGAACTGGAGATTGAACTGAGGCCCTTGCACTTGCCAGGCAAGCACTTATTCCATTGAGCTAACTCCCCAGCCCCAACATTTTAAGCATACATTTTAAAAATTAGATCTCAAATAACACACACATGAGGAGATATTATATACCTACTGGTTCATACACATGAATGCAAACACACACACACACACACACACACACAAACACACACACATATGCATACACTTACTTAATTTTCTTAGACTTTGTTAAGGATCAGGCTGAGGGCAGGTGAAATAGCTCAGCAGGCTAAGCGCTTGCTTAGGCAAACACAGGGATAGGTGTGTGTGTGTGTGTGTGTGTGTGTGTGTGGTCCCTGGCACCACATGCTGTGCTGCCATGCCCTGGACTTGGTGAGGCAGCCGCCAAGACCAAATGGGTCGTGCTCACCCGTAACCCTAAGGCTGCTGTAGACAGGAGGATCACTACTGGTCTGAGCCACATAGGGAGACCCTGTACCAAACACATTAAAAAAAAAAAATCTAATCTTACAGATCAAAAGGTTAACTTTTGGCAGAAAAGTACTTTTTAACACAGAAAAATTCTAGGTTAAATGTTTACAAAGTAACAGCTAATATTGCTAATTACATTTGTAATTCCTGAGAATATAGAATAAATATTTTCTTTATTCCATTTTCTAAAAGCAGAGTAGAAGCTGAGCAGGCAAATCCAAAATACTGACTCTACTAAAATCTACAAAGTGATTTGGAATTTAAGAAGAAAACAGAAAAACATTTGTATGATCAAAACATTATAAGAATACATCAAGTTCTGTAGTTAAGTATATAGCTGTAGACAACACCAGTATATTAGTATTTTCATTTCTATGTTTATATAGAAGTCAGAACACATTCATCATATCAGAAAGTTAAAAAAATTTGTTCATTTATAATATATAGGAAAAATAATTTTATATTATGGATTTTATGTGAATTGGTGTTATAAGATGTAGGGGAGAAAGGTTGTTTTGCATACAGAAGGTACAATAATAATAATTATTATTATTAAGATAAGCATACTTTCTACTTCTCTACTTAACAAATTCGATTACTGGGATAATTGGGCTCTCTGGTATGTGATTTATAGTATCTATAGGAACGTCACAATCACCAGTTAGGTTTTTACAAGTTCTATCTGAAGCTTAGAGTTGCTTAGTGGAATGGTAGGATATTAAGCATAATGAGTATCTTATCTTCAATGCAGATATTGAATTGATATAACAGGAATTTTGAAATAATTATGCTATAGCTTTTCTTGATGTTTCACTCAACTACTGAACTGTCTTTAAGACCTACTCAGTGTGCCAGGCATTGCACCCACGCTAACTACGCTCTCCACAAAGACGCACAGTCCAGTCCCTGCCACACAGACATGTACAGTCTCGCAGGGAAGCAGACACGTGAAAAAGCCATCACTGTTCTTCCTATGATCAGTGGAATGGAGGATAGTCAGATTTTACTATCTTTATGAAATATGTTAAATTTTTTTCATGGCTATACTTATTAATGTAATTTTTCTATAGAACATAGATATTCTTACACATATCAGCACTGATTTTAGTAATATATGTGGGTTTGGGGCAGGCAATAAAAGTTGGGGGATTTTTTTTTTCCTTTTTTAATGAAAACAAAAACAAAGATTTTTCTTTATTTTCTTTATACTTTGCTTCTTTGGAAAATTTCCCCGGGGTGATTGTCTTTGTGGAGCTGACCTCCTCCAACACAGCAAGGGATACAGGACAAAAGGTATTCCACAAGGGCTGCAGTCCTGGCGGGGCACAGAGGCGCTCCCAGCCCTGAAAACGAGATAAGGTGATCAGGAGTTCATTGCCTAACATTTCACATTCTTTCCCAGCCCTTAGATTTGCAAGTTGGCAGTGATGCCTGGCTTTGAAAGAGAGAGACGGAAGAAACTTGCCTTGTGAGGGTATGCGGTATGACAACATGGCTCTGGCATCTCAAGTAGCAGGAGTGATAAAACTGTAAGGCAAACAAGTTTCTTCAGCTTCTTTACAATAATGCAAACACAGCATTCTCAGTAATTACCACATATTACTTCCATGACTATATAAAGACTCCTTAAAGTATTGTCTTACACACACGCACATGCACAAAACACACAATAACTTGTAAGAAGGGGTTGTTTTGTCATCATTGAGTAAGAAAACCTTTCCTCATTTATTATAAGATAAAAATCCTCACATGATTTTCATTCTTTCTAGTGTGATTGTATTGTATTGTATTGTATTGTATTGTATTGTATTGTATTGTATTGTATTGTATTGTATTGTATTGCATTGATTGTATTTCCTATAGGTTCTACAGGGTCTCACTAAGTAGATCAGACTTGTAGTGATCCTCCTGCTAACAGCCTCCTAAGTGCTGGGATTATAGACAGATGAGACTACGCCGGGTCTCAATTGTTGTCTCAGGGTGCCTGGGGGTGGGGCCATCACAGTAAGCCCAGGAAGAACCCTAAGCGTCTGCCTAAGCAGGCACTTTGATCCACTGAGCTTTTTGGTCAGCCCTTTCTAGCAAGACTTTAGACAGTGTGCTTTAAAAGAATATCCAGAAGTATTTTAAAGTTAGAGCTTATCTTGTAGGTAGTTGATAGTTTGTTGCCCATTGTTGAGGAAAATACTGTATAGTTTTTTTTTATTTTATAGTTTGTTGCCCATTGTTGAGGAAAATACTGTATAGTTTTTTTTATTTTATAGTTTGTTGCCCATTGTTGAGGAAAATACTGTACTTGAGGTTGGTGCTTTGTAAGAAAAGAAGCTCATGTAGCTGAAAGCTGTAGGTGTCCAGGAGCTTGGTGCCAACATCTGCTTGGCTCTGGGGAGGCCCCTTGGCTATAATACTAGTGTATGGAACACATGTAAGAGGAGTGACCCAAGGAGAAAGAACACCAAAGAACAGGGAGGGTCAGCTTTGCTCTTTTATAATAATTTGTTCTGTTTGGTAACTGACCAAGGCTGTACAACTACCTTAATCTCTTTGCACAACGATGGAGCCAATGATACAATTGCTTCCCACCAGGGTCTACCTCTTACTGACTCCACACCTCTAAATATTGTCACATTGGAGACAACACACAAACTCCTGGGGGACACATTCAATTCAGGTTCAAACTGTAACATATACTGTGGTATAAATTAAATGCTACTGTCCTTTTCTCCCAAAAGAAACCTCAGAGCTCAATGTCCCAAGACCTTTGACTAGAGAAAAACCACTACATTCAGAAAAGGCAGCACAAGTTTTTAATCCTCAGTAATCAAGTGGGAATGTAGGGGTGCTTCTTAAAACCTTGACTGGGAATGGTTCAACCGTTTTCTTTCCTAACTTGAGTAAATCACACAGAACCCTGGAACTTATTCCACTCTCATTCCAAGAATAAAAATATATATTTGACAAATTCTGAGTATTTTTATCTTTATACTTCTCACACTTTGACAATATACTGGAAGGAAAGATTTCTTCTCAGCCTCCTACTAAAAACTAAAATTAAGTGAACCCTATCAAAAAGTCAGGCAGCCAACATAAGAATGAGAAATTCAACAAAACAGCTGGGTTGAATAGGGAAGTATCTCAGATAAAAAAGAACTGGCCTCTTTCATAGTTAAATTCTAGTAGGAATAATTTAGTCTTCTTCAACAGTTGAAAAGACTTTCAATTTCACCTGTTTCCCCCGGTTGCCACCCATAATGTTTTGAGCACATTTTGTAGGTAACATGTTCTTTGTTCTTGCAGAAGTGTTGTAGGCATGACTTTGATTTACTTTAACTTAGAAAACATTTCCCAATTTATCCAAATCTGCTCCTCTGGCAGAAAGGCTAATTCTAGATTACCTCAGTTTTAAATTGGATTCATGGTACTAGTAACCTGTACATCTTTCATGTCAAATGCAGCATTTTGGTGATCTGAGTTGTCCTACCTGCTGCAGACCCATGGCTCTGCTTTGACAGAAAGGTCTCTGCTGAACAAATGTTATGGTTCATTCTATCCAGTGTATTAGGAAGGACAAGACCTTGGTTCAGTCGTTCTTTATCCTGACATTGTAGTACAGATTGGCATTGAAGGCTAGAATTTCCTTTACACCTATATATTCTAGAAAATCGCCCTCCCATACCAGCAACTCCTCTGGCATAAGGTCTATCAATTCTTTTTTTTTTTTTTCCAGAATTGGGGATTGAACTCAGGCCCTTGTGCTTGCAAGGCAAATGCTTAGTCTACTGAGCCATCTCTCCAGCCCTGATCTATCAATTCAAAGTCATACCTGATGCACTATTTTTTTAAAATGTATTTAGTACAGGGTCTACAGTGTCTCACAAAGTAGATCAGACTCGTGGCGATTCTTCTGTTTTCACCCTCCTGAGCACTGGGATTACAGGTACACACCACAATGCCCAGTCTCAATCGCTGTCTGGGCGTGCCCTTGGGGTGGGGCCAGCAGGGCATACTGGGGATCAAACCCCAGCTGCTGCACTCTGCCTAGGCAGGCACTTTAGTTCACTGAGCTGTCTGATGAGCCTTTGTTGCATTATTCTTTTCATTTTTTCAAAATTTTATTGATAAACAGATAGCAATGAGACAGTTTCACATCAAATCGGAAGTATAGTTTCAACAAATAATACACTGCATATATCCTTCTTAGTGGTTAATTGTTGAACTATTCTTTTTTTTTTTTTTTGAAACTGGGGATTGAACTCAGGTCCTTGGGCTTGCCAGGGAAGAGCTTATTCCACTGAGCCATCTCCCCGGCTCCCATGTTGCACTATTCTTAATGTTGTTGGTTTATGTAATTTTCAGAAGACACTTCAGTATCACTTCATGTGGTCCTGCGCCTGCCAGTGGAAGTCTTGACTCTCAGGAGGATCTTGTGTCTATGAGTTGTCAAAGTAAACCACAAATCCTGAGACAGATTTTGCAATCTGCAGTGATGAGAAATTTGTCTAGCACCACACAAAGAGTGATATTTTCATAGCAATATTTATTACCAAAGATCTTGGGACAAAACTGCAATGTGAGTGGAAGTCCTTTTCACAATGAAAACTACTGGATATTTTGGACCAGCCAGTCTCTGATGAAGCAGAGGAGCCACTGGTCACGAGCACACAGGGACACCAGCAGCCATACCTACACTTAATAAATAAGACAGTATAAGGAGTGAACAGAGTAGGAAGGCCACATGGTGGGAGATGTTGGAGGCACAAGGTCACTCCCAAGCAGTGCACTTTTTGGCAGAATTTGAAGTTGTAATCCTCACTCATCAATGCCCTGCACTAATTCCTTAAAGTCAACCCTCTTATTTCACTGTTCTGTGCTTCCTTTTTCCTTCCCAAAGCTGTGAACTGGGCAGTTGTACAGATGAATTACTCAAAACAAAAATCCTGACTTATTTGAGCAAAACTGCGTCAATATGGAGAAAGGAAAACTTGTATAACTCAGGAACAGAAAGCAAACCCATGACCACAAAGAAGAGGGTGCTGTTAGTAGGGTAATATCCTTGCTTATGCTGGCCTATGAGACATAAGCACCTCCATAGAACCAAGTTATATCCTACTAAAAATATGAGAAGTGTAACTTTTTTTTCTATTTAAGGATTGAACTCAGGACCTTGCATGTGCCAAGTAGGCAGTTATGCCGCTGAGCTATTTCCTCAGCTGAGAAATGTGGTTTTATTTGTCCAAAGTCTAGTAACTTCTTCTATACTTAAAAAAACTGAATGTTAGCTTTGTGATAAACTACTTCACCCAATTTGATAGTGCACAATACAATGACTTCAAATTTGAATTATTCTATTCCAAAAAGCTCAAAAGAATTATGTATAAAGAGCCATCTCTGACACTTTTATTTTGAGCTTAATGTCAACTCCTACTATATGTTTAGACTAAAGTAAACTAGTCTGTAGTTTGGGTCTGCATTTTTGTGTCACCTGACTTTTTCTCACTTCATTCAAGTTTAAAAGATCAAATATTTACAGGTGAAATATTTTTATTGGAAAAAAACCAACTCAAGTAAATGTAGAACAAAGAGACCATCTAGATTCAGCATAAATGTCTCATGAACTTCTACACTGGAACAGAATTAGAAATTGTTAGAAGGAATTCAGTATAGAAATATGTGTGCAAAATGAAAATTAGTGCTTCTGTGAAATTATTAAGCTCTGTAGTTCTAGCATATGAAATGTAAGCTTCAAGAATTTTAAATGATTGCAGAAAGTTCGGAGTGAAAACTTCCTTAAAAGTACTAGAGTAAGATCCTTTGTAATGAAAGAAATATGTATTAACTTTTCCCCAAAAGACTACATCCCCTCTCCTACTTTTCTCATCCTACTGCTACCCCACACAGACTCATGAAGCTTGACAATCTGGACCTGTGAATACAGCTACAGAAATAGAGAAACAAACAGGACAGACTGTTCATGGCACTGTGGTCAGCTCACTCTTGGGGAGTGTGACGACAGTTCTCTTACAAGAGACTATCTTGACATATTATTTTGAAATAGAATATGTTTTTGTTTTTGCTTTCATACTTGGTCCTGTGATGGCAATTAACTTTTACATGCCAGCTTGTCTTGTCACTAGTTAAGTGCTTAAACATTTTTCTGGATGTTTTTGTAGAAAGTTTTTGGAGACAGGAATATTTAAATCAATGTTCTTCAATGTCAAAAGTAAAAAAGATTGCCTTCCATAATTTGAGTGAGCCTCACTCTATGAGTTGAAAGCCGAAATAGTGTGAAACACTGACCTTTCCAAGTAAGAGCGAATTCTGCCTCTAAATAGTATTTAGACCTGAAATGCGGTGTTGAGTCCTCCTGACTAGTAGTCTATGATTCATCCCATGGTTTGGTTTGTCCTGCCTTAGAATCAAGTGAGCCAATTTCTTTAAATAAATTTCTTTGTCCATTGTCTAATGCGATCTGTGCTAATCAATGTTCTATTATTACAACTAAACCCTAAGGTTTAGTTGTAACTTATAAGGAGATAAGAGTGTAAGACCATTTATAAAGAGAAAAGGTTTATTTTGGCTTATAGTCTGGAGGTTTGAGGTCAAGATCCAGTAGACCCATTGCCCTAGGCCTGGGGTAGACATGATAGACACAAATGGCAGGGAGTGTACAGCAAAGCAATCTTCTCAGCTCCTGGCCAGGAACCAAAAGAGAAAAAAGAAGAAGCCCAGATTCCACAATTCCCTGCTAGGGTGTGTCTTCAATGACTCCAAAGTAGATGATTTAAGGAAATCTCAGAAGCCCTCTTATCTCAAAGGCCCATAGATGGAAGAGCCACCTCCCAGTACCATCATCCTCAAGTTCCAGCTTTGGCACAAAGACTTTGGAGGTTCCTCAACACTGTTATGCCTTATTTCTAGATATGTTCTCAAAGTCTCTTGTGATCATTGATGGGGATCTTCAGAGGTGGCTGAGTTTGGAGAGTGTGAATGTGGATTAAGGTTGTGATACTTAGGGGTATGGAGCCTTACCTTGGTTATATGTGACACCAATCAGTAGGCTTCCTGCCTGATGGAATATGAAGGGACAGAAAAAAGTAAGGCTATTGCTACTGCTTGCCACACTAATTGCTTCTTCGCTGCCCAGCCAACCTGCCTTGGATCCCACTATGGACTGAAACCTCCACACACTGTTTGCTGAAAGAAACATGTCCTCCTTTAATTTTGAATGTTGGGTATTTTGTTTCAGCAGGAAGAGAAGAAACTAAGCCAATACTCAAGCCACAGCAGCATTCTGTTGATTTTATTCTCTGAAGAACTCTAATATACTGTCTAGCTCAGACTCCAGGACAGCAAGCTGCAAGGTGGTAATCATGACATTTACAGAATGAGAATATTCTCATTCCATACAGTGGTAACAGAATGAGACATTTTCAAACATTTTTTTAAAAAAGTACGGGAAAGCCACTGAACAAGTTAATTTGTAGTATATTTCTCATATTATACAGTATAGAAAGTATAAATTACAAATGCTAAATAAAGATTCAGATACTTCCAGGTAGCTAGTAGGTAATAGAGAGAGGACATGCGTGATGAAAGTGCCTTCTACAGTGTTCCGTCTCTTTTTTTCTTCTCCTCTTTATTCTCATTCTTATTCTTTTTCAATTAATTTTATAGTGGCCAAACCCAAAGGTAAAGATGCACCTGTACCCAATCAATTTTTATCCAATTTATTATATTAAACTTGAAATTTCAAAAGATTTTTCACCAAACAAATATTGACACAAGAGAAAGAGAACACAAGGATGTTTTATTTTAGACACAGTCTTACTTGGTAGTTCAGGCTGGCCTTGAACTCATGATCCTCCTGCCTCAGCCTCCCGAGTGTTGGAATTGCAGATGTGAGCTCTGATACCTGACCTAGGGCATCCTTTTTAAGAAGTGATACATCTAGTGACAGAGCAGGAGCAGTGCTGTACTAAGTCCATAGAGACCAGAGTGAATAATAAATAATATTAAATTCCAGAACCAGAACCCAAAGGGAAAGTTCAAAGATTATGACTTCCCCATGTTGACAAGTAGCTTTTGCTAAGTGCAAGAAACAACAACAGAGTGAACTAGCATGCATGCGGAAATTAGTTTCAGTTACCTGGGGCTGGTGGCACACACCTGTAATTCCAGCACTCAAGAGGCTGAGGCAGGAGGATCGCTGTGAGTGCAATACCAGTCTGGGCTACAAAGTAAGCTCAAGGCCAGCCTGAACTGCATAGCAAGACTCTGTCTCAGGAAGACAAAAAAACAAAAACAAAACAAATGTTTTAGTTAAGGAAAGAATGTTGTAAAATTGCAGCCACATGAAACCAGAAACTTCTTGAGAGCTGGATTATGAATATGACAATTGATCACAGTGCCACATACAAAGTAAGGACTTGATAAGTGTTAGTTCTTTCAAAAATAATTTAATAATGTATAAGTAGTCAACCTATTGTGTCAGAGATTTTGTTAGTCCAGAAGTAGATAACCAAAAGTGGCCATTAGCTGCAGGGTAACTTTGCATCCCTAGGGATGGCTGAGTCCCTAGGCAAACCCCCAGCTGAGCTTCAGGATAGTTCTTGGCTCAAAAATGTCTACCTCAGTACTGGGTATGAGTGCTCATACATTGCCATGGCTGATCTTGAACCCCTGCACTCAAGTGATCCTTTGCCTCAACTTCCCAAGAATCTGGGACTAGAGACATTCACCACCAGCCTGACTTTCTTGTTTTATTTATTTATTTTAAGTTTTACACCACAGCAAAAACACCTTGCAGCTAAAGGTAAATTTTAGTTAAGGCATAGCCTTAAAAATCCAGCCTGGGTTTGTAGCTCAGGGCCAGAGGGCTTGCCTACACACTCTGGAGTTGATCTTCAGCACCATGTACACACACAAGAAAATCAATACACTTTCAGGGTTAACATGACATTAGTCCCACAAAGATGAAGTCACTTAAATCAGTTTTTCTTTTAGATATTAGCTGAAGTTAGCTTTATTTGTGGAGATGAGAACCATATAGTGAGTGTAGAAGTGAGAAATGTTTTAAGGGGAGGAGGGATGGCAGGTTGTCACAGTAAATTTAGAGAAGCAAAACAGGCTGGCTTGGGTAGGAGGCTTGTGAAGACTGAAGTCTTATGATAAGTTGAGATGTTACAGAAGGTGTGTCTGAAGATTGGCAGTGCAGCATTGCCTCTGAGCTTGCTAAAGCATAGAATTCTTGGTCCAGTGAAGCACATTTGCATTTTAACAAAATCCTCAGAGATCATGAACACTTGAGAAATCCAGATATAAAGTATAGGTTTTTAATTTCCAAATAAAATCCAATGGAGACTCAGTGTCTAGGAAATAAGAAAAATGCTTCTCTTCCTCCTTTTTCTTTTCCAAATGAGTTTGTACTTCTAGGAAACAGGATTTAGACCTGTGCTACTATTAATGTATTTTCACTTTGTTACATGTTGAATATGTTTTAAAACAAGTCCAGGAGCTAAACTAATGTGTGCAATAGCATACACAGGGAATTTGTTCTGATGTACAAAGCTGATCTCTAAATAAGCACAATTACTTTATAAATTTGGTTGTCTTTAGTCACCCATAGAAAAAGACTATTCTTAATACAGAAAGGAAAACTAAATTTTCTACAATAGAGCTAATAATGTAAGAAGTTCTATATTCAAATATCCATGACAGTGAGAAAAAAGTCAAGTATCTAAGCAAAATCAAAATAATTCGTCAGTGTCCATCAATTAATTAATTAATTTTTATGTAGTTAGTACAGAGTCTACAGGGTTTTACTCCACAGATTGGACTTGTAGTGATCTTCCTGTTTGTAGCCTCCAAGTGCGGGGATTGCAGATGTGCACCACCATGCCCAGTGTCATTCATTCTCTTAGGAAGCCCCTGGGGCAGGGCCGACAAGGCACTCAGGGATCAAACCCCAGCCACTGCATCTGCCTAAGCAGGTGCTTTAATCTGCTTAGCTATCTTGCCAGCCCGCATCGATTGAAATATGACAAATCATGCTTTGAAATCCTACTTTGATTTTCTATTCATTGGAGAAATTAAAAAAAAAAAACTGCCAATGAATAGAAAAAGAGTTTTCTTTCACGATTGTTTATGGGCTTAAAAAACACAGCCATTACCTTATCTGTCTGTCTCTAGTATCCAGAAGTATGTCTGGAATAAAGAAAAGTTTCATTAGGTTTTTGAATGAATTAATGAATGAATAACTCAATGTCCAGTACAACGCCATGTTAAAATAGATTCTAAGGAAATGTTTTTTAAATCACTCAACATATAGGAGACAACAAATCAAAATAATTACTTAATCAGTAAAAGAAGCTCACTCAAGGTCACCAGTACATATATGCTGAATAGAAATGTCATGTCATATATTACTGAGGATAGAAAAATTTTAAAATTACCTTTAATATTTGTACATTTTGTTTAGATATAAGCAAACACTCTATAATTAAAGAAAGTAAACTTTGTGAAAGGTTACTGTGGGGATTGTACTCTTTACAAAACTTCAAGCCTAGATAATAACTCCAGATAATGATCATTTGTGGACTATTGCCATTCATATTCACTAAAAAATGCTTAGCATCCAAAAATACAACCCATGCACTGGCAAGATAGCTCAGCGGTCTATAGCACCTGCTTAGGCAAACTTAGGCAGGTACAGGGGACTGTGGTTTGATCCCCGGCACCACATGATGCACAAGCCCCACACACAGGGTGAGCTGAGCCAGCAGGAACAACAAAAAAAAACTTATTATTTTTGTTGTTGCTATTGAGAAATAAATATGAATGAGACAGTTTCAAAGCTGAATAATAGGCCAGTTTCAATAATCAATACCTTGTACATTGTTATCTTCTTAGTGGTTATCCATAGTACAAGAAGCAGACAGGATATCCTGTCCAAACACTGTTAGTACACCTCTTTCTTCTCATTGAATTAAGCGAAAGTAGCTGGAAATTTATCCTATTTTGTATGTATAAATACAAAATGATCTTTCCTTTGTATCTCTTTTTTTGTTTAGTCCTGTCAGAGGTGAATATTCTATTGGCATCTAAATACTAAGGTGTTTTAATTCAGCTAAACAATCCAACACTGTCTAGCAGTCTATAATATTAGTGGGTTATCCTCAGAAGTTATTGACTTGAGCCTTTTATAGGTCATCGTATTAATATGGCTTTACTTTATATACCTTGTTTTTACACTTTTCTACTGGATGGTTAAGACCAAGATAAAGCAAGACCTATATAGCAAGAAATGTAACTTTTGTATCTGATAAGGTCAGTCAAATACCCTCAGGATTTATCTTGTAGCCCTGTACCGCACTTTGTAGATCCTTTGTCAGTGTCAGCCATGAGGATGAGTCATGGCCATTGCTTGACCAATTTGCTCTCTGCGAAAGCCTGAAAGTTTTTTCTCTCCATGTGACTCTCCCCAGGCTCACTCGACATCATCGATCACATTCCTCTGTAGCTCCCTGATTTTCTTGATCAGAAAATTTGGAGCACAACTGAGTTACATGTTGTTACAGTACAGGTTCTCCTATATCCCGAGTCTTCACTGACCTTGAAAGGCTAGGGCCAAAATATTGGCTGACTTTGCAGCCCTTCCTTTTCTCCAATTTTGAACTGCTAACTTAGGTTGTTAACCCTCCAGAAGAGAAGCTTATTATTAACCTGCAATATATGTAGTTGGGAAAAAACAACCTATTGATTAGAATATATTTTGAATATTTGTGCTAAGTCACATCTTCCAAGAAGTAACTACAGAATTAAATTAAGATGAAGTTAAACTAAGAGTTTTATATGATAAACTTTTTTAACGTTCTAGTGAATTATTTTTCCATGGAAAATCAATCAAATCATAATTGTAAATTTTAATCCCAGTTCAAACCAACTCAGAATATTATCAAGTCAGTAAGTTTTAGGAACAGAGCAAAACCTAATATTCTTTACTTATAATCAGCTTCTAAGGACAAAATAGACCTTTCAAGTTAAACTTACTTGTAATTGAATTCAGGGTAAAATGTACATTTGTACATAATATACATTTATTTACCAGTAAGAATGCAGCACATTTTAAAGCTTTTCAGTATTTATTTTCAGTGGTAGTGCAGATTATCATAGGAGTTACATATCCAAGAGAGTATCCATTTTGAATTGATATGCTCAGATTGCTTTTTGAATAAAAGCAGGCTTTTCTGTTAGTCTTTCTTTCTTTCTTTCTTTCTTTCTTTCTTTCTTTCTTTCTTTCTTTCTTTCTTTCTT
>NW_004524762.1:4231022-4272011 GCF_000260255.1 Octodon degus | reverse complement strand
TTTCTTTCTTTCTTTCTTTCTTTCTTTCTTTCTTTCTTTCTTTCTTCCTTCCTTCCTTCCTTCCTTCCTTCCTTCCTTCCTTCCTTCCTTTCTTTCTTTTTGTGGTACCAGGGATTGAACTCAGGACCCTGTGATTGCCAGGTAAACACTTATTCTACTGAGCTATCTCTCCGGCCCTCACTTATCTTTAAACTGCCACTTTTAAGAAGTTTTTCTCATAAACACTGCAATTGTGTGATCAGAGTTCAGATTCCACACACTAACGACACTGTCAAAATATGAGTTCTTGGCTGGGGAGTTAGCTCAGTAGTCTAAGTGCCTGCCTGGCAAGCGCAAGGTCCCGGGTTTGATCCCTGGTACCACATGCCAAGCCAGTCCCGGAATCCTGAGAACACCGTGTGCAGGACACTGATACCAAGCATGGTGGTGTACGCCCTTAATCTCAGGAATGGAGAGGCTGATACAGGAGGATCACTAGGAGTCTGAGCTGCCAAGCTGTGTAGCGAGAGACCCTGTGCCAAATAAATAAGTACAAAGATTTTTTTTTTTAAAAAAAATAGGAGTTCTTCAGTTTTTCTCTCTCCAAAATAGAAGGGAGTGATATGTTTCAATCATGGTCATACTTTCATAATTCTACCTAAGTTGCATTCTATATTAACATCCTCTGCCTCTATCTCTGTCTGTCTGTGTCTGCCTGCCTCTCTCTCTCTCTCTCTCTCTCTCTCTCTCTCTCTCTCTCTTCTCTCTCTCTTTCTCTCTGTCTGAGAAGGGTCTGGGATAAAGGAGACAACAACAAAAAAAGAGATAACAGGTAATGTGACGTACTCCATCAAAAATAAAATAATCTGATACATGGTACTGTACCTGTTAGTTAACCTTAGATTGTGTACTTAGAAAATGTTTCTCTGCATTTAAATTAAAACACAAAGAAGGGGAGGCATATCAGTATCAGGGATAATGGCATCTGAGGCAGAGAATATCCAGGGTAAGCTCTGTGTACTTACAACATAGAAAGAATTGAGTGTAAAGCTGGTGACTAGAAATTAGGTTAGATGGGTAGGCAGAACTAGATCACCCAGAACCTTATGAACAAAGGACTTTCCATTCATGTCTAATTGCAATAAGAAATTTTGGAAAAGATTTAAATAGGAGAATGTCATGATCAGATTCAGGACTTGAAAGATTGCCCAGGCTGCTTTGTGAAGGGTGGGTAATACAGGGAAAGGATTGGAAGTTACAAAGCAAGGTATGGTGAGGCACCCTGAAAGTTCCAGCTCTGTGGGGTGCTGAGACAGGAAGAACCTAAATTTTGCTCGACCTGGAAGACTTAGGAGACCCTGTTTCTAAATAAAAAGTAGAAAGGATTGAAGATGCAGCTCAGTGGGAAATCCATGGGTTCAATCCCCAGTAGAAAATAAATAAAAAAGTGGAATCTATTGCAGTATTGGAGGGAGACAGGAAGGGCTCTGACAGTGTGCAATGGATAGACAAGCAGCAAAGTGGATACATTCTTAAAACATAATTTGGAGGTAGTCAGAGCACAGAGGAAATGTAACAAGTCCACAGCTGATAACAAGGTGTGTTTTTCTGTTTCATTTCTTGTACTCAGCTAGTACTGTGTTAGAATTCTATTGATCTTTGTGGGCCAAACCACTTCTAAGGTTAATGTCTTCATAGAGAAGCCAATGTTGATTCCTCAGGTTCCTTTTTTTTTCTCTCTCTCTCTGAGAGTCATGAAAGCTAAGTTGCCACCTTTCTGAACAGTTGGGAGTATTTTTATAAAATTCATGAGGCACTATTTCTCCTGGGCTCTGCAAGGGCAGGCAGGTGTTAAATGTGCCTTCCTATCATCTGGACTCGGCACAGAGGGACCAGTAGCTTCCTGGTGAATGTCCCACAACAAATGAATACACATCACCAACACTAAGTTTCATTTCTCCCCATTCTACTTATAAAATATGTGTGGGGTGTTTTTATTATCAATTTTTTATTTTTTAAATGAATAAAAATAGTAAAAAAATTAGAAATATACAGAATTTCACTAAACAAGATAATAGGTATTCAACAATGGTTCTTGTATTGCATATTATTGTCTTCCTATTAGTTATTTAGATCATCAGATATAAGCATGCAAAATTGGTCAAAAAATTAAAAAGAAGAAAAAAAAATGAGACACTAACTGTTCCTTTTACCACTTGGAAGATTCTTTGTTTCAGAAAAATCTACCTTAACTTCTGAATTGCTCCTGTTTGGAACATTTTGTTTTAAAGATTTTAACTAAACTAATGCCAGTTCTGGTACATGGATATTTGTGCTTTTCAAAACACATGCTAATTCAGTAGAGCTGCCATACCTAACACCACAGTGTTTTAAGCAACGGAAACTTTGTTTCTCATGGTTTGCAGGCTGGAAATCCAAGAGGCAGGAGTCAGAAGGTCTGTTGTCCCTGAGGGTTCTCCCTGGCTTGCAGTTGTCATCTTGGGGCTGTGTCCCTGTGGGGACTCCCTGTGCACAGACCTCCTAGTGTGTGTGAGCGCAAGTCCCCTTCCTTGTGTGGGGCCAAGCAGACTGGATTTTGATCCATCCTCACAGCATCATTTTAACTTCATATTCTCTTTAAAGTGCTTGTGTATAGATACAGTCATAGTCCAACATGGAGAGGACATTAGGGCTTCAATGTCATGTAATTAAATAACTAGAACTTTCAACCCCTTTTCAGGTCTTGTAGAGGAGCAGAAAAGAGGGTCTGCTGATAGAAGTGATTACTAATGGTTAATAATTTAATCAATCATAATTATGTGATGGAATTTTTGGTTAGTGACTATGTGGAACATGGGAAACAGTACATCTTTCCCCATACCTTGTCTGATGCTTCTCTTCCGTTTGGCTGTTCCCAAGTTGTATCCTTAAGTGAAATATTTATTTATGTTCTATGAGTTGTTTTGTGACACAGTCATCACACAGAGATCACTATAGAGTCAAAGAGCATGCAAAGTCCCAGGCCTGTGGCACATCACTCATCACAAGCATCATTTTGTTTTCTTCCAAGGCAGCGGGGCTCTTGACAGTGGTTTTTGTTAAAAACTGTGACTTTTTTTTTTACCTCAAATACCCATCATGCAACTAAAAGTAAAAGAAAACTTGATCTTATTTTGTGATTATTAGCCACAAGGAAAGAGACTATTAGCCCTAAATCTATCTAGTTTATATTATCACCCTTCAAGACTGAGAGTACCCATGCCCACAAGTTTCCATCACTGTAAACCTGTAGCCATCTAAGATTCCAGCAGAGCCCCACATGACTGGATTTGTCCCTCATGTCATAAGGATTTCTTGTATGAAAACTAAATCACCACTCAGAGCACACCTTGCCCTCTTCAATTAATCCTTAAAACCTGACTTCCAGATTCTGTGGATGGACATGTCAATGGTGTGTTAAGCATGCTCAGAAGTCTCTTTTCCTGTCTTCCCTCTTACTTACTTATTCAAACTTTTTCTGTAGATTCATGCTTTAGTTTTAACTTTCATTCTCACTCAAGAAAAAACCTATGTCAGCAGGTGACAATTTTAGCAAATTATTGAGCTTGAAGAGGAAGTCTGGAAGTCCTGACATGTCTCCAAATCTGAGAGGTGTATTGGTAACCTATGAACAAACTTCTTGCAATTGCTGAAGTGGGTGGCAGTTTGGGGAATTACAGGTTAAATTGTAGGATAGCCTATTGGTGTCCACAGAGAACTGGAGAAAATTATTTTATATGAAAGAGCCATACATTTGGTAGCAGAAATATTGTAGCTACACTGTAAGAAATACTTTTTTCTTGAAATGGGTGTGGAACTTAGTAATACAGTGTTTGCATACTGTAGGAGACACTTCCCGGACCTCATCTCAGTCCAAGAAGCCAATATTTATAATCCCAAATTTACGTTATTGGAATCCCTTCAAGTTGATTCCAATCTACCACTTACAATGCAAACCAGGGCGAAAATAAAGACACTAAATTATATTTTCAATCATTGGGGAGTCAAGGGGCTCTAAGTCCAGCAATGAAGATGGCTTTCTGGAGCCAAGAGCACAACCCAGGGCCTCACCCAGTTTTTATTGAGTAGGGGAGTGGCTTGAGGTGGATTGATTGAGAACTGTGGGAAGTAGGGGATCATTGTGAGCTGAGCTAGGTGGGTCATCTAAATTTACCTCTGCTGTTATGCAGAGAGGATATGCAGAGAGAGTAATCTGCATTATATAGTATCTAATGTTTTGGCAAGTCTAGTGCTTCAGCTTTGATGTAGTCTTTCAAGCCCCAGGAAGTCATAGCCTCTATATCGAGGCTCGAACCCAGCTGGCAGCACAGAGCATTAGCTCTACCATCCTGTCTCAACCCGGCTCACATTAAAGAGCAGCAGGTATAGGTTACCAGGGAAACATGCACACCACCTTCAAAGACTATCACCAGCACCTCAGCTAGACCAATAGACATTGCTAAGGCCAACTGAAGGATAGACAGAAGTCCTATCCAGCTCTGTACATAATAATACGAGGAAATAGGGTCAGGCTCAGTCAAAATGGAGACAGTCACTCTTCTTTCAAGGAGAGCTGCTCAGGGGGTCCTCCACAGCATACCATATATGAGATCCAGAGTTCAAGCTCCATCACCACCAAACCAAAAGTAAACTTATGAAAAAAACGTGTTAGCTAGCCATTAAGACATACACAACCAGGCCCCAGGAAATAATGTTACTTCTTGATGAGAAAACTCAGACAGAAAGAAGATAAGTTTAAAAGACTACAAAGAGAGAATGGTGATGCTAAAATCAGAAACCAGATATTTGTGATTTTAAGATGTCGTCTTCTAGCAACCACATAATGTTGTCATCTCCAATAAGATTATTGTGAATGTTCTTAGCAAAAGATTGCATAGAAAGTACTTGGCACATTCTTGACACACAATGACTCAGCAAAGGTGGATTGACTTCCCCTAACATTGTAGGCTTTATGGGACAACAGCCTGGCAATCTCCTCTTTCTTGCAGCCCTAGTTTCTCTGGAATCTCAGTTTGGGATGTATCTCTCTAGAAGATTGGTCATAATCGTTATTTCTCTCAGTGCCAAAACCTATTCACTGTTTCAGTAGATACCTCTGTGCATACATGGATTTGTAAGAGCAAGATAATGAAAGTGCTTTAAAATTTAAAAATAGTTTTCACAATTCTAATGCTTAGCAACTAGCATTTAAAAAAGAAAAGCACAGTAACACACATTTTCCTTTTAAGCTCATCTTATTTGTAAAACCAGCTCTGAATGCTTTAATCAAGAACTAAGGGATTGTGTATAAAATTCAAATTTAACGTAGCAGTCAGTTAACTATGAAAGAGTAGTATTTATCATTTCATACTGATGAAGGCCTATCATTCCTTTTGTTATTTCATTGTTATTCTTATGAACACTGTCTCAAACTGTCTAACAATAATAATAATAGATCATTGATTATAAAGTCTACAACAATTACATAAAGGTCCAGCAAGTACACTATGTAATCAGAGATGCAGCCCTTAGTTTCAGCTTTGCATCAAGGGTAGTCAGTAGCTTTATGGGGATTCTAGAAGTGGTCTGCAGCTATTAGAGAATAAAGGGTCTGTCTTGGAGTTAACTAGCACAAGTGCTTCAACTCTCTTTAACACCTGAAACTTGGCTAATTAGCAAGCTAAATGTCAGAAGAAGTTTTTATCTGGGGAAATTCAAGACTTATTTATAAGCATAGTGACTGTTAGAAATGGAGTTATTACTAGTGACTTTAAAGCTATCCATGATTAGGCCAGCCAGATAGCTCAGTAGATTAATGCACCTGCTTAGGCAGATGCAGGACCGGGGTTTGATCCCTAGTTTGCTGTGCTGGCCATGCCCCCAGGGCTCCCTGAGACAGCAAATGACACTGGGCATGGTGGCGCATGCCTGTAATCCCAGCACTTGGGAGGCTGAAAATAGAATCAACTCAGGTCTGATCTGTGTGGTGAGAACCTGTAGATCCTGTACTGAATACATTAAAAACAGATTCATTGGTTCTAAGGTTTATTAGCTGTTCAAGGCAGACAAGGAAGCAGAGAATCCTGCCTGTGAATTATTGATCTACCTTGAGGAATGTTTCCTAATGGAAAGAGAGCTGGCATACCTTGCAGTTAACAGATGGTTTGTAAAACTATTTTTAATTTGTTTGTTAGTATTCATGTGTTAAACAAGTGCCTATTGATAGGCCCAAATAGAATGGGAGGTTTGTTTTCATTGTAAGCTGTTGGTCATTTTGTGGGGGAAGAGCCAGACCTTTCCCATTCAAGGTTTGGCTTCCAAAAGAATTTCAGATTTCATCCAATCAAAGGGGTTTTTATCTAGTATTGTTTGTGAATGGGATGTCAAGTCCGCATCTTGTACAGCAATTAACCACTGGGAAGAATGTATGCAATGTGTTGATTGTTGAAACTGTCCTACCAATTTGGTTTGAAACTGTCTCATCGCTATTTGTTTCTCAATAAAATTATGGGAAAAAAGGGGGTTTTTACTAGTCACAGTAGCATTTTTTAGGTTTTTTTTTTTGAGTTTTCTATAGAAATGTTTAGATGAGTCATAGGAAAAGTAAGATATATGGAACTTATTCATTAAGCTGTCCCAAATAGATCCTTAATTCATGAGAATATTTAAAAGTTTTTCTTACTTTTTATTTTTTAATTAACATTCCTTTACATCTTCCTAAAAATGACAACTATACACTTGAAATTCTAAGTATTGTGAATTGAGAAAATATTGTAATTTTTTTTTTTTTTTTAAGAGAAACAGGAGCTGATGTTTCAGCCTTCATTTCATAAGCTACTTTTGTCCAGCACACTGGATGTGGCAGAACACAAAACACTTTTTACCAAATTCTTTTTTAACTCATTATTTAAAACAACATATTCTGTGAAGATTTAAGGCTTATGTTACAAACATTTTCTAAAATATATTTTAGTAGTAGAGATTATTGGGCTAAGGTACTAAGCCTAAACATTAAACCATTTTAACACAAACCATGGAATGTACCATTGAATCAATCCTTTGCTAGGTATGGTGGGGTGGAATTTAACTGCAGAAGAAATATTCTGGTTGAACCAGGAGGAATTAAAGTTGAGTATATTTATTACCAGTGAGATTTATTAGGCTTTGTAATATATGGGAAGCTTAGGAAGGTAGCATACATTCACTAGACAAATAAAAATATAGAGTCAGAGGGGGTCTGGCCATGTTGCACCTTAATTTATTTTCAGTTTCTGCTTCTAAAAAATTTAAAATTTAAAAAATTTAAATTTCTGCTTGGTGTAGATTGTTGAATTCTAAGCTATTAATATTAAGGAGCACTTTTAGTATTTGCTTATTCATTGTGGACCATATATTTCCAAAATTTTGGCAACCAAATTGCATTTAATGATTAATAAATCCTTTCTTAGAATTTTATTAATAAACTATTTTAATGATTGAGTTTGATCAATGTAAAATATCAAGGAGTACTGCAGTAGGTACATACATTGTTGGCCAAGCCAAAGAAATCTGATATTTTGGTTAACCTGCGCAAGATGACTGGTTAAATTTATTATTTCCACCAGGCATATTAAAAACAAGCTTACTATTTGGGGATAATTAATTCCAGAAAAGGATCATTTAAACTGAGTCCAGGTAAAATGGAGGTCACTGCCCTGCAAGGCTACTTTTAAAATTATGAAAATAAGTTCATTTCACTCATACTTGTATCCAAATATATGTCTTTACCAAAAGAGACCACAGAATGATGAGACATGACAAGAATGCTGTTTGGTTTTATCTTGGTCTGTTTTCCCCTCACAGATCTTCACCTTGCTCTTAACTTTCAGAATAAATTCCACAGGAAGTCTAGGAATGTAGGCAGAGAGAGAGAGACAAAAGCTGGTGTAGGCCCCATGTGCTCCTGAAGCCTTTGAATTCAGACTGTTCTCTTCTGAGGCCTTCTGCTCCTTGCTCAGGGTGTTTTCCTTCAGTCTGCAGTTGATTTTCTCATTGCCCTGGCACTATTTGGATGAAGGTGTACCCACACCAAGTGACCATCATACAGCGAGTTGTTGAGGCCAAAGAGCAGTGGGTTTGGTGATGGCATGGCAGTAGAGCGGGGCCACTATTTAAACACTGTCAGTTCATGAGATGCATTTTTCCCCCTTCATATTAAGATTACCTTCTTCCCTTAGTAACCTGGTGCTTTTTGAAAGGGAGTCACAATCAAAGGGTTCACTTTCAACTGAGACATTACATCAAAGAAAAATAGCTTCTTGTAGTCCACTGAAAAACTTCCTTAGCCTGGCTGGCTCAGGAACTCCAAGCGGGGAAACACTAGTCTTCAGGAGAGTAGTTTGTGAACTTGGTAACAGTTTTTTCCTGGTGTGGAAAATGAATGTTCAAGAGGTTAGAATTTTCTGAAGATCACACAACCAATTACTGTCAAAGTAGATCTGGAATCTTTTCCTTTGGGTGCTTGGGACTGAAGGTAGGGCTTTATGCATACTAAACATGTGTCCTACCACTGCTCTATTTCTCTAGCTCTAAGATCTTGATTCTTGCCTTTGGGGTTTTTGGCTCCATTAACATTTTGTAGTAGTTATTTTTTAATGTTTTTGTTAATCCAATTTGTGTTTTGTCTCTGATCTCTAATATATTTTAATTTAATTAAATAGAAGTGTAAAATATTAACAATAACAAATATTTCTTTTTGCGATAATCTCATGAGTTTTGTTGTTAATTCAAATACAATATTCTTAGGTTGGAAATCACAATTTAGCAGAAATTTCAGACATAAGGACTTCACTCTAGCATAGTTTAGTACCACATAACCAAGGAAAGCCTGTTTGTTTAAGTATAGCAAAGACATGGAGGCCAATTGCACCAGTCATAAGAAAACTCTGATAATGAGCTGTAAATTGGGGACTCAAGACTGCAAAGGAAAATGACTCTCAGGCTTCCACACTGAAGGCAGACAACAAGGATGAGATTTGTCACCAGAATTTGGAGTGAACTTTGATGCTGTTGGTCTGCAAATTTCTTACAAATTTTACTGTAAAATCATGACTCCACCTAAATTTTGGAAAATCTTCCCGGGCCCTGAGGTTCATTAGTTTTTTTTAATGATAAGAGAGACAGAGGACAAGCTATCATTTTTCACCAATAGTAAAGAACAAGGTTATCTGCACCTCTGTATCTGATGTTTGCTCTCATCCCTCTTACCTGGCTCCAGGATGTGAGCCAAGCAAGTACCTCCAACCCTTCTAGTCAGGTCCCCAAATTATGGCTCAGGGTTCCAAGCCTTCACACGACTGCTGTCATATCCCTCCACATCTTTTTGTTGTTGTTGTTGTTGCAGTACCAGGGATCAAACTGGGGCCCTTTGCTTGCCAGACAGGCACTTATGCTGCTGGGCTATCTCCCCAGCCTTCCCTCTACATCTTTACAATATTTTAACAGATAGACTTGTGCTGTGTGTACACAGAATGTGCTGTATGTATATGCTTAGTCTACCATATAAAAAAGCATAACCTCACATATGGTGTATAAAGGCATCACTGCAAAGTTCTCTAAATATGTAAAGCACATGAGCACCAAATGTTAAAAAGGATCTGGCAAGGCTGATGAAGCATATTCACAGTTGGTTTGTGGTGAAGAAATCAGTATATCACTATGCTGGAGATCTCATGAAATGTAGTTCCTTCTGCTGGCTGAGATGTGGCAAAGATTCTCAGGTCCGGACCTTCAGACCAGCTGCATGATTTGGGAACTAGGTACAAATGGAAGTTCTAAGGCCCCACCCCAGATCTACTGCACAGAAACTCTAGAGCTGGACCCAGCAATCCAAACACTTCATACCAAAATTTGTGAACACTGGGCTAGGAAGATCGTGCAGAGGTTGAAAAAGATCCCCATAGCATTTTAATTCTGGTATATACACTCACATCTATCTCCCCAGAAAGCTGAAGAAACATGTTTTATCAGACAGAGAGGCTTTGTTTTCTAATTTATTTATTTATGAACAAAAGGCGCTATTGGCCAGAATAAATCGAATATGAATTCAAGATCTTCTATCTCATCCTTAAAAGAAGCAAACATGATTGAGAGATCGAGTATATACTTTGCTGAAGGGCATCTGTGTGTGTATGGCTCTGCTTTTGAGCCAAAGTGGAAATATCTCGCCTGGTGTTTGTGCTCCCAGGCTGTGTACCCCGAAGAAGTTTCCGTGTCTTAGTCGCATCTTCATTCTTGATGTTGATCTGATATGAGCGTTGACTAATATTTCTCAAATTAATTAGTTGAGCTAAATACTTGTTACTCAGGAATAATTAGATGCTTAATTAATAAAGAGACCATGAAAGTAACATTTTAATTTTCACACACAAAATAATTTTCTAATGTTCATAAAGAATTGCGTTTTTCAGGAGGTGAAACTTTTTTTTTTTTTTGGCAGAACCAGGGATTGAACTCAATCTCTTGCACTTGCCAGGCAAGCACTTAATCTATTGAGCTATCTCTACGGCCTGAAGGTGAAACTTTCGAGAAAAGTTTTTTATTAAAGTAATATTGTCATATTTTTAAAATAATAGTTGGAATTAACTGTTTTCCAAGCATATATGTCATAAATTCTTAGCAGATTTTATTTTTTTTTTTAATTTTTAGTACAAGGTCTACAGGGTTTTACTACACAGACTGTACTTGTAGTGATCCTCCTGTTTGCAGCCTCCCAAGTGCTGGGATTACAGGTGTGTGCCACCACACACAATCTCAGTCACTGTCTCAGAGTGCCTTGGGGGTGGGGCTGGCATGGCACACTGGGGATTGAACCCCGGTCCCTGCATCTGCCTAAGCAGGTGCTTTAGTCTGCTGAGCAATCTGGCCAGCCCATCTTAGCAGAATTTGTATTTGCATGTTATTACATATCAAATCACTATGAAAAAATGTTTTGTTTTCCACCTAAGATGAGAAGTCTATTGTTTTAAAGGTTAGGAAAGTGAAAGTAAGGGGAAAAACAAAAACAAAGCAAAATAAAACAACAACCAGAAAAAAACAACTTAAAAGTTATTTGTGCCATTGGGCTACAGTACTGGAGAAATGCTAAACTCACAGCCTTCCAGGGAGAAGAGACTGGCATCTGCCTGCGTGGGCTCTCAGGAAGGTACTGTGGAGGCCCAGACGGTGGCAGCAGGGCTGTCAGCACCAGGAACAGTCTGGCTGTGTGCAGTTGTTCTATGTGGGCTGGAACAGAGGGGGCTTGCCTGAAGCAGGACAGAGCCTTGGTCCAGGAATTATTCATTCCCTTGAATAACAGAGAAAATGGAAAGTATTTCAGGACTGTTCAGGTATTAGTGAGTGGCTATAAAATATCAGAAAATGGATCTGAGCTCTTTGAGGTCTTGAAATTTTGAGAAGTACCAGGTAAATGTTATTTTAATTAATTGCATATGTTAGAGCAGAGTACTGTGGAAAACTATGGGTTCCATGGAATGCCAGGCAATAGGGCAGCTGATGTGCTCTTTGTGCTTCTACTGGCAAGACCACATCTGTGAGGGACAGGCACATGTCACACCATGCCTATCTCCAGACCTGACAGTGCCCTTCTCTTTGTGTTATGGTCTTATTGTTGCTGTCATCCTTAAAATCTTGTTTTTGTTTGTTTTTTTTTTTTTTTTCATAGAGGTTGGAATGCCTACTATTCAAACTGAAGTGTACTGAAGAAAGATAGCAGGCTGGGAGGGAAAAAATGACATTGAGAATAAACAAGAGGGTAGTGGTAACCTGTACTTTACAAACAGAGAGACAGAAGCAGGGCCGGTGAGCTAGCTCGGCAGGCCAAGGGACAGGAGTTCAAAATCTGGCACCATATGCCGCTCCAGCCCTGCCCCTGGGTGTGCTGAGCTGGCCACCAAGTCCAAGTGTGGTGGTGCACACCTGTAATTTCAGTGCTGGAGAGGCTGAAAACAGGAGGATCAAGAGTCTGGACTATGTAGTGAGATCCTGTACAAAATACATAAATTTAAAAAGAAGAAGAAAAAAAAAAAAGCAAAGGCAGAAGCAACCAAGAGCTGCAGGAAAATTCCTGTTTAGTCTTGGCTGAAAGCTTCCTCTGAATAATGCTCTCTTTAGTTATGCTAGGAGAAATCTGTGGGCCTAAAAACATCACCAATTTCATTACAGAGTATAAATGCAGAGTCCAGTGTTGAATTACAGAATGAGGTCTTGTGCTGTCCAGATCATGTGGAGGCTGGTGACTTCATATACTGAACTTTCAAGAGAAAGGTGAATTTCTATTTCTTCTTGAGGCAGCACCATAGATCTGATGTTTGAAATTATATGTCCATGGTGAAACAGCTCCCTACATTCATAGGAACAGCTGTGAAAGTACTGGTTCTCCACAATCCAGGGCATATGGTATGGGACTGTTCAGACTGTGACACATGCTCTATTAGCTAGGAGCCACCTTGCTACTCCTTGACACCTTTGATGATGGCAAGCAGCCATAAGAATGAAGCATATGTATCTAAAGATTAATGTGCTCACATGTCCTTTGTTTGTGGACACAGCCTATAGATTAAAACCATAGATCTATAATTATTATTATTTGTTTTATGTATTTGGTAGAGTCTAACTAAGCAGCTTGGACTTGTAGTGATGCTCCTGTTTTCAGCCTCTGGAGCACTGGGATTACAGGCATACACCACCACACATGGTCTCGGTAGTCAGTTCAGCATGCGTAGGGTGGGACCAGTGTGGCATGTGGTACAGGGGATTGAACTCTAGTCCCTGCATGGCCTAGGGAGGTGCTTAGTCTGCTGAGCTATCTTGCCAGCTCTCCATAATTATGTTGGCAGTAGACATAAATAAAAGAAACTAGGAGGATGACTGCAGATGAGAAAACTGAGGCCACCCAGCTATCTACTGGCAGACTTCAATGGGTAGCTGTGGAGGATCACCTGAGCAGCTCTCCTTGAAAGAAGAGTGACTGTCTCCATTTTGACTTAGACTGACCCTATTTCCTCGTATTGTTCTGTACAGAGCTGACTAGGACTTCTGTTTATCCTTCAATTGGCCTTAAGCAATATCTATTGGTCTAGATGAGGTGTTGGTGATAGTCTTTGAAGGTGGCGTGTGTGTTTCCCTGGTAAATCTACACCTGCTGCTCTTTAATATGAGCCAGGTCGAGACAGGACTGTAGAGTCAATGCTCCACGCTGCCAGCTGGGATTGAGCCTCGATATAGAGGCTATGACTTCCTGGGGCTTGAAAGACTACATCAAAGCTGAAGCACCAGACCCCCCAAAACATTAGATACTATATAATGCAGATTACTCTCTCTGCATATCCTCTTTGCATATCGCAGAGGTAAATTTAGGCCACCCACCTAGCTCAGCTCACAGTAGTCACCTACTTCCCACAATTCTCAGTCATTCCTCCTCAAGCCACTCCTCCACTGAATAAAACTGGGTGAGGCCCTGGGTTACGCTCTTGTCTAGAAAGCCATCTTCATTGCTGGACTTAGAGCCCCTTGACTCCCCGATGATTGAAAATATAATCTAGTGTCTTTATTTTCACCCTGGGTTGCATTGAAAGTGGTAGATTGGGATCAACTTGATGGGATTCCAATAACGTAAATTTGGGATTACAAATATTGGCTTCTTGGACCAAGATGAGGACCTGGAAATGTCTTCTACAGATGGGGAGTACTAGAAGCTTCTGCCTTACTGGTTATAATACAGTGAAGCAGCTTTACATTCCAGGATTTGATGTTACAAAGAAGTAGAAGGATTTGACTCACTCTACAATAACCTTACCTTCATCCAGAACAAGTGGACAGTACAACCAGATTTCAGTGTTCTCATCCTTGGATACAGGAGTGGGGCCACTCCACTCCACCCACAGAGATTGAGAATAGACCAAAAGGACATTTTTATCCAAAGATGGGGAACTGCTGCTAAGCAAACACAGCAGGACACTACAGATATTTGATGAATTCCTTCAATGTAGTTTTGGATCTAACAGCCTTTGATAATTACACCTTTCATTTTTGTATGCTTAAACTTTTCAAACTCTTTCCCATATATCACCCTCTTTGAACTTCACTGTTAGCACTCTGTTTGAAGAGACTGCATAGAAGACCGATTGTGCACACAGATGCTGTAGCTGGTGCTTAAAGCCTGTTAAGCTACATGTCCTCCAGTGAATTATTTCAACTCTCTGTACACAGTTATCCCTTTATAAAATGAGGACAGTAATAGTTACTTTCTGCTGTGTTGGTTGGAAGAGCACATAATGGTACCTTTCTCATACAAAACTACAAAAAAAATTTGCTGCTACTAGGAGGACTCTAAGAGGTTTAAACATTTACATCAACTAAATTGCTCCAAAACTCAAGCTTAGATGATTAGCAAGAGAGAGAAACAATATTTGAATGTTAATTTATGTTAACTCTAGAACTCATTTATAACAATAGAATTAATTATATGGGCATCAAATACATAGACACATACATCCAGACATACATACATATCTATCTGTCTGTCTGTCTATCTATCTATCTATCTATCTATCTATCTATCTATCTATCTATCTATCATCTTTATATATGAGAGTCTGAGAGATCATAATGTTTTTATAAAATTATAATGCATTTCATAGTATTGTAAATATTCATATATTATTCCTTCTCTATGATCATGGGTCTTTTCGGGGGCAGGAAATCTGCCATTCCTTTGTGTGTGTGTGTGTGCTTATTCAAATCAGGTAAATGTAAAATGCTGAACAAATTAACAAGTCAATAGTTGGAGAATAATTGAATGAATACATGAATGAACATGAATGATTAACTATTAAAGAAATGTTCTATATTTCATAAATTAAAGCAAATAACTTAGAGATATTAGTTAATACTAAACCCCAAATTATTTCATCACATTACTGGTAGAAAAGCACTTAATGCAAAAAGTGTCTACTATCTACATAGCCTCAAGTGGGCTAAGAGCACTTATCTTAGAAAATTATAATTAAGGACTCTGAATTGAGACTTTCAGTGTTGCAATGAAGCATTTCCTTACTGTAACACCCCCTTATCATCCTTTCAATTTTCCTTTTATCTTTTAGATTTTACATTTTATCTGGAATCTTCCACAAGGGAATAAAAAGCTATAAATGCTATAATTTAGCAAGCATCAGTTTTGAGTCTATCTTCTGACTTTGTGATTGTTCAGATTTCTGTTTTATTTTTTTCTACTGACAGAAAAAAATGGATTTTGTGACTAAACCCCACTGTCCTCTTTCAAATAAACCACTATTTCCTATCATTCCGTAGTTGTCTACTTTCCTATTATTCTATGTCTGGGCTGATAACTGAAAGCCCAGTGATATCTATCTATCTATCTATCTATCTATCTATCTATCTATCTATCTATCTATCTATCTCCAATAACCTAGAGTATCAGCTAGGTGCAACTCCAGCATAGGTCACTGAAAATCCAAGGATTTCTTCTGCTTTACAACCACAATTCAATCTGCCTTTTCCAATACAAATTATTATTTATGAGACTACTTTAACTGATGTTGATGATAAGCATTCAGAATAAGGAACTGGGAACCATAAAATGGTTTTATTGTTAACTCATGTTTGGCTTAGAGAAGCAAGGTCATCCATATTCATGAAGAAAAGATGGCTAGTTACGAAGTGCAGTTTTGGAAGGTGGGTAGTAGTCTCACACAACAGCCAAACAGTTCCTTTTGTTCTATTATTAAAGATTAATTAACGTAATTTGTGTGTGGTAAGCCTTATGCAATGTAATGCTGGACTGCTGGTTGTATGACAGCAATCAGCAATATCTATCTATCTATCTATCTATCTATCTATCTATCTATCTATCTATCTATCTATGGAGTATGACTAACTCAGGTAAGAAGTCAGAGGAAAGAATGAGTTGCTGGGAACTTTGAGGACAAGTTTCCTGTTTCCATACCTTCAATTACAAAATAGAAGAAAAGTCCTGAGTCTGCACAGTTGTTTGAAGATACATCAGTTAAGAGTTGATAATATGCTTAGAAAAAATGCTAAACAAAGAATTGATATCCATCATCTAATCCACAACATCAGACAATCCCAACAATATGCTATCCTCAAACTTTAATACCTGATAGTGGATAGAGCTATTAAGGAACTTAATACGCATACACAAACAGAGTTCTTTTTTGTGCTTATAGGGTACACTTCATATTGAGCCATCTAAGACACCAAGCAATGATGGCAGCTAACATACTTTAAAAAAACCTCCTCCTTAGATTTATATTTTTGATAAAATGCTATTCTACTTTCAGTTCTTTTAATATGACTTGCAGGAGGCAATGACAAGCTGTGATTTTAAATCCACTTAGCATTTTTTCCTGTGAATAATACCATTTGAAAGTCTCTTCTGCACCCTTTTTCTCTTGTCATTAAGATCTTCAATTTGATCTGAGCAAAAATTATATGAATCTTAGTGTTTTATGAACAAAACTACCAGTGTAGGGGATGGCGGCTCTTAGTTGGGTTAATTTTATCCTAGCAAAAGAAGCTCTAGTTTAACCTTTAATCCACCTTAGAAATAAGAGATATTAAAGCAGAGGGTGCATGATCCTGTCTGAGATGCCTCACTCCTTCCCCACCCTTAAGATGTTGTAAACATAAAATAGGTAAGAGGAAAACAAAATTAATTACAAAGAAGAAGCCCATGACTTCTTGAGTCAACAACCTTGGCATTCTGTCTCTTCCTGATTGCCATGGAAACCACGAAGGTATTTAAGCAGAGACAAAACAAAGAATGAGGTTGGACATTTAAGACCTGTAACCCAGGAAGGGTCTGGTGGTTGACCTTATTAATAAAGCTCTATTTTTCCTAATCTTCAGTTTTACATGGAAATAATCTTGCCATTTCACCAGGAGCTGGGAGGTAAAGAAATAAATTTTAAAACTGGATGCCTTTATCAGAAATAGACTTTGGAACACCTGAGTGTTGTAGGTCAATAGTCACTTGTTTGTATAGGATTTGTTGAATATTACATTTTATGACCTTGTTTGTAGCTGGAAATGAAGAGGGAAAGTGTTTATACCTTTTTGTGAGGATTTCAGAAGTCTTCCCAGAATTCTATTCTGTCTTATCTTTGGAAAGCGACAAGAACAGTAAATATTTATCATTTTGCTACTTTTAATGAGGAAGCTTAATTTGGAACTCTTACATATTTTATACTTACAAAATTGTGGTATGTTCATTCTGAATATCATAGAACAGCATTTCTCATAGGAAAATTTTTATTTCAATTTGAGATGAAAATAATATTTTTGAGATGAATTAGTGGAATGTACTTCATCTCCTTCAAAAAAATTCTCATGGGGGTCATCTAGCATTTCAGAGAGTTTTAAGAAGGGGCATGCATTTGTTATTCTTGGCAGAAAAAAATTTAGTATGGCTTCTAGAAGTTAATCAGTTCACCAAATCCACTGAGACATATAGTATGATTGAAGATAAAGCTGCAGGTGCCCTGCCGTCCGGGCAGAAGCAGAGTAGGCTGAGACCGATCCATCAGATTATGGAAAGAGGAGAGTGAAGGCATCCTGCAACACTTTCCACAGATGAGTGAACTCTGTGCAACTTCTGTCCAAACGTGCACAGAGAAGTTGTCTGAATTAAATAATACATCTCCATGGGCAAATGGATTGTGATTTATATTTATATTTGCAATTTATATTTTGTCCATGGTAACTCTTAGTGGCTCTGAAGGTACTGTCCAGAAAGTCTATAGGGTCTGTACAACAGGTGGTGACGCAGGAGGTCCTTTGCTGCCCTCTTCCATAAGGAGAGTTCTTCTGCAGCATGTGAAGGGGTTTTGATGGGTTGCTGTTCTACTCCACAGCCCACTGATCTTTTCTGCAAGTCAGAGAAGGCTTCTGTATCCTGAGTGACTCAGGGTGTATCAAGATCACTTTGTTCCTGAAGCTTGGAATCCACCACCAAAATAAAGGCATTATTCCACAAGAGAATGAGAGTTAAGAAAGACAGGGGAAGAGGACTATGCTAAGAGAGACAAACTGTGTTGGTAATCCCATTTTCCACTTCAGAAATTGCATATCTAAATAAAAATTCAATAACAAAGATTCATTTGACAACACTGGTTTCCAAATATTACAGAGGTAATTTGTAAGATATGAGACTTTCAATGACTCTGATGGGTCTACTGGAAAATACAATTCTGATTGTGCACATTCCATTTTGTGGTGTCTTGCTACTGATATTAGAAGGTATATCTAGAGACAAAGAGACCTTGACAAGTGTGAAGGATTAGTGCATTTTATAAAGTCCATCCCTCTTGTTTTCTGATGGACCCCTCTCTACACCTTGCACACTCAAACACACACCCCACTCCAAATAATTGGAAGCTTCTTTCTCTCTCTCTTTAAAAATGTTTCCTTTATTTATTTTTTCTTTTTTGTGGTCAGCTCAGCCCACCCTGGGGGCAGGGCTGGCATGTCATGTGGTGCTGAGGATCAAACTGAGGTCTCTGCATGCTTGCCTAAGCTTGTCTAAGCAGGCATTTTAGACCACTGAGCTATCTCACCAGCCCCTACTTGAAGCTTCTCAATCCCACCAGAATCCCTTTCTTACACTTTGTACTTTGTAGAGGTTTATTTCCTCATCATTTTTGCCTTCTACTACCAATCATTTTATCTTTCAATATTTAGATCAGCTCTGCAGACTAAATGCCTGCTTAGGCAAGTGAGGGAACTAGGATTCGATCCCTAGCACCACGTGCTGCAGTGGCCCTGCCCCTGGGCACACTGACCCAGTACCAATGAGTCCAGGGTGGTGATGAGCATCTATAATCCCAGCACTGGGGAGGCTGAAAACAGGAGGATCACTATGAGTGTGAGCTACATGGTGAGCCCTGTACCAAAAAAAAAAAAAAAAAGATTTAGATCAAACTTTACCTCTTATGTCAAGGAACTGGCTGCCACCACTCCCTTCACCAAAATTGATCCTTATACATTTTTATTTTTATAGATTTACACCTTATATGGCCTACTTCATTTATACTTATCTGTTTAGAAGTGTATCTTTTTGACTAGCTGGCAAGCTCCCAGGATGGAGTCTGTGTCATATTTGTCATTCTCCTATAACTAGCACAGGTTCTCAGCACTTAAATGTACATATCAAATGAATAAAGATTACTAATCTCTGCTGTATTCTGTCTAACCTGACAGAGCAATCTACAGTTGGAGTACTTAAAGAAGTGAAGAATTTAAAAGCACAGAATAGAAATATTCCGGAAACTCAAAGTTCAACTCTATTTAGTTGTCAGAAGAGTTTTTGTCATGCAATGAATAATATCTCTGTTGTAAGATAAACTATATTTAAGTCAAATCCTGGATGTGCTGAATAAATGTTTGGAAGCAATTTATTCCTTTGGCATTGTTGTTGTTTGTGTACCTCAAATAGGTTATAAAAATTTTCATTTTTCATGAACTACTTTGGAATAGATCTAACAAAAGAAATAAAAGATCTATACATTGAAAATTATAGTACTTTGAAAAAGGAGAGTGAAAGTGGAAAGATTCCTTGCTCATGGATAGAAGAACCAACATTATGAAAATGACTATACTCTCAAAATTGTTATACAGATTTAATTTAATCCTAAACAAGATACCATTAGCATATCTCACTGAATTAGAGAAAATGTTCCTAAAATCCATTTGGAACCAGAAATGACCTAGAATAGCAAAAGCAATTCAGGGCAAAAAAGGAAAGGCAGGAGGCATCACAATCTCTGACTCAGAATTATACTGCAAAGCTCTGTGATAAAATCAGTGTGGTCTGGGCAAAAATAAACAAATAAATGAGAGCTGGTCAAATAGCTCAGCAGATTAAAGCACCTGCAAGCAGGCTCAGGGGCCAGGGGGCTTGATCCCCAGGCCTGCAGTGTGGGTCCTGCCCCCAGGGCACACTGAGCTAGTGACTGAGATTGGGTGTGGTGATGTATGCTTGTAATCCCAGCACTTGGGAGGCTGTAAACAGGAGAAATCACTATGAGTCTTATCTAGTAGCGAGATCCTGAGCACCCTGTAGACTTTTCCCTAGAATACAGAAAAAAATACATAAATACATAAATAAATGCAGATTTGAGGACCTATGCAGATTAGAAGATGCAGACACAACTACAAACACACTCACCCACCTTATGTTTTATAAAGGGGCCAAACATTTTCACTGGAACAAAGATAGCCTTTTAATAAATAGTGCTGGAAAAACTGGCTTTCCACAAGCTAAAGGCTAAAGTTAGACTCATGTCTATCACCATGCATTAAACCAAAGTCAAAATGGATCAAAGATCTAAATATTAAAACATAAATGCTCAAACTACTAAAAGATAAAGTAGGTAAAATCTTGAAGACATAGGTGTAAGTAGAGACTTAAAGAACAGAAGAACTGCATGGAAAATACTTCAAAGAATCAACAACTGGGATCTCAACTTATTGAAAAGTTTTGCACAGTGAATATCCAACAAAGTGAAATCTTTAACAGAGTGTAAAAGACAACCCAGAGATTGAGAAAAATGCCAACTTTCCCTCAGACACTGGACTTATATTAAAAACATATAAAGAACAGAAAAAACTCAGTTGAAAGAGACAGTACCTAAAAAAAGGGGAATCTGAGATGAATACACACTTCTCAGATGAAGAAATACAAACAGCAAAAAAAAAAAAAAAAAAATGTTCAACATATGAGTGATTCAGTAGATGTGAATTAAAGTGACATTGAGATTCCTTCTCATCCCAGAAAGAATGACTACCATCATGAAATGAACCAATGATAAATGCCAGCAAGGCGGTACAGAAAAAGGAACATTTGCACTTTTTGGTGTGAGTATAGACTGGTGCAAGCACTGTGGAAATCAGTGTGACGATTCCTTAAAAAACTGCTATTAGAAGTCCCATTCAGGGGCCGGGGAGATGGCTCAGGGGAACAAGCGCTTCCCTGGCAAGCACAAGGGCCTGAGTTCAATTCTCGGTTCTGCAAAAAAAAAAAAAAAAAAAAAAAAAAAAAAAGTCCCATTCAACTCAGTTATTCTACTTTTGGGTATTTTTCCCAGAAGAATGAACAACATCATACTATAGCAATATATGTATACTCGTGTTTATAGCAGAATAATTTATAATAGCTAAATCTTGAAAACAACCTAAATGCCCATCCACTGAGAAATGAATGAAAAGATGTGTTATTTCTGTATAAAAGAGAAGAAACCTGAGAATTTTATAGGTAAGTGGATGCAAGAGTTAAGACCGTACTCATAAGTGAAATAAATCAGCTTCACATGCGTAAATATCATATTGTCTCCTTACTGTGAGAAGCTAAAAGACTAAACAAGATCCAAAGTGTACAATATTGGGATATAGCTCAGCAGGCACAGAGCCTGCCTGGCAAGGTGAGTTTGATTCCCAGTGGCCCCACCCCCCAAATGTGGGTTGGCTATGTCCACCAAGCCAGCCTGCTAGCTGTCCCTCCTGATTGAACAGCTCATAGCTCCCAGGTTTGGCACTCATCTGGAGATTTAAGGGGCCAGGGAGATAGCTCAGTAGAATAAGTACTTGCCTGCCAAGTGCAGGGTCCTGAGTTCAATCCCTGGTACTGAAAATAAATAATAATGGGAGATAGGAAGAAACTGTTCAAAATGGAAAGAGAAACTAAGTTAGGGAAAGGAGAAAAGAAGGAAGGCTAAAGAAAAATTAAATGAACAAATATATATATATATATATATATAAATATATAACATATTTGGTTATACTACTAATTTCTATTAGTTCATTGAAAATAAAGGTTTATACTTACATTGTTCAATTTTTCATGCTTATATCTTATAATCTAAGCAACTACTTTGAAGATAACAATATGTAATGTATTAACCATTGTTACTCTCCTACAATCTTATTTTGAAATTTTGTATCATTTTTGTTCTTTAAAATAAATTAAATAAATGAATACAAATTTTCATTTTTTGTTATTTTGTGGTCCTGGGGATTGAGCTAAAGCGCTAAGCTTGGAAGGCAAATGCTTTATAACTTAGCTACATCCTCAGTTTCAGGACATTTTTAAAATAACACTGATGACTGGATGACAACACAAGAAATTCTGGTAAACTGCCCTCAACAGAGCTTAAGATTGCTAGCTTATGTGTACTCTGTAGCTTTGATATCAAACCAGATTTGCAAAGCAATGCCTTAAACACATTTATCAAGGAACAGGGATTACGTATGCAGTGTGTCCTGAGAACTACCAACAGGTCCAACTTTGACCTCCTTCTACACGCTACCGCTAAATGCCTCATGCACAATGTCTAACAGGCATCTCCAGGGAGGAAACACACCCAGCATTAGTGTAATACGCAATTTTGTCCTCACAGATGGGTCACACGAAAGCTTTGGAGTCATTCCAGGTGAGGAGATAGAGAAGTAAGTCCAATCAAGGGGTAAAGTGATTTTATTTTAAATTTTGTTTTTATGTATTTGGTACAGGGTCTTACTACACAGCTTGGACTTGTAGTGATCCTCTTGTTTCAGCCTCCCCAGTGCTTCGATTACAGGTGTGTGCCACTACATCTGGCCTTAGTGGTCAGCTCAGTGGGCCCTGGGTGGGGCTGGCACAGCATGCAGTACTGGGGATCAAACCCAGGCCTTTGATCTTGCCCAAGCAGGCACTTCGACCTCTGAGCTATCTCTGCAGCCAGGTAAAGTGATTTTTGAGTTGAGAAATTTGAGAAGGAAGAGCAAGACTGTCTGCAAAAGGAGAACAAAGAATGTCAATTGTAACAAAGTTAACAGTGGAGGACTTATTGTGCATAGCTTGTTTTCATACGTTTGGAAGTTGCTTCTGTTTAATAGATGAGGAGAAGCCAGCAATGAAGTACATTGGATGTGTCACCTCCTTTCTCTCAGTCTTTTCATTGGCTCATCTGCTGTTCAAGAGTGCATAGGTGATGGACTGGAGCCATAGTCAGAATGAACACTTTAGAAAGTCTTATTTAGATGATGGAAGAGGTGAATGAAGAAGTCAAGAATGCCACCCAGAACTGCTGACTCATGGGTGCCTGCGGGTGCCTACAACCAAGCTAGAGAAAAAGGAAGGGGATGTCAGGGAGAAAGTGCTTATTTTGTTGTAGACATGGTATACTCTAGATGGCATTTATGGTGGCACTTATTATTCAGAATTACAAATCTTTACTTAAGCATTTAATCTCTGCTAGAGGGACTGTCACTTATTAGAGTCCTTATTTCTGTCTCCAAGGAATTTGCCAAGTTTTAATGAGGATACAAAAATAACCACAATAAAAGAAGACTAAGGTAAGCACAATGGAATTATGAAAAGGACTACAGGTGTTCAAAGAAGGGTAGGATTTTTTTAATATTGGGGAGGAAAGGTTTCAAAGAAGATATGGTACTTAAGATCAGTTCTAAAGAAGTAATATTTCTGCAGGCAGGAGAGTTAGGGAGAACATTCAAGGTAAACAAACCACTTCCACAACAGCACAGACCTGTGATGGGGCCAGAGATATCTGTAAAGCTAGCAGGACAGACAAAAGTTTTGGTGACCACAAATGCAAGGCTGGTCTTTAGCATTCAACAGCCCTAGTGTGCGTCACTGGTTCGGCAACTGCCTAAAAAGTGCACCTGGGGAAAATTGCACAAACTCTTTCAGCCTCAGTTTTCTTATGCTGAAATTGACCTAATCAAATTTTTCCTGTGATTGTTGTGAGGTATGTGTTGGCCTTATTATTTTGCTGTGGCTTTGAACTACATGGGCACTGGAGCCACGATATGAAAGATTTAGTAAATTGAAATACTCTACTAGAGAGCTATAGGGTGGGGGCAAATGAGAGAGGTGATAGGTTAGGAAGATGTTTTATAGGCAGGTTACCATAACTAGTGCTCAAGCTACTGCTGCTTCATGACCAATCTCTGTTGTCTTTGAGTTTTCAGAGTATCAGAGATCCTTTCATTTCCCTATTTACAGTCTGCTGTTTCACTGCCAGCTCCCCCACCCCCTTGAGAAAAAGGAACACCACTAAGACTTCAATCAGCTGACATTATCATAAAAAGAAGAAACTTAAATATCTGTCAAAAAGGAGGAATATAAATATCTGTCATTAATATGTGAAAGTAACATCTTTGAGCGATTTGCATGTGAATTAGACATGTGAATTCAAATCTTTCTGAAAAGTGTCTGTTTAAATAACTGCTAACTTCCATTGTTCCAACAACACAGATGAGTCGCCACTGCGTTACATGAACTTGTAAGAACTTCCCTACAAATAATCTTCTATCAGTTACTTAGAAAACAGCAGTATCCAGGCAGGGCTCACACAGAATCAGCTCTGCCACTGAGTAGCCACATGGGACCTGGAGCAAGCCATGTAAGGCTCCTGAACCTCAGGTTCTGCACCCATAACTTTTAGAAATAGTTTATTTTGTACCTCGTTCTCAGGGTAGTTGTGAGACTCACAAGTGGCATAAAAAGGGTTATATTTTATGAGCCACAAATGCAAAGGATTGTTACAGAAACAAATCTACATCTATAATTAAGGCAGAGTCCTTAAACATGTATACAAAACCTTCTCCACTTTCAGCCCTGTCTTCTGAAGATCTGCTCAGTTTGTTCTCCGATTTGATGCTTAACAAAAATTTTGCTCTCATATGTTGGACAGGAAATCGCTTATTCTTGATAAGATTGCTAAGGTTAAGTTTCTAATTAAGGAATTTTGTCATTTTCAATTTCTGCTGTCTGCCCTCTTCTGTCTTGAAGTAAGTATGTGAGGATTTGCTCTCAGATGTAAATCCTTTCACGAGGGATTATTTAGTAATGGAAAGTTGTCTTTTACTCATTTCATGAAACAACCTTTGTGTACACCAGTCTCTCTCTCTCTCTCTCTCTCTCTTCTCTCTCTCTGTCTCTCTCTCTCTCTCCCTTTCTCTCATTAAGAACTATGCTCTACACTCCAGGAATGATTCAAAACTGGATCATAATGTTCATCTTATGATATATAATATCCCCCAGGAAGAAAGAATGGAAATAGAAAACAAAATCCCCCCCCCACATCCTTTAGGCAGTCTTTCTCTTTTGGCCAACAAATTGAAAGTTACTTTATAATAGAGACCCACAAATGGGAAAGTGTGTGTAATTATTTAATGAAGAGAGGTTTGCATAATGAAATTCAGATACAATGCATTTTGAAAGAAAAGGAAACTTTCCAACTTAGTTTCTGGCAGATCATAGTGAAGGAAAAGACAACTTGAAGACATTTGAGGCTCTGAAGTCTTACTTTTGTGAATACACATGGCATTAATGGAATTCGTGCTTCTGGGCCTTTTGGTAAGCAGATGCTTTTATAGTTGTACTTAGAGATTAGGTCGAAGGGTAGAGAAAAGCAATGACCTTTTACCTTTAGTTTGGGACCTAGTGATTTATGGATTTAGCTGTCAAAGGATGGAAAAGACAAACTTTTCACACATATTGTCACATAATACCTTTAAAGATACTCAAACAATGACTGGGCTTGGTATAAAGCCCACGGTTGATCTTTAGAGTGGTATAATTTTTTTTCACTGAAATGAAGAAGGCTTTAACCAAATTTTTATAATATTTATATCTCCTTTTCTGGGCAAAAAGTTAAATCAAAGAAAGAATCATTGATTTTCCTGTTGGAGTATTCAAACTGCAAATGATACTTATACATTAAAAATATAGACTGGCTTCTGATGAGTTAACTAGAAAATTATGTTTCTGTAAGTAATCATGTGGCTGGAGCCACAGTAAGGAAATTCCCTCCCTGCACCAAACATTTTATTAGAAAAATATTGGACCTAGTCCAGATCTTAACTAACAGTTTAAACTATATATTCAAAGCAATGACTGCATATTTTTTTAGTTAGCTAACCCACAAATCATCAGCTCATACATTTTATGAATGCACACAGCACTTGTGATTGATAAACATGGCATACATGCCTACAAATGAAATTTAAACAAAAGTACCACTCATGAGACAAATGTGGCCATATAACTTCTTCCCACAAATAGCCTTTAAGAACATGGAAGAAAAATACAGAACTGTATATTCCAGAGTCTTCACTGAAAATTAAATGTACAAGAGTCAGGATGGAGGCATTGATAGTTCCCTTTTGGCAGGACAGTGTGCGAGGAGCGCAGGCTACAGAGGAGAGAACTGCATCCACAGACACGCTTTCCCCTGGGCTCGCTGGCTCCTGGCTGCTGGGACTCTTTCAACACCAAATGTGATAGTTGTGAGAGTCCTCAGGAAGCACTCTCACCTTCTTTAGGGATTCATATTAACAAACCGCTCTAGAGAGAATATTTGTAAGCATATAAAGACAATGATTGACTGATTGGTATGTAGATCAAAAGATGCTTAGATGTAAAATTGTAAGACATGCTAAAAGAAAAGAGCAGATTACAAAACGTGTGATAGAATTCATTTTTGTTAGAAAGCCAACAAAATGCACATCAGAAGCACGCCAATGATGACAGCGAAAATCTCCCAAACAGAGATTTTAGGTGCAAGAAATATGGGTGATTTTATTGTTTCCCCTTATCTGTATTTACAAGCAATCACATGTCAACTTTAGAACAAGAAAAGGATTTTTTATTAAAGTTTTATGAGAAGGAAAATTCCTTATTAAAAATGGGGAGGCAATTATTATTACAGCTCCCCAACTTAAAGGGACAGCAAGTAATTAAAATAAAACATAGAGATGTAGCACGCATAATTCCTTTCACATTTCGGAACACGAAGCCCTGGATAGTAGGTGAGGCTGCATGTGCTTGAGGAGTTCTATAGCACGGTGTGGGCTATTGTTTAAAAACAGCCTCAGCTGAAGAGGAAAGCGCTAAGCAAAGTTGAGGTCATACATCCACCACATTGTAAATCACAGATTCAGCTTTAGGAAAGAAAATTTACTCCTTAATTTTCTGAAATAATCCAGTATCCTTAGAAGGATAATATGGTCTGACCAGAAACATGTAAGGAGGAAGGAAAATGATGACATGTAGTGATGGAGAAGATAGTGGGACAGGGACACTCGCACACACTACTAGTGGAAGTACACTTTTTAGATTCTAAAGAGCAATCTAGTAGCACCCATCAAAAGCCAAACATTTTCACTTTAGGAACATATCCTACACACATATAAAAGTATGAACAAAGCAATAGAAGGTTTGGTTAGCATGAAAGAAGCCCTGATTTGGCTCCGCAGAACTAAAAGAAAAACTAATTTAAGAAAAAGTAATGGGGAGGGTCAGGGATATAGCTCACTGGTACAAGTGGCTGCCTGGCAAGTGCAAGGTCCTGAGTTTGATTTCTGTCACAAAAAGAGAAGGGAAGGAAGGGAGGAGGGAGGGAGGGAGGGAGGGAGGGAAGGAAGGAAGGAAGGAAGGAAGGAAGGAAGGAAGGAAGGAAGGAGGGAGGGAGGGAGGGAGGGAGGGAGGGAGGGAGGGCGGGAAGGAAAAAAGAAAAAGAAAGAAAGTAATGGAGATGCAGCTTTGCTTATGGATGGTAAATTCAAAAATCACACACAACCCTGATTAAAGTATAATAATCCACTTAGTACTAAACAGTGCACTAATAATAAGAATTCATGACTGAATGAACCTGATAAATACAATTTTGAAGAAATGGAGTCAGACCTAAAGGAGAATAAACTATATATTATCTCTTTGATTATTTTAAAAATTTATACTTTTAGTTTTATTAGTACATGTTTGCATTATATGATGTTTACATCCATCTTAGAGAGTAGGTCCTTGTACATTAACAAGGCTTTTTAAAATATCGCCTTCCCACTCACCTCCTTTTCTTAATGGAGTTCAAAACCAGGCAAAAATAAGTAGTGGCTGACTTTCAAAGCGGGCTGGGGCGTGTCTGTGGGTGCCGTTCAGGGCTGAGGCGGGTCCTGGGAGCGCGCATCCTGTGACTGTTCATCAGCTCACACACTGTGCTGGCTTACACTTCTACCTGTGTGCTGTACTCTGGTAACAGTAGCCGGAAGAAAGACTGCTGTGTGTATTACTAACCTAGCAACACATTCTGCATATATAACTAAGGTGAAAAATTTTGTAGAACAACTGAGTGGACTGGAATTTGTATTTTTAGTTTTTTGAGAAGTCTGCATGCTGATTTCCATAAGGGTTGTGCTTTCCTACAACACAGTAGAGAGGTTCTTCTTTTTCTGCAGTGAACACGGCTCAGTGACACATGCACGCACATGTTTACGGCAGCGCCATTCCTGATAGCTAAATCCTTGCAAGCATCCTTCATGTCTATCAACAAATCAACTGATAAGGGAAATGTGGAATCAATGCATAATTAAATATTGTGTGGATATATATATATATATATATATATATAATTTTTTTTTGCAGTACCAAGGATCGAACTCAGGACCTTGTGTTTGCCAGGCAAGCACTTATTCCACTGGGCTATTTCCCTGGCCCTATGTGGCTATAAAGAAGGACAAATATGAGCTATTTATAGGAAAATGGATGGACCTGGAAAATATAATGTTGAGTGAATAAATCAAATACACAAACTTAATACTGAATGGCTTCTCTTATTTTTGAAATTCAAAGTACAAATATAGTAAAAAGCAAAATAAGAGATTAATGAAAAGAAATGGGGAGATCAATCTTATGTAAGTAGGAAAAGCATCTTGAGACTGAGTGTGGGCAGAGGGGGAGTGAAGGGGAGTAAAATGATTGAAGATGTGTATGTACTAACTACCCACAATAAAGGTGATCCCTGTATGTCACAAACACGAACTAAATAATAGTAAAAATAACAATTCTAGCAATGACAATAATGAAAATGGGGCAGATCTGGAAAGGAGAGAGGGAGAAAGTGGGGAGGGAAGGGGAACAAAAAAAGTCAGGAAGGGTTGGCCAAATAGCTCAGTGGATTACAGTGCCTACAGGCAGGCGAAGGGGCTGGGTTTCAATCCCCCAGCCTGCGTTGCTGGCCCCACCACTGGGGCGCCCTGAGATGGCAATTGAGACTGGAAGTGCTGGCACATGCCTGTAATCCTAACTCTTGGGAGGCTGTGAACAGCAGGAGCACTACAAGTCCGATCTACGCAGTGAGACCCTGTACACCTTGTAGACCCTGTACTAAATACAAAAAAAAAAAAAAAAAAAAGTCAAGAAATGCCAAGTACAGGTACCCACTCCCTAAGATGAATGCAAGCACCATATGAGCAAACATGTGCTAATTTTAAATAAGAATTTTATAGAAAAATAAATGAATAAATGTCATGTTCACAAAGTGGCATTGTTGGATATCTTTGGGAGATGGCATGGGAGGTGATTTTTATTTTAATATTCCCTAAAATTGTTATGATGTTTTTCATTCCTTTTTAAAGGAAAAATCATTATATCATTAGGAAAATGCAAATGTATGTAAATTTGCTAATATACAGAGCAGAGTCATAAGTTATGCTAGTAGTGGGAGCTACAGAAAGACTTGACTGAGGTCAGTAAAAGAGGAGTGCCTTATGCAGCCCGAGCTCAAACACAGGAAGCTTTTTATTCTGGAAGTTGACGATGTGGCTTCAGAATGAAGGAGGGGTGTGACAACTTGAAGGAAATTTTATACTGACTGGCTGTGCTTTACAGTTCACAAGGCCACACGAACCAGCTGGAATCTCAACTGTTCTGCCTTTAGAAGGGGTTTAATTATACTGCCTGCATTCTCAGTGGTGTTTTGAGCATACAGATGTAATGCTGCAAAACTAGTGTTGAAGCTTTCAGAGATGCTTATCTGAAGTATTATTACAAGCGTACTTTGTGAAAAGCTGTGGAATCAGATGCTACTTGAAAATTTTCTGCTTTGCAGGAAACATTTCTGGTTTTTGTATAAGAACACTTTTTATAAGGAAAAGATAAATATAAAATAATCTGGTGTTTTTGTGTGGAGGAAAATGGAACCATTTCATTGATTCACATCATTTTAAAAAATTTTACAATACCATTAGCTCTATAATTTTATATTTCTGAACTTCATGTTCATACTGGAGAGAAAAAAAACGACGAGTCCTCCACCCTAACAACACATTTGCCTCAGCTGCTATAGGATTCCTTCCCTCTCCTCCCTGTCAGTTGTCTTCACTTTCAGACACGTAGTCCTCAAGTCTTCTGTGGAGAAGTGACAAAGAGCTGACGGCTGGAGGAAGAGCGCTGCCCCAGTGAGGACTCTGCTGCATGCCCCACGCTGCACCCCTCACCTCAGCTGCATCCCATAGTCTTTATTTCCTCAATGACAAACTTGAAGTTGACATATACTTTATATCTAATGATGACTTCTATTTTGAACTGAGACTTCTGTGGATCATTTGTCTATTTTTTTCAGTTCTGGGGACTAAATCTAGGGAATTTGCACTAAGGTTACCTCGTCATCCCTTTTAATTGTTATTATTATTATTATTATTATTATTATTATTATTATTATTATTTTCCTTCTTCCTTTAGCCTCCCAGAGTGCTAAGAGTTTAGGCTTCTTATTTGTCCAGAATTTAACCTCCTAGTTCATATATAAAAGCATGGAAGCATTAGAGGTTCTCTTCCTCAAATCTGTTGGATTTGATTATTTACATCCTATTTAAATACAACTGTGCAAACTGAGAAGTGAGAGGCCTCCCAAATAGGTGCATCAACTGCCAAGAGTTCATAAACTCATAATTGTGAAAATTATTACCGCCTTTGAGTCTGGAATAAGAATATTTTCTTGACAAAAATGTGCAGTGATAATAATTTTGTTTTTAATTCCTATCTCATTCTAGAAGAACATGTAGAAAGTGTGACAGAAAAGCATTGATTATTTAAATTAATAAGAATGACACTAAAGATGTCACTAATCCCTATCAGAATACTCTCCTCATTATCAACACAATTGTGCCCTATTTTTGCCATTTCCTGTTGTGGCTGCCTTGATGATCTGAACGGATTGAAAATGCTTACAGTTCAAGGTCAAGGCAGAAGTTGCACTCTACAAGATAAGGCAAAGAAAATGGGAAAGGATGTCCCATAATGCTTTAATGCTTTTACAAGCCTGTCTTATTACTAGATGGTATTTTCAGCAGCAATTTTTTTTCTTAATTATACCTCTTAGAGAAAAAAAGTAAAGACACTCATGAAAGTGGACATCCAGAATTGCATCAGAAAATGACAATTGTTTCATCTTTGGTCTTGAACTCCGATCCACAGTGCAGGGTGTCTGTCTCCCACATTTAGCCCTATCTGACTGCCTATAGTATTTCTATCTAATTCAATTGCCTACAACACTCTCCCCTCTAAATAGGTATCCTGAACCTCCATGAGGGAATAATGGGTGATCACAGGTCTGGCTTCTTAAGGCTGAAGGGATCATAGCTGTTGATTGGCAGTCAGAGATCCTCTCCAGGCGGTCTACATAAAGGTCCTCACTAGACATCAGACATTTTTATCTTCCTTATGCATATAGCTTTATGTATTAGGGAGACAAAGCCAAAGAAACAATGAAGTATGCATGGGGCAAATAAAAGAATCAACAGGATAATTATGAGTACAGTCAACAAAGATTTCTACCAAGAGGAGCCAGTAATGCCTTTCCATAAAGAGTATAAAAATAAGGTCTAGGGAATTTCTGAGTCTTACACGCTATTGATTTGTCATGTAATATCTTAAGCAGCTATTGAGATATTAGCAGAAGAATCAGGAATGTACGCATAACATTTAGTTTTTGCAAAGCTGCAAGTACTTCCTGTGCTACAGTTGGAATGTTGGATATCACCTGATTTTGGAGAATGGCCTATTTCATTCATTTTACTTTTTTATTTAGGAGCGAAAGACAAACTGTTGGGGCCATTTAGGGCCCACTGTGAACAGAGTTCATTGAAGTTTCAATATGTGCCATGTAACTCTCTCTGGACATGATCTGGTGAACGCCTAGCAAAAGAAACTCAGAGTATTTGCTATTGGTTTTATTTGTAAGATGACTTGGGGTTTGTTATCTTCTAGGCAAGAACAATTTTTCTGAGAAATTAGAGCATGTATAATGAAATCATGAGCACTAAAGCTGACAGGTAAGGTTAGAAACTATTTTTAAGGAATAGCAATTATAGCTCACTGGCTCTTAGACCCCTTAGCTGAAGGAGTCTGACCTTTTTTTAAAAGTCCCTTTAGCTTTAGTTATAATTATTTCTAAATTTTTGATGATTTATGAAAACTAGATTAACACATTATTTTGACCAATGAAAAACTAAATTATTTTATATGAGCAATAAAACATATTCTATTTGTAAAAACCAATCTCAGCATCATACTGATTAGTTGGCAACATGAACATATATATTATAGTATTTAGACAGGATAAAATGTCAGCAAGAAGAGTGCAGAGCTTTTAGGCATAACTGAAAGGAATGTATGAAAATGAAGTTACTCCAATTACAGTAGTAGCAAGAAGTTTTTCTTTTTCTTTTGTACTTTTGGGAAGGGTCTACAGGGTGTTCAGGGTTTCACTACTAGATCGGACTCATAGTGATCTGCCTGTTTACAACCTACCAAGAGCTGGGATTACAGAAATGATCCACCATGCTGTCTCAATTGCCATCTTAGTGCGCCCTGGGGATGGGGATGGCACGGCAGGCCTGGGGATTAAACCCCGGGCCCCTGAAACTGCTTGCAGGTGCTTTAATCCTCTGAGCTATTTGGCCAGCCCACAAGATATTTTTCTAGTGACTGTTTTATTGAGATATGATGACTAGAAGGAAGACCAGGGTTGAGACCTGTACCAAAGTCCAGCAGTAGGCTAGTTTCTTTTCCCTCTATAGTCATTTTTACTCAGGGTTCCTCCGTGGAGAGGAGAGATTCAAATTACAGTCCAGCCAGAGGGAGGAGGCACAGTGTACCAGGGACCTTCAGTCTTGCTGGACCAACTGGTAGGATTGGTCTGAACTTGGGGACCTTTACCTCAGAGGACAGTCCGACCTCCAGGGGTCACCTCTGCAGTGAGAGTGTGGCTTGCAGGCGCCTCTTATGGAAGTCACTCTTCAGGTAGCCTGGCTTTCTGCAGTAGTAGCAGTTTAGCCTAGTCCTTGAGCTCATCTTGGAATTGCTCACTTTAAGGTCACAACAAAAGCAGCAGCTTTTTGGTCTCCTTGCTTTTTCTTCTTGGTTTTTCTCCCAGTTCCGATGATAGAATACTAGGGAGGCAGTTTTTGCTTATGTAGCAAGTGAGCTATCTGGAACAAAAGCTATCTTTTGTAATTTTTTTCCTAATATCTGGGACTGCCTGGGTAATAAACATGTCTTTAAGCAAACAAAATCTGTGCTTTAATCAAACTAGGAGCTATATACAAGCATTTATCGTTGCCTATAGTAAGCAATCTAAGAAAGCAGAGGGTTTTATTTTTATCTTTCTCATGATAAGTAGATGACAACTTAAAATAATTAGATGGCTTGATTTTTGTCCTTTTTTGACCTTAGAGAATATACACTTGGAAATAACTCCTGCTCTGATCTCCTGCCTGGCTGTTAGGCCAGCAGGAATCATGAGTAGGGAGTGCTTGGGCTCCAGTGGGAACAGGTAGCTCCCCTGACTGTCTATCTCTTGGCTGTTTAAAATTAACAATATGATATTTTCCCCAAAATATAATAGCAGCTTGTAATGCTGCTTTTCTCTCATTAGAATTCAATGTTTGATTTAAGATTAATGTTATATCTTTCCAAGTTAGCTTATGCATCTGAATAAATCCTCTAAATACATCAGTGTACTTAGCAGGGTCAACTAAAAATTTTCCTAGTTCTACCTTGAGTTGCTTGAAGTCATGGAGAGAAAGATATATGGATGAACATAGGCAGTCTCATATGGATTATAATTATACTTTGAGTATAAATGTGAATTATTTCTCAATGTAAAGAAAGTTTTAATATAAGGCAATTCTGACCATTTTCCCCCTCTTTTTTTACAGTATGATTTTGGTTGAAAAAGAGCTTCATACTTAATTCTCTTTTGCATTCCATTTCAGCTTTAGAGGGTAGGCAGGCCATAAACACTGGCAGAAAAATATCAAAGGGCTCTTTTTCAGCACATAAGGGTCAAACATCTTCCAGTGCTTAAGAATGTATTTTAAAAGACTAAGACACTAACTCTGGGCATAAAAAATAATTTTGGCATCCCCTCTATATTTCTATTTGATTTTTCATACCCTCCAGGCATCCCTTGAGTAGGTTTCCCTGCAGGGCAGGTGAATGCCAACTGGAAGGAGTACAAGGCAAAATCCAGCCACCCTGTCTACCCTCAGACTGGCCCTCCACTTGGTCCCCTGTGGAGCACGTGAGCTGTGAACTTCCTCCTGTCAGGAACACAGAGGCACAAGTTGCAATTGGTCTTAGCTGGGGCAGGAATGCTTAAAGGAGGAAGCATAACTCTATATTAAACCATTGCTTTTTTTTTTTTCTTTACAAGAGGGCATACATAAAAGGCAAGTCAGAAGTAGAGGCAGACTTTTCCTGCTGTGTTGTGAAAGAGATCACCTCTGGATGCAGACAAAAGGGACAGTTGACTTGAAGAATTCCACCTTGAGCCTTGTGGCAAAGAAATCCAAGACCCTTGTGTTACTATCCAGTCACCTAAGCAATCTTTGCTATTAGCAGGATAAGGTTATTTTTTATTTAAATTTTTGAATCCTCACAGGTTAAATGTACATTTATTATCTAGCAATCATTTTACATGTTGGTTAAAGCACATCAGTCTTCTGTACATACAAAAAGAAAAGACTGTCTAACACCTCTTTCTTCCTCTGAGTTAGCATACATAAGTAGGGCACAAATGTAAATCATTCCCTTCTAGCTGCTGTGAAATGTAAACCTTCCTTACAACATGCCTCAGCCTAACTTCTGAAGGGAAAGAGAGTTGAGTGGTTCTAAAATTGACTGAAAAGCTTAGGGTAAATTTCTAGTTTACTAGCAGAGAGAGGTAAGTACAGTAGATAAGTGGAGATTTTTCTGTGGTTGGGATCTAGTTTTCACTGAGGAACCTTTGGGTATCTATCAAGAAGTAGCATGGCCAGAACCCCTCACTTGCTGTCAGTCTCTGTTGGCCCACACAACCAGAGGTCAGTCTCCAAAAAGGAATGCATCTGTCCATCTGGTCAACATGCAATCAGCCATTGGCTCCAATGTAGACTGACAAAAGAGATGCTGGGGAAACTCATCCTCTGATTTAAGAGTGGCAGCTGTCTTAAAAGCATTGAACTAGCTGCCAGAGTGATCACTGTTTGTTGTAGTTCTATAAGGTTAGGCAAAAGCCTGAGAAAGATCCTTTTTACAAGTTTACAGTAAAGGTTTTAAAGAACACAATGTATTATCAAAATATTTTTCTATACATACAGACCTAGGAAGGGAAGAGGAAAAGTTGGAGATCCTCACATAGGCTGAATGTGTTTTGGTCCCATAAAGGTGGTGCTTGTGGAAATAGCTCTTTCTGGTTTCACACAGAAGTCAGTTCTCTCTATAGTGTCTCAGGTTCTCTCTCCCATGGAAGACCTGCCTAGGACACTAAGCTGTGACATAGCTTTTATGGGTGTTCTCCTGGATGGGCAAAATTACAATGTCTCATCTGACCCAGAGATAGGCTATACTTCCCTCCTCTAAGACGACATCCCTGTCTTTGGCATTAGCAAATATTCATTTTCTATGTGTTTAACTTAGTTGTTGACTAGGAGGGGAAGGTTGGCATAGTCCAGAGTTCTTTGTAATTTTACATGCCTCTCAAAAGTAAAGCACAAAATGCTAGGAAAAGATTAGGAAGGTCAGAGAAAGGAAACTGAAGCAGAACAGACTTGCCATTTCCTCTAGAGCAGAGGAGAATCCAAGCTAGTCTGTCCCAGTGAAAGCTGTTCTCTCTCTCTCTCTCTCTCTCTCTTTTTTTTTTTCAGTGCCGGGGATTGAACTCAGGACACTGTGCTTGCCAGGCAAGCGCTTATTCTACTGAGCTATCTCCCCAGTCCCTCTTCAACTCTTAAGAACAGTCACCAACCTAGGTCCTTTTAACTGGTGGAAGGAGTCCTGTGCTTTGTTATATAGGCATGCATATTTGATAAGTTGAGGTAGATTTTATTTTAAAAGCCCATTTTACAGAACTTTATTTTAAAGTCTGCTTAGGGACATTCTAACATTACTCTTTCTACCACTGTTGTCTAAAGTTAAGCAAGAAATACTAGTAAATTTAGTAACTAGTTCAAATGCAACATATATAAGAACAAAACAGGAATAAAAATGTCACATTAAAGAAGCATCATGGCCTTATAACCTTTTCATATTTTAACTAAGATTTATCAATATTTTAACAAACCTACATAAGAGACAAAGTATAAGCAATTATAATCAATGGGCAAGACATAACAAAATGTGAAGCATAAAAATGTGTTACCTAAATAAGTCCCAATCCAGAGTCTATGAAATGAAAGTGATGCTTTCTTCTGTGCAAGGAGCTCCATGGGCCCTCCAGCTGACCACAGGGGAAGAAACTTCCAGGCTGCTAGATGTCTGCTGTGAGTACATGCTGTCTAAACTGAAGACTGAATTTGAGGAACAGAGGTTAAGAGTAGAATATATTTATTAGGGGAAAGAAAGCTTCTGTTCAAATGAGACAGAATGGATCCTGAATGGGTCGTTAAGGGACATGCCTTTTTAGGGATTTTATAGAGCAAAACTGAGGGGTGAGGCAGGCCTAAGGTAAAGAAAATTAAAAATTTCAAGGTGGCCTTAAGGTGGGACAAAACTATGGTCAACCAATAAGATTACAATTATAATTGCTCAGGAAAAAGTGATTCAGCTAGGATCAAATGGGAAGGTGAGTCCAATGGCAAGTGGGCATGAATACAGAACAGGGGCCTTTTCTGTAGAAAGTTGGGTCAGTGGCTCTTCCTGGCTCCTCAGGGTGATAGAAACCTATTTAGAATATCAATTCCTGACACTTATCCTTAGGGAGGTGTGTGGATGCATTTGTTTCATCTTTTGTGTTGAGGTCCTGGCCCACAGCAGAGATGCTTGTCTCCACCACAGTTGTACCACATCCTGTGTCCTGCACTGGCTCTTTCCAGGGCCTAGCCCTGTCTGACTGACTCCCTATTCTAACTCAGCAGCCTGCAACAATTGTGACTTCAGTAAAGAGCCAGAAGTTGCACTGCACATGACCCAGTGAAGGAAACGGAAAAGGACACCCCATAATGCATCTACTGGCCTTTTTGTTACTGGTGGTTTACACATGTGGGTCTGATTTATTTCACTTATGAGAATGGTCTCTAGTTGTGTCCTTTTACATATAAAAGCCTTGAGTGGGTTTATCTTTCTTGATTACTGAGTAATACTCCAGTGTATAAAAATGCCACATCTTTTTTTTTTTACCCATTTCTCAGTTGATTGACATTTGGGTTGTTTTCAAGATTTATCTATGACAAATTGTTCTGTTACAAACACAGATACATATATATTGCTGTGATATGATGTTTTTAATTCTTCTGGGAAAATACCCAAAAGTAGAATAGCTGGGTTGAATGGGACTTCTAATGGTAGTTTTTTGAGAAATCCCCACATTGATTTTCACAGTGGTTGTGCCAGTCTATACTCCCACCAACAGTAAAGAAGGATCCCTTTTGCCCCACAATCCCACCAGTATCGGTTATTGGTTGATCTTCTGATCATAGCCACTCCTTCTGTGGTGAAATGGAATCTCAGTGTTAATTTGCATTTCTCAGATAACCAGTGATGCTGAACAGTTGTCACATATTTATTTGCCACTTGGGTCTCTCCCTTCCCTCATAACTCACGGAGACTCCCTGAATGTCCCCATCAATGGCAGAGGGATGGAAGACCTCATCATACGTTTTGTTCAGGCTAGACAGTGTTAAAGCTTTGGGGAAGTTACTTTATTTCTTGGTTTTCTCACCTGCAAAGTAGAAATGGCAATGTGGTTATAATTAATGGATAAAAATGGCTTGGTGTGTAACTCAACGCTTAACATTCAATGAAGTATTAGTTGCAATTGCCACTTTTGCAGTTATAAATGATGTTCTCTTTTCAGAGGAAATTAATTATAGAATGTTAATGTCAGTATAGGCTGATCAACCAACATCAAATTGTTCAGTAACAAATATTAATAAAATACTATCTTTCTTTCTTTAAAAACTTCTTCTTCTTCTTCTTCTTCTTCTTCTTCTTCTTCTTCTTCTTCCTCTTCTCCTCCTCCTCCTCCTCCTTATTATTACTATTATTATTGATGTGGGAATCTGGCTATGTTGTCCAGGCTTCTCTTGAACTCTGGGGCTCAAGGGATTCTCCTGCATCCTCCCCCAAGCAGCTAGGGCCACAGTTGGGCACCACCACATCCAGCCAGAAGCATTGTCATAATAGTGAATATTATTGCCTTATCTCAACATACTCCAATTTGTCCAGGGACTCTGTTAATAAAGTACATTATCTATTGAATATATACCATGTGCTATCTGGAGGCCTGGAAGTTCTGCTCCCTATAGCATGTAGGCATTCACCTAGTAGACTCTTAATGGAAAGAACTCTTCAGCAAACAACCATCATGGGGACAATGGTCATAGGGCACAGAAGAGTCAAAATAGTTTTTTCCTAGTTCATTCTAATTTTCCCATAAGGTCATAATTACTGCCTAATTACTGAAACAATGCACAGATATACATCAGTTTGGACAGTCTTAAAATATACACATCTAAGAAGAAAACAAAAGAGAAAAGGGGGCCTTCTTTTTTTAAAAAAAGTAATTTCAATAGGTTCTTTTTTTTTTCCCCCGTGTCTGGGGATTGAACCTAGGAGTGCTCCACCACTGAGATATATCCTACATCCACTGTCTTTTTTATTTTTATTGTGAGAAAATGTCTTTTTAAATTACCCAGGGTAGGTCTGAACTTGGGACTTTCCTGCCTCAACCTCCCCAGGAGGGACACACCACTGTGCCTGCGTGTTACACATGGTCATGTGTGTGCATGCACATGTATAGTGCTACAGACCAAAGAACTAGAAGCCAAGGGGAGACAAGTGAAAGGAACTGCTTTGGGAACTCAGGACCTCAGCAGAAGTCTTGAGAAGTAGTACGTCTTTCAGAGTACAGGGTGCCCAAGCCTGAGGGCAATTTCACAAGCAATGAAGAATATTTCTTTCGTATTTCAAACAAATAAGTAAAATGTTAAAAGCTACTATTCAGGAGTCCCTGCCAACAAATCACAAACTGGTCTCCAGGCTTACCTTTCTAGGTTTTCAATTTGAGAAAACCTTCAAAGCATCACATACATCTAAGCTTGAAGGCTACAGATCAACTCCTCAGCCTAGACATACTCAAATTTGGCACCAGGAGTCTACCTACATGAGTTCAAAATCTCAGCCTTGTCCTGAATGGGTACTGAAACTGTGCACAGCTCAAAGCATTGGTGCAAAACACAATAATTAAATGGAGAAGAAAATACTATAGATTAGAAACTGGTGAATAAAAAGTTATTTTGTTCTTATATTTGACACCTTGAAATTCTTGGTAAGTAATGCTAATTAATTCCTAAGAAAGAATTTTGCAATGGTGCTGGTAATAGACTTTTAGTACACCAAATGCCATATAATTTCACTTATCTCCAGTCATTAAACATTATATATTCAATAAAAATACCGCACCACTCTCATACATCTTACAGTGTAACTACCACATAAATAAATATGGATTCAGCTTGTCTGAAGCCTGATGGAGAGTCTCAGGCTCAGTTATAAAGTAACACAAATAATTTTCATGATAAACAGTGATGGACTAGATGGTAAAATCTGTATAGTCTTAATTTGCAATTTTGTTTTTGACAGAACTCATCAGTTTTATGACCAACAATAGACTGCAGTCCCAGGGAAAAATGATAGCCTTGTGATCCATTTCCAAGGACTTTCTCACAAAATACACACTGTAATCACTGGAGATTACAATGGAGAGAGCAATTCCTTCCTGATGTGACAGGGTGGAGATTGTTGTTTGTATCATTGTTTTATCATTTTAAAGGCAGAGCCCAATAAGGAGGACTTTACTTTCTGCAAGGGCCCAGAAGAAAAGCTGCATGCTGCAGGCAGCCAAAGGTTTTCCCTAAAAAGGAACAATTGAACACCCAAGAAGAAGTTCAATTTCATGGGCAGCCCAAGTATGAAATGTTTAACAAAGGTGCAATTTTGATTTATAAACATGGGTGAGGAAACACTGATATCAAATCACTGAATATATTGGGAAAAAAATCAAGAGGTCTTATTCTTAATTGAAAACTTAAACTCCCGAAGAGGGGGTTTAAATAATTTAATCCAACAATGGAAATGTGAAAAGTTAGGTTCCAGGTTTTAATTACATAAGCTATAAATCTGTGAATTATTATTTTTTCCATAATTTTATTGAGAAACAACAATGAGACAGTTTCAAAACAAATTGGTAGGACAGTTTCAATAATTAACACATTGCATACATTCTTCCTAGTGGTTAATTGCTATATAAGATGTGGACTTGATATCCTATTCACAAACACCATTAGAGCAAATCCATCTATTCATTAAGAGAATATAACTATATATCTATCCTAGCCACTTTGAATACACAGATACAAAATGGACATTCATCTGTATCCTCTTTTTTTTTTGTTAAGTTCCATCATTTAAATATTATAGGTGTGTAAACTCAGCAAAATATTCTAAAAGAGTTCAGTAGTCCATAATAGTATTGGGTCTTCTGCTGGACTGGCAATGTCAGAAATAGTTGATCTAAGTCCCCTACAGCTCAACATAACACCATGGCTTTACTTCTTATAATTCGTTTTTATACTTTT
>NW_004524762.1:4225780-4228917 GCF_000260255.1 Octodon degus | reverse complement strand
GTTCGTAGGGGCTTCAGTGTCTTCTAATCTATTCCATTGATCCTGAGGTCTATTTTGTTTCCAGTGCCATACTGATTAATCTGTGAATTATTTAAAAAATAAACATGACACATTTCATTTTCATTTTGTTTTATGGCAGGTTTGCACTGGCATGTATAATTTCAACCCTGTAAAGAAATTTAAATAATAACCATGCAGAAATATTCATTATCTTGTTTGCTTTCACGTAATTAGTTTTAGGTCTCCAGACAGATTGATACAATTGGGAATAATTCTGGACAGAAATATTTCCATGGAAACTTTGCAAACTGATATGAAGCATGTCAGATGTAGAATTTATTTCACTTGAAGGGAAAAATTGGTCTGACTGACATTTTTATTTAAAAGTACAGAACATACATGGCAAAATGAGAATCTCAAAATTTAATGAAAAATGTTATGCAAAGTTTAGACAGCATAGAAAGTGAAACATGCCATGTTATCCAAGCTGGCCTTAAGCTGTTAGACCGCTGCCTTAGTTTGGGGAGCGGCTAGGGCGATTCAACCCATGTACTGCTTTAGATGGGGCTTATTTTAGAACTGAAACTTTTTTTAGTCTGAATTCCAATTGTTCATGATACATTTTACTCTTCTTTTCAGTTATTTAAGATTCAAATCTAAAATAGTCCTACTATTTAGGAATATTAATCTAGACATTCTTTGTTAGAACAACTTACTTCCTTTCTTCATAGCATTTATTTGAAGATTTCCCTGACAGCTTTGTTTATCAACTATTGGCCTTGATGCCTATTTACAGTTAGATTTCCACCACTTAAATTGGTTTCTAAGGTCACAAAACCTAAAATCATAATGAAAATAAGCATTAAAGAAGGATTTTGTTTAGCTTTTATCCTCCAACAGTTTTATAATTCCATTCTCTTTGTCTAAAAAATATTTCATCTTTTTTTCACTATCTGTCCTGGTTGGGAAAAAGGAAAAATGTTTTGTTAGGAATGAAAAATGAGTAGCCACACACAGGCTTTTGCTTACAAGTGTAGAGGCAATTGCACCACATCACACTGACCAGTCCTCTCTAGAAAGGACATTACAGAACGCTGTACTGAGTTAAGTCCCAAGTTTGGGTTCTCTTCATAAGTTTGAAATTTGACTACAAAAATAGGGCTAAAAACACATTTTATCAAATGGGGTAGTATGCTCTTTACTGTCTTGTGAAAAACAATTTGATAAAGAGGCTAAATACAAAGGCTCTTTGCCAGAGTTTGATATGTGGCTTTTCTATTTAAAAACCTTCTATTTAAAACTTTGAGGGAAGTTCAGCAACCTCTTTGTGCCTAAGTTTTCTCCTCTGTAAACTGGAGCTAATAATAATTTTTTTTTTGTGTTATAATAAATGGATTGGTACGTGAGAGGCTTTGGGAAGCACAGGTGACACATAGGAGGTGCTTAACAAAGCCACAAGCTTTTCATTCTCGTTAGCTGTTCTGAACTAAGAGCCTGCAGGCCCGAGTTTCAAAGGCTGAGGTAAACTTTGTGTTCTCAGTCACTTCAATAACTTTTAATGAGCAACAAACAAAATTGTTTCTAACTCCCTATAAATGTATACAGGTAACAGAATACTTCAATAGTAAGTATAATATAAAAGGGAACATTCTGAACATTGGACCAGGATCTGTTTATTTTTCTTCTCAGACAACTGGTTACTATTTCCCTGAACAGTGTGAGCAAACAGAAAACTTGCTCTCTGCATCCCTCCAGTTTCCATGTAATGGACCTCACACACATCCTCCTAAGAGAAGTGCCTGCCACTGAATTCCAGTATAATCTGAAAATGCGAACACGAGGTACCTAGGTCATTTTTTATTCAACAAAAATCAATTACTTCTGTGCTGGTTTAGGGCCATACTTTGTGTAGAAATGAAAAAAAATAATACAAAGGAACCTACCAATTGCTTTTGTACTGCTTAGATTTATTCAACAGAGAGATGGTAAAGGGCACACACTAAAGAAAGCTGATTCAGGGCTGGGGAGATGGCTCAGTAGAATAAGCACTTCCCTGGCAAGCTCAAGGGCTTGAGTTCAATCCCCAGTTCCGCCAAAAAAAAAAAAAAAAAAAAAGCTGATCCATTCTGGGAGTGTAAGCAGTCTTAGTGCAGAATTAGCTCAGTAGAGGGCCAGCAAGAACAGAGTGTTGGAAGCAGAGAGAGGAATACTACAGAAACCTGGAGGCTAAATGTAGCAAGTTTGTTGTTAAGTCCATGGAACTCGCCACTGCTGGCACAGAGGTGGGAGACTCTCACCACACAGACTTTTCTGAGGGGAGAGAAAAACAAAAAAGCAAAAACAAAAATCACTGGTGACCTCCATTGAGACCCTCCTGTTTACTTCCAGAAAGTCTAAAGCAATTATTCAAGGGTGGCATCCACATTAGTATTTTAAAAAGCATCTTAGGTAAGGTTGAAGTGCAGAACAATGCAATACCTGAGACTGGAACCAAGAAGAGGACTTCGGCCAAATGGTTTGGACCAATAAAAAGTGTTCACTTTAGCCCATGGCTTCTCTGTTGTTCCTCTTACTTGGTCTCTTAATCTTATTAACTATCTATCAAAAAACCTACAGGCTCTCTTTAGGTACAAATTTTCAGGAGAAATTCTTCAACAATATACTTTTAGAGGGGCTGGTAAGATGGCTCAGTGGTCTAAAGCACCTACTTAGAACAAGCTTAGCAAAGCACAGTGACCGCGGTTCAATCCCCCAGCACCACATGCCAGACAGCCCCGCCCTCTGGTGGGCTGAGCTGGCCACACACAAAATAAATAAATAAATTAAATTAAATAAATAAATATTAAAAAAAAACAAAACAATATACTTTTAGAATCTATAAAGGGAGTCATTTAATTAGAAATAATGCTTTCCAGAAAGATTTTAGCAACCTATGAATGCCCTAAAATTGTGAGCAAAGCAATTTTATTTTCTATGCATATTGACTTTCCCAGAGTGAAGTTGCACAGCTAAATCAGATCAGCAGAGTTCTTAGAGTTTAAAATTCAACAGCACATGTTAGGGGTACAGGAGACTTTGCCATGGATGAAATGGGTTATTTGAGAAATTTGGTACTGTAAAAAAATTATATATATATA
>NW_004524762.1:4209040-4225680 GCF_000260255.1 Octodon degus | reverse complement strand
TTGTTTTGAGACAGGGTTTCACTATGCAGTTTAAGCTGGATTGAACTCATTTTCAATGTCAGGCTGACTTCAAACTTGCAGTTATCTTCCTGCCTCAGCCTCCTAAGTGCTGGGATTACAGGCATGTGCCATCATGCCCAACCATGTGTGGATATGTTAAAGCTTACTTATTAACTTGATTTCTCCAGTGGTTGATAATCCTGACAGAACTTCAGAGTCACCTAAGGAGATTTAAAAGTTCTGAACACCAAAGCTCATCTGAGAATTATAACATTAGGAACTAAAGAAGAGAACTACAGCGATTTTTAATTACAGTCAGGTTTGTGGTCCACTGAGATTTTCCTTGTTTATATCTTAAGTACTTAGAGTAAAAGCATTTATTTATAGATGCTGCTGTCTTGATTTGCTATTACAATTCTTCATTTTTTTTTGCAGAAAAATTGAATCTGGTGCTTTTTAAAAAATAATACAGCATCATTAATTTGATCACTCTCCAAGTATGAGAGGATGTTTACAAAGTCTTGTCTGGAATTCTGAAGAACTTTTTGAGTTGGGAGCCTTCCCCTCCCTTTTCTTTTCTCTGCTCCTTTCTCTTCTACAATGTGTTGTCATTCAATCCTCTTCTAATAGTGATGTTTCTACTTAAGATTTCTGGGTCAAGGTGAAAATCATTCTAAACTGGCTTGTCTCAGCACTCGAAATGAATGCATGCACTTTTTTCTTTCAAGAAAAGAATTTTCCTTGTTTGCGGAAATTATTATCATTTTCATATAAATCTGGCCCTCCCATGAATAGCATCTTGTTTTCCGCTCTTTGCGCTATCTGCTCCACATCTGGTGTCCAGCAGCAGGCCCAAGCAGCACTCCATCAACACAGGCGAAAAGAGACAGGAGGCTCTTAGAAATCTTGGATCTCATTTATTGTACTATTGAATTCATATTCTGAGGTATCTGAAAAGCTGCAGATGATTAAAAATGAAATATAAGAATATATTGTCCTAGACAATTATGAGGGAAGAAAGAAAACCTTTTGTGTGTTGCCGGGCTGTGGCGATCTCCAAGGACAGCTTGGAATAGCAGCAAGAACACTGTGGCATTCAGTGAAGCTGATTATTTAGGATTGATACAGCATTTGGTATTATTTCTTCTATCAGATTTAATCATGTAAGTTGCATGTAATAAATATGCTAAATGACAGAAACACAATTGCTGTTTTGATGAACACTTTCTAAAAAACTGCAAAAGTAATTCATGCTGAGATAAGACAATTTTCAAAGCTTTTTTTTTTTTTTTTTTTTTTCCAGAACTGAGACTAAAGTCTCTGGTAAGCTTTACTCTACCTCTGCATTCTCTGTGTTTATACTTTTTCATCTCCTGCTTCTTCTCATGTTACTCATCTTTCCTGTATTCATATATAGTCTTTCTTTTTTGCCTACACTCTGTGCACCCACAACACCATGGAATGTGGGAGAGACTCAATGAAAACTAGTGGCAAAGACATGCACTCTTTGGATGACATCATCCAAGATGAAGGAATGGTCCAGACTAGAAATCCACACCCTGTACATGTGGTTTTCACTCCTTTGCTTTCCATAGACTCCTTGCTGCGGGTTTGTTTCCTTACCAAGGATGCCTTCCATTATGAAAGCTTTTCATTATTTGATGTGTAATTTTTTTTATTGGTGTGGCATATACAGTGTACCAGACATCACCTGGCTGTCTCTTTCAGATGTGGTCTTTGTAGTCAAGCTAAAATGCTAGCGGGTAAAGAAATAAAGTCTGTCCTTTTTTTTTTTTGCTCAATGTACTTAGATGTGTAAACAAAGAAAATAAGACCTTTACACAAAGACAGTACTGACAGATACTAAAAATATCACAGTCAAATAAAAATGTAGAGTAGAATCCTGTCACTTTTGGGTGACTCTGTGTGTGTGTGTGTGTGTGTGTGTGTGCGTGTGTGTGTGTGTTACACTGGGGCTCAACCCCAGAGCCCCATGCCCCATGCCTGCTAGGCAAGCTCTTTGCTAGCGAATGCTTTCTTTAGTCCAGAAGCCTAACACTTTAAATTGTCTCAAGTAGGGATGCTACAGGTCCCCAGTGCACTTCGCATCTTCCCTCTGCCCCAGTTAGGACTGCAGGATCTCACATTCAGAGGAAATGATTAAGGAAAATCTACTGCCAAGAGGCCTGTCTCAAGCACTTGCTTCCAAAGGGCTGACTTTGACTCTCCTCCCTCCAGGCACATTTGGCAATATCTGGAGACATTTTTTAGTGGTTACAAGCGGAGGGGGATTACTGGTATCCAGCGGACAGAGGCCAAGCATGCTTCTAGACATTGTGCAACCCACTCCTCCTTCCTTCCCCTGTGCCCGAGGTCACCACACAGGGGATTATCCCACCACAGTGTCAAGAGTGCCAAGGCTGCAGAGTGTGCATTCTGCCCTGTGACACGCCCCGCACACCCCTGCCCAGCGTGAGGGAAGGGTGTCCCTGAGGCCTGACGCTGACTCACAGATGGATGGCAATGGACTACCTTTGGGGAAACCGGCTACGCTTGTTAGACTTGACGGAGGTTTGTGTGTTTGCCAGACACTTGGTTGGTAATAGAAAGTGAAACGGAGTCTATCAAGCAGGCTCCGATGGAGTGCAGTCTATTTGAAAAACTTCAGACTATGAGTCAGCAGCTCTGGATTAGTTGGAGCAGGTGACAGGATTTGAAAAAGTCACCTTAGCAGTGTGAGCTTCAGGTCAATCATCTACCAAGGAAGAGTGTGAATGAGCTTCCTCTTCAAAATTGTGTGAGCAAATAAAAAATTACTTCACAGTTAAATGGAACTACTTATCGTAGTTAGGCCAGACATCTTCTTAGTCTTTGCTTCCTTTTTTCTTTTTAATCTTTCATTTATTTATTTGGTGCATGGTCTCACTATGCAGCTTGGACTGGAGGTGATCCTCCTGTCTCAGCCTCCCCAGCACCGGGCTTACAGGCATAGGGGTTTGAGCATCTGGCAAAGCCCTGGGCAACACAGCATGCAGTGCCAGGGATCTAACTTGAGTCCTTGTGTTTTCCAGACAGGTGCTTAGACTGTCGAGCTGTCTCTCGAGCCCTTTGGTCTGTAGTTCTTTACAATTTTTTTCATCAAAAGCAAGAATCATCTTTAAATATGTTACTTAGATATTGTCTTGCATAGACTTCCTACCCTAGGAAAAGGAATTTTCTCTCTCTGATATGCTTCTTCAAAAAACATAGCTTGTCTCTAGTTCCTTGTTTTTCTGCTTGCCATCAAGGATGGTTTGTGTTCCTTTATCTTATCACCATGGCTGAGGCCAAAGACCCCTGGACAAGGCAGGTGGAGAGACGGGTCTAAGGAGAGTACCGGGAAGTGTAGCCCTTTACACCATGACCTCAGTTCTCGTCCTGTATCCTGTACCACTCCCTTTTTCTGAAAACTTCCTGGATAGATGGAGCACTGGGGTGACTCATCTTTACCCAGAAATTTGTATGAAGATATGAGGCAAAGAAAAGGAAGCAAGATTGGATGTCGTCTGAATGCTCAGCAGACAGCGTGTGCTTCATAGATGCCAGCTACTTACTCACCCACCTGTGATGTATATCCCATGAAGACCCCTTCTCTGATGATCAACAGCCTCAGAGGCTGAACTACAAAGAATGACAGAATATCTAACTGAAGAGGACTGGACTTAAACAATAATAAAAAAGGCTTATAAGGGTGCAAAGTTGAGAAGTGCTGAGGTGGAAGCAGAAGTAGAGGTTGGCCCGTGCCCAAGACCATCCCATTTCTTTTTGCTTTTCCTCTGCTGTGTTTTCTGTCCTATTGGCATTGGCTTTGACTATATGACACCTAGCAGAAGCTCCAGTTTCCTGTCCTTAAGAATGTGTACCTCTCTGTGTTCGTGTTGACTACTGGCTCTGCACGAAACCTGGGAGCCGATCCTGGGTGAATCTCTTGGGTCATATGTTTCATATTGAACTTGCCACTGTGTCTTATGTGCTGGAGTTGGTGTCAGGAAATGGTGATCAGAGGCACTGCTGGGTCACAGGTACAAATTAGAAGTGGGTTGAATGCCTCGGGGGGCTGGTAGCAAGAAAAAAAAAAGGATTAGATGTTGAGACCATAACCCGAGTGCCTAGTAGCTTAGGAAATAACCAAAGACCTGGAGTTGCTAATCCAGTAGTACTGTTTAAACATATATTTTTAAAGATATAAATTTAAATATCAAATAAAAATATTTCTTGTCAGAAACTGAGGTACTGATTTTTACTTCCCAGCTAAATCCAAGACACACCGCAGATTATATTGTAGGAATTAAGCTTTCATTAGTGATTCTTTAAAATTGGCCTAGATAAAGAAGGCAGAATAGACAATACTCCTAGTAAGTTCTGCTTTTATTACTGGACACATTTTTCTCAGTAGAAGTCCTAATGAAAAGGTGCCAGGGCAAGACGAACCCTTGTATCCACCCTTCTTTGATCATTTTGAGAGGTAGTAAAGAACTGGAAAGATCTTGGGATTCATTTTGATATTGATCCAGTCATGCTCTAATATCATCCTTATTTCTGATAATCACTTCACTGGTATTGAGCTATGAAATATTTCTTGATAATTAATCATTTGAGAATTTTTAAAAGAACATGAATCTCTTCCACAAGAATCCAAAAGGAAGAGGCATTTTTAATTAAAATAATTCACAGGGCTGAAGGAAATTGCCTAAGAAGCAAATTTTAACTTTTCTACCAAATTTCTGTTTCTACTTTATAGAAACAGAAAAATAAGGAATGTGGACATTAACACATTCTTCTTAAAGGAATCAGCAAACTCCGAAAGAAGAAGACATTCATTAAAACTTAATGTAATATTCTAGGTTTTACATTAGTTGGTTGTTCCGACTTTTTCTGTATAGAGGAATGTCCCATAAGAGTGAAAGCAACCTTCCTATCCTTGACACAATACCAATATAAAAAGACAGCATTTATAAACAGTCCACCTAGAAGGAGGATTGTATTGTCCTTTTCAAATTTATTTTTTTTGTCAATTTAAAACCTTAAAGTTGAACAAAGTACTGCTTGTAAAGAAATTAGTACACAAAATTCAAATAATAATTTTTGATTTACCTCAGGCTACATTCAACCACAAATACAGAAGTAACTAAAAGTGAAACAAGATGACACAACTCTGTATTAAGTTTTAAAACTGAAATCAGACCCCTAATTCCACATTGATGCGTCCTCTTTGTCAGCCCATTTGGAAGCAACCTTTGCCAACCGCCTGGCATCAGCCTCAGATTCCTGCTGCTTTCCCTGGTCTTGAGCCATTTGGTACAGTCTAGGGGGTCCTAGTTCGAGTAACCAGGATGCCCGAGATACTCAGAGAGAAATGACTTGGGAAGGTCTCACAGTGAGACAATGCACGGGAAAGGCCACCAGTAAAGGCCACCAGTAAACAACACTTGTTGTTTGGATTTATTGAGGGGACTAAAATGTTTAACTTAGAAATGATGATGACTTCCATCCCCAAAAGACACAAAGGATGAGATTTTCTCTTCTATAACACCCTAAAGAAAACCCAAACCAGTAGATTTTGGCTCCAGGAATATGGGTTTTGGGTGGCTGTTAGGAAGACTTCCAGAAGCAGTTTAAGAGAGTGGTTAAGGATCCAAATGATAGAGTCACAAAGCTGTGGGCTTGAAGACTTTTTCCGCCATATACTGGCAAGATGGTAGAGGTTTGGCAAGGCAGTCTACCTCTCTGGGTCTCGTTTTCCCTGTCTTTTATATGAGACGAATAATATGTACTTGTGAGGTTATTAGAACAAGTCAACATTATAGAGTACTCAGTGTATGGACTGGCGTTAAAAAGGACGCAACAAATGGTGAGACAATTGTTTTTCACAAAGCTTCACCATATTGTTACTATTATTGATCGGAAGTATCCAGTGACAAAAACATTCCTGCCTATGGAAGCAGTAATTTTTGCTGTCATTTGAGGTATGCAAGTGGTTTCTTAGGACATAAAGGCTATGGACTGGAGATCGTTTGGCCTAGATTTGAATTTTATTTCTAACAGTATGAGTGCTGTTAATCTGAACTTTTGAATTTCAATTTTCTCTTCTTAAATTAGCGTAAGAATTCTTTCAAAGGAAACAAAGCAAATTTGGTTATCCTTGAATGAAAAAAATATGATAATCAAAGAAGAATATAATTCTTGAATGTATAGCAATGCCAGCACTATTCTAAATGTTCTAAATGTATTGACTAATTTCACCCGTACATGGTGATGCCAAGTGGAATACAGGGCTATTATCTTCATTTTACAAATAAAGAAACTGAGGCAAACACTGTGAAATCATGTTCTCAAGGTTGCACAACATCAAGGGGCAAAACAGGAACCAGGAGCACAAGAAGCCTGGCTGCCGGGGCTACGCTTGGGCGCTTCCTCAGCGTAGCACATGACCCTGAGCAAGCATTAGCAAAAATACTGTAGCAAAGAGTCAAACTTGCCAAGGGTAGTAGTTTAAGAGTCTGTGCTCCTCTGACTTGCATGTAAGCCCACAAATGAGGGCAGATGTTTGCAGTTAAATGAAAAAAGAATTGTTTTGAAGAGTACAAATTCCTAGGCTCACCTTTAGAAATTATGAGCTAAGTCATCTGAGATAGAGCCTAGAGATCTGTAACTCTCCAAGGATCTTCACACTGCCGAGTTTGGAAACCAGTCTTACATATGCCTTTGTATATACTCTTTTTGTGTGTGTGCAACAAATGTATGTATTTTGAAGTAAGAGAACGAATAGATGGGTGAAAGACTATTAATATGCCAGGGACTTCTACAATTCTAGAGCACTTTCTGAATAAAGGCAGAAATATAGGGTGAATAAATTGATTCACCCTATATTTTCCAATCTTCAACCATAGAGGCCTCCTTCCTCTGGTTGATTAAGGAAAAAGCCATAAAAGGTCAATGAAGTGTACTGTATTTGCTCACCAGGAAGCCCTCGTGTGTCCTTTCTGAAGGCTGCTCAGTGACTTCCTACTAGATGGAGAAAGTGAAAGCCAACGCTCCAGGCTCCAGAAGGAAAAAGGAGTCACGTAGCTAAATAACAAGGAGCAAAAATGCTGGGTATGTTTAGTTTGTCAAATAAATGTGTGTGAACTCTCTGCCTACATTAGGCATTCCACTTTCTGCTATTTAGGAAGAACCTAAAGAGAAACATCTGGGTCCAAGAAAAGCCCTATTTCTGAGAAATATTTTTAATTATGTTTCACATATAAAAGAAAAGGGATGAATTAAGCAAAATGCGTGTTCATGTGAAGCACTATGCCCAGGGCATAAGTTTTAGGAACTTAAATTACTGGGTAGGAAATAGATTTTTAAAAACACAAGTGACAAACAAAAAAAGCTAAATCACTTGATAAGATTGTGTGAGGTTAGGGAAGAGAGACAGTGAGAAAGGCAACAAGCATGCCTGTGTATAGCTCATGTATGAGTGTGTACACAAGTGTAAATAAGTGTACGTACATTCACTCTCACACAGGTAGTCAGGATTTTACTTAAAAATCAATTTCAATAAAATGTCAATCTACTACATCTTAGCTATTTAAATGGGCAAGGCAGATGCCCAAAGTTCTAATACACAATCTGGGTGGAAAGGTTTTCTAATTCTTTGGCTAGAATTTGACTCAGCCAAAATAATTTCTAGTGCCCATCCCACCCAAGTTTCAAACAGAACAGAGCTTGGGAAAGGACAAACCTTCTCCAGGAGAGCAAAAGCACATATCTTGCTTGCTTTCACCTTGGTAGAAACATCTAGAAGGATATACATTTTGTGAAATTCTGAAGTAGCTGGAAGGCAGAAGGGCAACTGGGAATTTTTCAGGATAGACTTTGACAGCACGCTGAGACAGACTGCTACACAGGGAGTGCAGGAATGACATTTGGTAACTAATTCTCTGGAGGAGGATGAGTCAAGCGTTTCAGCGAAGCAGGACAGAGAATGTTTCAGAATAAGAAAAGGACAAGAAAAAATAACATTTGTTGTACAAGAAAAAGGAATGGGAATTTGACTTATTTTACAGTTCTTTACAAAACTGTAATGGGTCGTAAAATATTGATTTTAACTGTGGGAGTTAAACTACTAAAAAAAAAAAAAATCGGTGAAACTTTGCCTAAATAACAGTTGAATAAAATAGAAATTAAACTGACTGCTGATATCTAGGCCTCTGCGTTAGGAACAGTCGCTGTTTTAATAAATTCTTTGGGCGCCATCTAGTGATCAAGTGGAGGAAGGCAACTAAAACAGTACTTTTCCTCCCACACATCTCTCGTTTGCAAAAGTTCATCTCTTTTCTCCTGAAAGTAGAGGAAAGACTAGGCATTGTGAGAGCGTGGACAGATCGCGGGGAAAGACATGGAAAAAAGTTTGTCAACAGGGATGGTATAGTTGGGAAGGAGAAATAATTTCTATTGTTCGAACACAGTAGGATAATTAGGATTGACAACCGTTGTATATTTCAAGACAGATAATAGAGAAAATTTTGAATGCTCCCAGTGCAAAGAAATAACCTAGGTAATGATGTGTCAATAAATATGATCTGTACTGAACACTGAATACATGTGTTAAAATGTCACACAATATCCCATTGAATATTGAATTGTATGTTAAATGTTTATTAAAATCATTGTAGGCGATCCTTTCATCTAGATTAATTATAAACATCACATACAGTACCTATGAAAAATGTTTTAAAATTTCTTTTTTAAATGTATTTAGTACAGGGTCTAAGGGTCTCAGCACGTAGATTAGACTTGTAATGATTCTGCTGTTTTCAACCTCCCAAGCGCTGGGATTACTGGCCCACTCCACCATGCCCAGTACCAATCACTGCCTCAGTATGTCCCCTGAGTGGGGGGCTGGCACTGCATAAAATTTCTATATGCATATTTTAGTTACAAAATAAAATATAAGAGTAAGTTTCATTCATCAAATAAAGCAATGCATAGGCCATTGATGCATTACTTTTGTTGTTAGTAGCATATCTATTAATAAGTGATTCAGTAGTACTGGGTGCTCGATTGATACCCTATATATATTCAGTCGTCTCTGTGCTGTGTTCCATGCACTATACTGTGTTTTTCCAAAATGTGAAAAGAAATACCTTAATGTTACAGCTTTCTTTTTGTGTAAATTCAGTATCTGAGCTTTGCCTGTATCTTTTTCTGTATGCTTCTGGTCAAAGACATTGGTTTATAAAATATATCTTTATTTGTCAAAGTTCACTAACTTTAAAAATACATCTTATTTAAGCAATTTACTTTTAAAAATAGGTATTATATCTTGTTCTACCTTTGATTTGCACAGGATTTTAGAGAGGTAGCTTTGGAAAACATAGGCTTGCTCTGATTTCTTTCAACGCAGTGCTGATGTGTCGAGGACTTGGGCACACAGGTTCGGGTCTGGGCTGGCGCCTTCACCCCCCATCCTCTCTCCAAATCCCCCACCTTCTGCTCCCAGACAATTCATGTTCCACCTGTCCCAGACGTTGGTATTGACCTGATGGGCCCGAACCCATATTTGCTTTTATCATTACAGTGGAAACACTGCTTATTATTTTTTTAAATGTCTTTCTTCAGAAAAGAATAATCCTGTTTGGCATTCATCCAGGTCTGTAAGCAAGGTTTCTGTATTATATACTTAATAAAGAAATGGTTTTGCAAAAATTAATCTGTCCTTAATTTCTGTTTCCAGTGACTGTGTCCTGTTTTCCAACATACACACTATTTCTCTAACGCCTGGCCTATAACCTTTCAGCCAGAGTGACCTACATATAATAAACAGAATGGCTAATAAATCTCCCCTGTTCTGTGTTACTCCTTCCAAATTTAAAAAAATCTATTGCAACTATTGACACTCTCCCAGCTCTTTCCTTCTTTCAAACATATCACTTGACATGCTTTGCAATTTTGTCAAATATTATAGCACTTGTGATCGGCATGATACGATACAGTGAAAACATTAATTGCATATTATTTTACTTGGTGTGTTTTGTTATGTATATTGGTGTTGTTATTTCAATCATGCTACGAATGAAAGAGAGGCAATGTCATTTGGTTCTATGATAATTTTATTCTCTCCCTTTTCTCACTAACTCAGGGAAGAATAAAAAAGCACTCGGTAAATGTTTGGTAAGTGACTTCTATTTGCTTAGCACATTCAAAGATCTAGAGAACACAACAAGAAATAAAACGAGTCTCTGAATTTTAACTTTATTTGAAGAAAAGATTAATGTATAATCTAGTTTTTGACTAGGAACAGCTCTACCCACTCTTGTTTGTCAGCACTGTTCACTGCATTCCTTTTGCTCTTCATATTTCTCACACACAGAATTGGAATTAGAAAAAAAATTGACATTGCTCAAATACAGCACTGACAAATGCAATGGGAAAGTAGTGAAGTAGAGCTGACTTGCTGTGTTCTTGGTTCAGAATCTGGGATTCATGGCTATGATTTTAGCTTGGAGCCTAAGAACAACAGGGGTCCCGAACTCAACCCCTCTCTTGAAGTTACGGCCTGGTATAGGACACTCCATGGCCCATGAAATGAAGAAAAAGACAAGGCTTTGATCAACAACCTGAGCTATAAGCAGAGTGGTAGTTGCTTAACTAGGAGCCAGAGAAGGGAAGAATTCTCTTGCACTCACTTGCACAGAGTCCCCCACTGGTGCAGGGCCTGACCTGCATTGGCTATCAGGCCTTGTACCTCAGTAACCTCAGTGCCCTCACGGGACCTGCCTTAGGACAGGGGATTTCACTAGGCTGAGTGGTTCATCACCAGGAGAAAGAGCTTAAGGAAGAATATAAAAATAGGCAAAGAACACGGAAGGGAGGAAATCCTCATCAAAATAAGCTTGCAAGTCAAAACTCCAAATTATCTCTGAAATACTATAACTTAAAGAGAAGCCAAGAGGGCCAGCCAGATGGCTCAGCAGACTAACGCACCTGCTTAGGCAGAGAGCAGCAGGTAGGGTTTGATACCCGGCATACCGTGCAGGCCCCGCCCCTGGGTCATGATGAGAGGGCGATTGAGACTGGGCGTGGTGGTGCACGCCTGTAATCCCAGCGCTTGGGAGGCTGAAAACAGGAAGATCACTGAGTCTGAGACCTTTTACACTCCGTCCCAAAATTTAAAAAAAAAGTAGCCAAAAAAATTAAAGATGACAAATTGTATAAACGTTCTGGTCTGTAGAAACAGTATTCTAAATGCTCTGGTTCTGTGACTCTGTAGGGCTTTCTGAAGGCGGTCAGTTGCTGACCTCTGGAGACCTCCCCGGGCCATCTCCACAGATAGCAAAGTTTTCAGAAAACTAGTTCCCGTTTCTTCGGTCATGTCCTCGGTTGGCAAAGAAAGCTTTTCTTATCCTTCCTTGAACCACCTCTGCCACCAAAGTAATACCACGTGCACTGAAAGCTTCTGAGCGAGAGTCCTACGACTTTCTTACTGAATTTCTTCATACTTTTAGACTGGACTTTCTTTTAAGGTAACAGATTATATCCTATGCTGTTAGCGTTTAAAATGCAGGTATATACAGTGATGGAAATGAATATGAATCATGTTACTAAAAAATATGATGACAGATTTACCTGATCATGCAGAATACCCATCCCTGACGTTTACACATTACACAGTTATTTTACTCATTTCATCCATGAACTGGCTGCAGTCTGTGTTGCTAGATATTCATTATTTATTTATTTATTTTTGTATTTTAGGGAACGGTCTACAGGGTATTCAGGAGCTCACTACTACATCGGACTCCTAGTGATCCACCTGTTTACAACCTCCCAAGAGTCGGGATGACAGGCGCAGCTCACCACCATGCTGAGTCTCAATTGCTGTCTCAGCACACCCCGGGGATGAGGTCCGCATGACAGGCCCCGGGATTGAACTCCTGGCCTTTGCTCCTGCTTGCAAGTGCTTTAATCTGCTGAGCTATTTGGCTGGCCCTCCTAGATATTAATTAGGTATGATTACAAAGGTCATAAATTTAACTCCTTGGTTCAATATGACTGAATCTTTAAATCAATGCAATTTCTTTCTTGAAGGGCTCAATGTAAGAATAAGCATATTTTTATAATAAAAATAAATAGATACATAATCCAGCATAAGGAAATAACATTTGGAAAATCTACATGTAATAGAATTTAGAGATGAATCAATTATAGTCTCCAAAATTTTTATTAAGATTTTTTTAAAGGGAGAGATTATTAAGCATTAAGAATTATACAAAAATTAAAAGAATTAAATTTTATATACAGATATCATGCTTTATATACAGCAGAATGTATTTTAAAATAAACTCATTGTATAGTTGGGTGAGATTTTTTCCAATTTTTGTCTACTATCTAAATACATGCACCTTCCACTGAGTCCTTGTGTGATAGCATACATTTGTAATCTCAGCACTAGGGAGGCTAAAAACAGAAAGAACCATACAAGTCCCAGCTGCGTAGTGGGACCCTATGCCAAATATATTGAAAAAATAATAAATAAATATAAAATTCAAGAAATGTGGATGGCACAGTAAATTATCTGCTTATGGAATATATCTGGTCACATATTTACATATTATTCAAATATAATAATTTAGAAATGTTGCTTTTCTTCCAAACTATATTTAAAGTTATTCAACCTTTTCAAATGTATCTTTGATATTTGTGTTTTTGTGATTTCTATAGTTTTCATTTTGATTTAGCAGTTCTGTGAATTAAACCCACAACCTCATACATGCGAGGCTATACTGCTAGCTCCAGGGTTATTTTTAAATCGTCATAGGATCTCAGTCATTGGAGATGTTGCACTTTGTAATTATATATGTAATTTGAGTGTGGAGGCTTCCGTTCAGAAACATTCATACAGTTTCATTTTTATTTTTATTTTTTGAGAGATAGATAACTAATCTTCATAATGCAACAACCACTATTGCTTTATAAAGGAATCTTTAAAAAGCCCATTTCATAATGATGTTTGACATCAGCAAATGCAATGTCAAAAACCAAAAATAAATACCTAAATTGTTAGCCTTCTTTGCTTTCTTTTATACTATTAATTTTAAATTTTAAAAATCTTTTATTTATTTATTTACTTTGTACAGGGCCTCACTATGCAACCGGGACTCATAGTGATGCTCCTGTCTCAGCCTCCCCAGCTCTGGGATTACAGGCATGTGCTACCATGCCCAGTTTTGGTGGCGGCATAGAATGCCTGGGGTTCTTGGGTGGGCATGGCATGTGGTGCTGGGAACTGAACACCAGTACTTGATTTTGCCAGTCAAGTGCTCAGACCACTCAGCTATCTCCCCAGCCCCTCTTTTATACTACTTTAACGTTAAAACTAACATTACTATAGAGAAAGGATTGCAGGGTAGCATTTGGCTAGTGTTACTCTAAGCAATACACTATGAAGGTGATTTATAATGACAAAATTTATAAGAAAGCAAATATATGTATTTGTGTTCTTTTCTTGAGTTAATTATTTTAAATTATGTAGTAAGAGGGCTTTTATCAATTGCTTATTAATCGTACGTGGATGCTTGTGTGTTGCAGGGGATAAGAAAGCCAACGTGCCCAAGCCTCCTGGAGGATATATCCCAACTTAGTAGTCTTGAAGTGATGACTGATAAATAGAACATTAAAATTATTTCAAGAAATTGGGTGGAATTTATAAGGTTCCAACAAATCTGAGGGCAGGATTATAGGGCCTATGGATTCAGTCCTCACTTAAAGACTAGTCTAAGCCCAGACAACAAATCCTGAATCTAAGCCCCATAATTTTCCTGTAAATTAATCATGCTTTAGTTTAATTTTTTACCTAACACAAAATTATGACATAGAAACACATGACAGGGATGGGGAGATAGCTTGGTGGTCTAAGGGCCTGCCTGGAAAGGGCAAGAACCCAGGTTTGATCCCCCATACCACATGCCATGCTCACCCTGTAACCCTGGGAGCACTGTGCTGGCCCCTGAAACCCAACTGGTGGTGCAGGTAGGACTCTCGGGGCACATTGCACACTATCAGAATGATTTCAATATGTGACTACTGATTCCATGAGATGATCTCTGAGTCCTAAAAAGAGATACTTTCTTGCAATTCATTTAATATAGGAGACATGTATCATCCTCCTGCTTTAACATTTGAATACATACATAAATTCAATTGAAAAATTTGAAGATATTGTTGCAGATAAAAAAAACCTTAACTTCCTTATGCTTAACATTACTTCATTTTAGCTAATAAAGATGCAGAGCAATTTCATTTCTTATGGGATCAAAATGTTTTCTTTTGTTTCGTTGTTGTTTCTGACTTAAGTTATCTCAATTCACTGGCCTAAATATTTTTTTAGTGTGTTTACAGTACATACTGATTAAGCTCATTTTGGAGAATTGGCACATGCCCATAACACAGTTCAATTGATTTTTCCTCTTGCTGTCCACCCACTTTCAAAATGCTTAATTTATTTTCACTGACTTCTCAGTTTTGCTTTTCTACTCAGATCACACTGGGTCGTAGAATTGTCATCTTGTCTCCCTGCACCATGGCTCGTGAGGCTCACAGGTGCCCTTCTGTCTAGGTACACCTATCTTGATTTCTTATAGAATTTTATACATTTATACCTGAAAATGTTTCACAATACTTCTGATAAACCTTTGTTTTGCAATCAATTGCATCTTTTGAAATACAAAGGGTAAAGAGAACCTTGTTAAGTTTTCTTTTTTTGCAGTACTGGGGATTGAACTCAGGACCTTGCACTTGCCAGGGAAGTGCTTATTCTACTGAGCTATCTCCCCAGCCCTAAGTTTTCTTTCAACTGAAAAAGTAGGTAATTCGACAGAACAATCTTTTCAGGTCTTTGAAAAAAACTCTCCCAAGTTGGTATAGAAGTCTACTTCTAACATCAAACAAATTGAAAAGCATCACATTATGCAAGCATACCTACAAGAGTGCATCAGGCTAGTGACCTGCACGAACTTTGTGGAGCACAACCCTGCACAAATGCACCATCAAGAGAGCCTTGCACAGACCACACTTTTCACAGTAACATCCATAAAAGAGAAATACTTAGGAATCAATCTCAAAAAGGAAGTAAAAGATTTATACAGCAAAAATTATAGCACTCTGAAAAAGAGGTCAAAGAATATTTCAGAAAATGGAAAGATATTCCTTGCTCCTGGATGGGATCAGCCAATATTATAAAAATGACCATATTCTCTAAATTACTATACAGATTCAATATAATCCCAATTAAAATACAATTAATATACCTCAGAATCTAGAAAAAACATTCCTAAAATTCATCTGGATCTAGAAAAGACCTAGAATAGCAAAAGCAATCCTGGGCAACAGAGGAAAGGCAGGAGGCATCACAATCCCTGACCTGAAATGGTAGTACAAAGCCACTGTGATAAAATCAACATGGTACTGGCAAAAAAACTGACTTGAGGATCAATGGAACAGACTATAAATGTAGAAATAACTACAGGCACACTCATCCACCTTATCTTTGGCAAAAGGGCCAAACATGTTCACTGGAAGAAGGATAGCTTCCTTAATAAATGGTGCTAGAAATACTATCTTTCTATGTGATAAAAGCTTAAAATAGACTCATCCATATCACCATGTACAAAACTATGGTCATAGATTTAAATTTTAAAACTGAAACACTAAATCTTGTGGAAGACAAAGTAAGTAGAAACCTTAAGAAAAAGTGATAGGTAAAGAGTTCATGAACAAAAATCAAACTACACAGGAACTACTTCAAAGAATCAACAACTGGGATCTCACTTTTTTGAAAAGTTTTTGCATGTCAAAAGAAATCACCAACAGAGTGAAAAAAGTGGGAAACAATTATAGCAGACTGTCTGTCAGACAAAGGACTCCTCTCTAGAACACATAGCGTTAAAAAAAACAGGCCTCCAAAATGCAAAATCCAATCAAAAAATGGGCACTTGAGATGAATATATTCACAAATGAAGAGGTACAAATGGCAAATAAACATAGGAACAAATGTTCAACATCATTGGTCATTCCAGAGATGCAAATTAAAACAACTTTGAGATACCATCTTACACCAGAAAGAATGGCTATTATCAAGGAGTCAAACAATAACAAAAGCTGGAGAGGCTGTGGGGAAGAAAGAACTCTTGTAGACTAGTACAACCATTATGGAAATCAGTACAGAGATTCCTCAAAATCTAGGGTCAGAGGTACCATTCAAGCCAGCTCTTCCTCGCTTAGGTACTTTTCCAAAACAACTGAAATCATCATACCACAACTTTATATGTGTACCCTGTTTATAGCAGTACAATTTTCCATAGCTAAATCTTTTTTTTTTCTCATTAAACTTTGTTTTAATAGGTCTCAAAATTCTGTGACAGATTTTTGGTCAAGTTGTTTCCGTTAAAAAGTATTGATTGGGGCTGGAGAGATGGCTCAGTGGTCTAAAGCGCCTACTTGGAACAAACTTGGCAAAGCACAGGGACCGCGGTTCAATCCTCCAGCACCACATGCCAGCCAGCCCCGCCCCCTGGTGGGCTGAGCTGGCCACACACACACACACACACACACACAAA
>NW_004524762.1:4206750-4208040 GCF_000260255.1 Octodon degus | reverse complement strand
GCACAAAAGCTATGGTGTCAGGGTTCTAGCCGATTTTCTTAATGTAGGTGCTGACTTCCTTAACAATTTCCTCATCTCTCTTCTGGCTGTAGGGTGGCTCTGTGGAATCCATTTTGTTAGCTCCAACAATTAGTTGTTTCACACCCAGTGTGTAAGCCAGAAGGGCATGCTCACAGGTCTGCCTGTTCCTGGAGATACCAGCTTCGAATTCACCAACGCCAGTCGCAACAATCAGGACAGCACAGTCAGCCTGCGATGTGCCTGTAATCATGTTTTTGATGAAGTCTCTGTGTCCAGGGGCATCGATGATGGTCACATAATACTTGTTGGTCTCGAATTTCCACAGGGAGATGTCAATGGTGATACCACGCTCACGCTCGGCTTTCAGCTTGTCCACCACCCAGGCATACTTGAAGGAACCCTTCCCCATCTCAGCAGCCTCCTTCTCAAATTTTTCAATGGTTCTTTTGTTGATGCCACCATATTTGTAGATCAGATGGCCAGTGGTGGTGGACTTGTCAGAGTCCATGTGTCCAATGACAATGATATTAACGTGGGTCTTTTCCTTTCCCATGTTGGCTTTGATTTAGTGGTGGCCTTCACTAGGCCTGTGCTCTCTCGGCAAACCCGTTGCAAAACTCATAGCTAAATCTTGGAAACAGCCCTAATGCCCATAAACTGAGGGATAGATAAAAAGACATGATATTTTCATACAATAGAGTATTATTCAGCTATAAAAAAGATAAATTTGAGGCTTTTATAGCTAAATGGATGCAGTTAAAGACTATATTGGAAAGTGAAATAAATCAGATCCACATGTGCAAACATCATATTGTCTTGTTTGTATGAGAACTTGAAAGGGTAATGAAAATCTAAAAGGTACAACAGATACTGTGAAAGGGAAAGAAATTGTTCAATAGGAATGAAAAACTGGATGAGGAAAAGAACAAAAGAAAGAATGGAAAATATAATTAGGTATATATGCAGAATGGTTTGCCTAATTGTATTGTCAATTTCTGCTGGTCTTTTGAAAGGAGCAGTAAATGCTTAATTTCTTTTTTACTCTATTTTTTCTTTCTTCTTTTGAATTTCTTATAACTCATTTGTTTATATTTTGTCTTTTATTCTTTAAATGTATCTTACATGTTTATATCTGGTAATCTGAGCAACTAATTTGAAGACAGCAACATGTAATGCAGTAACCACCGTCGGGTTCTTATTTGTATAGTGAAACGTTGTATAATTTCTATTGCTTTTTTTTCTATTACTATTTTATATTCTTTAAAAATA
>NW_004524762.1:4203009-4206650 GCF_000260255.1 Octodon degus | reverse complement strand
AAAAAAGAGTGTATGAGGATTAGATTTTATAGAAAAATATCTAGAGAACAGGTTAATTCTTGACAAGTCTCAAATGTATTTCTCCAGTACACACACACACACACACACACACACACACACACACACCCCGTTGTATGTTTCATGGAACAAGTCCAAAGAGCTTCTGGTGCAAGTGGAATTAGATAATTGTGTGTCTTTGTCTTACAGCACAGCCAGTGGTGGAAGGAGACATGGGCAACGACACCGGTGATGAGTCCAGTGTCTCCTGCCGGGCTTTCTCATGGCAATGGCAACAATACCATTGTTACCTCATTTGAACTGTGTGAAAATGACAGTTACAGGGAGATAACCCACGAGCATGGATAAGGACTTAATGAGGCAGAGGGGCCCCATAAGATGAAAACTGGGGTGGCTTTCATTCTCAGTCTCTGATCCCGCACAGGTTGAGAAAGAGTGCCATTTTGAACTGGGATTCCCCAGTCTCGCTCTTGTCCCTGTCAATTTCATTCTGAAGTATTTGATATCTTTATACTCTAAGCCACCTACAAAACTAAGTAAAAATAAGGTAAGAAGGAAGTGTCATCAAAGTAACCTATGGTTTTCTTCCATATGAGGTATCCTGGAAATATTTGATAATGGATCTAGGAAAAAATAGTTAAGAGTTTTAAATATCAGGCCCCTTCTAAGTTAACTTAAAATATATTTTATCTAGATATAAGCTCATTCCAATGAAGAAAATATTTTACTGATCCAAACTAGTTACTTATTTATGTCATTGACTTAAGCACTAATTATTCAGAGTTAGGCTCCAAGTAAAACGTGTGTGTCAGCATCTACCTGTGTTGTGAATTTCACAAAGCTTAAGCAAGTACCGTTGGGGGTGGGTGCTGGGGATCGAACGCAGGGTCCTGTGATGCTAGGAAACACTGCAGCCTTGTTCTCCCTGCTCTTAACAATACACTTTCTCCAGCTATTTGCCTTTCTGAAGTGCTTTCTCTGTATTAATACAGTGTTATAGTTCCCGGGTGGAATGTCTCTTTCTGTGCTGGATTTTGTCACAGCACCACGGAGATCATTTTTAACCTGAGCACCTCCTCTAATGCATCCTGTCTTCCTCCTAGATGGTCCTGCAAAGATCTTGCTTCCAGTGCCACGACTGTATTCTGGGATGCAGCCATGTTATGTTTATCACCACATGGACCTCACATACTACTCACCCCTCTTTCTCATCTAAATTCTGTGGCAACCAGCAGGAGTCACAGAAGCACAAGGGAAAAAAGACTTTATCTCATTTATTCTTTGAATCATGGAATTCCAAGTCCTGCTTAGTGTCCCTCCAGCCAAGTTAGTTCCAAATAATGACTTAATTATCCACAGATGAGAAAGCTCCTTTACATCTCTGTTTCTTTTGATGAATGTCCTCTTTCTGCTCTGATTCTTGACCTCTAAGGTAGAGATCAAAACTTGAAATGCATCGAATCAACTCAATGAATGGAAGAAGCTCACAGGTGAAAGAGGATACTCTATGGTAAACTGAGCACAGGTCCTCTCTAGAGGTGCTATGTAAACCCTAAATAGGCTAGCATGAGCCATACAAATAAAAATTCCACACACATGATGTGCATGCACATGCTTGCATGTGTGAGTCTGTCCAACTTGGAAGAGGGCTTTGGTTACGTGAAAATATTATATATGATAGATTTTCATGCAGAACAAATATCTCTTCATAAAGTCAATTAAAAATATAAATTTCAGAACCAGAATAAAATATTTTCACAGTTATCTAGAAGTCCATGCTGGAGATATGCAATTACTGTAAGCCAGAAGTTTCCTAGGGGAGAGAAGCAATAGAACTCCAATTTCTTTTTTTTAAATGTATCAGTTATTTAATTAGATTCTTGGTAAGAAATTTAGAACACTAATTTATGAGGATAAATTCTATTTGTCAGCAAAAACAGATGTCAGGTAGACCTGGAGCTGAGGAACAGCTTTAATTTTTGCTACAATCTGTGAGTCCACCTTGTGCTGCTCTGAAATCTAGTGTCTCTCTTTCTTGGTGTCGAAAATCTTGCCCTCTTGGTGTCTGGGTTTTCACAGCTTCTTCTTCTTGAAGTAACATCAATGAGGTGTTTGGGGATTTTCATTTTGCTGATAACAATTTTTGTAGAGGTGGCAATGACAAATTTCTGGTGTATTCTTCATAGGGGAACACTATTAAGGCTAAGAGGCCCAGTCACAAGTAGCAAGCCACTGGCCAACTGCTTCAGAAAGGCCACCCTCTTGCCTCCGTGATGCCCGGTGAGGATGATAAAGATGGTGCTGGGAGTGATGCTAGCTTGAAGTTTCCTCACATGCTGACTGAAGGGTTTCTTGCTGTGGCTCAAGAGCTTTGGGGGCACATCTTCAGTAGGATAGTATCTTGGCATTTTTTGAAGCTTAACCACCCAGCTACCTTCATTCTTATCCTCACCAACTGGTTTTGTAATCACAGCAAGAACTTTCTCCTTCTTTTTATTCTCAACCTTTGATTTAGCAGTTGTGTACTTTCACTTGTAAGAAATTTATTTCTGGAATACGTTGCAGATCAGGAGTATCTACCAATTCCTCTAAGCAGGACAGGATTTCGACTGCAGTGGGGCTTCCCCTTCTTGGACTGTTTTGCCTTCTTCATTTTATCCTTTTTACCAGTACCATTGGCAGAATCCTTCTTGGCTTTGGATTTCTTCTGTTAGTGTCTGGCTTCTCAGTTTTTTCACCCACCATCTTACAAGATGGGAAACAGCTCCAATTTCTAGGAGAAACAATATATTAAAAATAGGAGCCAGGGGCCGGGGAGATGGCTCAGTAGAATAAATACTTGCCTGGCAAGTGCAGGGTCCTGAGTTCAATGCTCGATACTGAAGAAAAAATAAAATAAAATAAAAATAGCGGCCAGCCAAATAACTCAGTGGACTAAAGCACCTGCTTAGGCACATGCAGGGACTAGGATTTGATGCCTGGCTTGCTCTGCAGGACCTGCCCCCGGGGGCACACTGAGATAGTGACTGAGATTGGCTGTGGTGGCACACGCCTGTAATCTCAGTGCTTGGGAGGCTGAAAAACAGGAAGGATCCCTACAAGTTCGATTTATCTAGTGAGACCCTGTACTAAATATATTTTTTTTAAAAAGCTAAAAAGTAGACACTGAGCAACAAACCTGGAAGGACTTAGCAGATTCCAGATTCAGAGACTCACACATTCAGAGGACATCAATAAGAAAGCATTTTCCCCTATGGTTGTAGCATTTCAAACTGAAAAAAATTCCAAGATAAATATAGGCAATGCTATAGCAGTATCAACAAAACAAAACAGACACCTGCAATTTCCACATTAATTCTTACGTTTAACTAAATCACTTGGATTTGAAATACGAGAGCAAATGCAATTGATAGGCATTGTTGAAAAACATCTCCAAATTTTCATTTAGTCTTTAAATTAAATTGCAAAAGCTGAAATATTTTGAAGTGCTAAATGATTTTTTTTTCTTTTCGTAACCGGGGATTGAACTCAGGCCCTCGTGCTTACCAGTGAAGCGCTTATTCTACTGAGCCATTAACATGTATTTTTTCTTCAAAATTTTATTGATAAACAGCAATGAGACA
>NW_004524762.1:4194894-4196379 GCF_000260255.1 Octodon degus | reverse complement strand
GGGGTGGGGGAGGAACTGCGGAGTGGTGGGGGGCGGGTGTGGGAGAAGGTCTGGCCCATGCTGCGCTTGGGCTGGGACTGGTCCCTGCGGCGCAGGGTAGCAGGAAGCTCTCCACACACTCACTGGACCTGGTCTAGGACTGGGTCTCCGTTAACATGTTAAAGAATCCCACAATACAATATTTCCCAACAACTAGAAGTTAGCCATTAGCTATACAAATAGTGTAAGAAACTCAAATGAACAAAAGCACAAAGTGTAGTTTCAGATCCTAATATCAATACAGCAAAATAATGTGATCGTATAAATATCTGCTGCAATTAAATTTTCTTTAAGGCTATGTTTGAATAAATGTTCTTTATTTGAAATTATTCCTACCCTTGGCAAGGACATGGGAACTAAATGAAAACAATGAAGTTGAATCTATTTCACAGCATTATACTTATTTGTAAAGCAAGCAAGCAAACCAACCAACGAACAAAAAATCCTTCTCACAATGCTCCTTGAAAAACCAAATCTGTTGAAAGGTTACTTACGCTTGGTGGAAACAGGCATAGTCTGGTGCCACCTTGTGGCTGTCAGCAGCAATATGATGTGGCTTTAAAAACTTTCAGAAGAGCTTAGAGCTATGAAATGAGGGCTTTTCTTTCAGAAAGCTGAATTCTTAAGCATGAAAAATAAATGTATGTGAAACAAGTGGCAAAATATTTGCAAAGGTTGTTTGTTTGCTTGTGCTAGGAATCATGCTCAGGTCTCACAGTTGCCAGGCAGGTGCTGTGCAGCTGGGCAAACTCCCTGGCCAAGGGGATTAATAATAATAATGATGATGATGATGATAATAATAATAATAATAATAGGAGCAATGATAATTTACTCAGGGTTTCCTTTGTGTTAGACACTGGGTTGTGAATGTTGCATCCATTTACTTATGAGCCACATAAATTTAATGAGGGGTGGAGCTGGAATTTGAAAGCCAGACCTAACTCCAGAGTTAGTAGCTACTACCCATTTTTAAAGTTCTAATCCATAGCAAATCCCATGTTAAATAGAGAGCCCTAGTGTTTACACTGCAGGAAAAAAAATGGTGTGATTTTTTTTCAACAAATGATTTTACCCATACAGGAGGACCCTAGAGTATGTCATATATCTCAGAAAACCCACTACCTCCGTCAGCCCCTAGAAAAGAAAGTAAAAATGCATGTGCAACAATCTCAACAGCCAAGGTTACTCAAGTAGCAATTTGTGGTACTAACAAATATCTAGACGCTAAATGGCCACCACCTTGAGAGCCTCTTGTAACAGGAGAGACCAAAGGTAGCTCTTACTAATCTCATAATGTCACCATAAATTTAAGGTTAAAATATTGATACAAATTTTTCTTTTCCCGAAGTGTATACACTTTTTTTTTTGGCAGACTACATGTTTGTTTTTAATCATGATAATGTTCTTATGAGATAAATAGTACTGTATCTTTTTTTTTTTTTTTTT
>NW_004524762.1:4188353-4194774 GCF_000260255.1 Octodon degus | reverse complement strand
TGCCCAAAGTAGCTGGAACTAGGCAGGCTGGAATCTGAAACAAGGACTATCGAATCCTGAAGTCCATAATCTCATTTACGCTATGTGAATGTTCTATGGTATCAGTGGCTTTGTGATACCTTAATGTATCTACTGATACCTTCATTCACCCACTTGGAATAAGATGCAATCATTGAGAGGGCTTGAGGGAAAAAGGAAGGTAGATATTAAGATAAATGTTGGGTTTGAGACTCATGAATCCATTAAAGAAGACCTAGGAAGAATTTTCTCACAGTCTGGTGTATTTATTTAATATGAATTTACACTAACTGTGAAGGCAGACATAAAATCTAGCTTGATATATAAAACTGATTGTTATAAAGGTGCTTGACCCTCCAGTTGCAAACACATACACATGCGCGCACACACACACACACACACACACACACACACCCTACCTTTTGTTGCCTTTTTTGTTTTGATAGAAGAATGCTCTTCTTCATCCCTTAAGTAATTCTTAGTTTTGTCTTGACCATCAGCTTATACAATAGTTTCTTGAGATCTTCTTTCCTAGCCTCCTTCCCAGGCTAAGTGCTTCCAGGGCATTCGACCTGCTGCCACTCTGCCTCCTGCTTTGCACACTCCATTGTGATGGTCCTTTCTTGAGCCCCTCATTAGACTCCAGCTCCAGGTTCCAAAGCTAGTTACTTTATTAGCAGATGGATAACATGCTAAAAAACCATTTCATAGGTGAATTAATATCCTCTAAATCACAGAAACTAAAATTAGCATAGATACAGAATAAAAGTCTGAATAGGGTAAAGGTGTTAAGGGGCAATTTTATCTGAAAAAAGAGGGGGTTGAAAACTTGTTGGTAAGGAGATAACATTTGATTTGTGAGATGGTAAATGAGGGATGGAACAATTGTCTTAAAGAGTGGGATGTGGTCCTCGTATATTACTGTAAAAAATAAACTGCATGGCGAATTTGTTAAAATACAGATTAGGACCAAATACACTGGGATTAGGATTTAGTAAAACCAAGGGATGAATATTTCTAAAAGGCCCTCTGTTCATGCCAAGGTTTGTGTTCTCAGATCATATTTTGAGGAAATGTTTTGAGGATAGGCAATATGTCCATCATGGCTACATTTGGAGGTATAGAAGAAACATAAAAGAATATCTTAGAAATCATTTGAAAGCAGATTACAGAGAGTCTTGCTGGACATATCAAGAAATTTAATTTTAGCCTCTAGTACTGTAACACTATTAAAAACTTATAAATAGGGCAGTGATATGATAGCATATGCTTTGTCTTCACTGCAGAGCATAGAGTTCCCAGGAAAGCACTCACTAATTTTCTCCCTCAGGCCCTACTGCAATGACTATACATGTGTTTCTCAGGACTCTACAAGTTCCCAGATGTATTCCTAGGCTCCACTAACTTTCCATGGTGGTCACTTCACTGCATTTTTTTGCAGTGGTAATATAAGATGATGCAGTCTTTCTCTAAGTCATCTTAGTTGCTCTATAGTCAGTAGTTGTAAGATTGTAGTCACTGTTTGCATCTTCTCTTTCTTCTTTCTTCTTCTTCTTCTTCTTCTTCTTCTTCTTCTTCTTCTTCTTCTTCTTCTTCTTCTTCTTCTTCCTTCTTTCTTCTTTTTTTTCTTCAATGTATTTAGTACAGGGTTCATAGGGTCTCATTATACAGATTGGACTCACAGCGATTGTACTGTTTTCAGCCTTCCAAGTGCTGGGATTAGAGGCACGTGCCACCATGCGCAGTCTCAATCACTGTCTCAGTGCACCCAGGGGGTGGGGCTGGCATGGCACTCAAGGGATTGAACCCTGGTCACTGTGCTCTGCCTAAGCAGGCACTTTAGTCTGCTGAGCTAGCTCTCTGGCCAGCCCTTCACTGTTCGCTTCTGTGACTAGTGCTTCTGTGTCCATCATGTCAGGTAGCTATCAAGGCAGTTCAGTGCAGTGGAAAATAGCATGAATTCTAATTGCAAAATGTCTGGATTTAAATCCTAACTGCCATGGACTACCTGTGTGCTGTAGGCAAGTCATTCACCGCTTATGCCTTGGCTTCCCTATTGGTACATTGTGTATTTACTTATAGGAACACTGCGAGGGTCAACTGGATTAACTTTGCAAATGCAAAATGTTAGAATGTATATGCACAGAATGAGGACTCTGCAAGTTTTAATTGTTTTCCTCATTGCATTGTGTCCAAAGCCTACCCTAAGCTGTGCGGCTTTGTTTTTCTGCTGGTCTCACAACAGGTTCATACAACTGCTTGGCACAATCTGCAGCTACTTCCAACATGTTAAAAATGTGCTGTGATGGCATCTTTTTTCTGTCATATATATATATATATATATATATATATATATATATATATATATATATATATATATTTAAGTGTAAAAACAAAACAAATAGCAAAACTTAGTAGTCCAGGCATGGTGGTGCAGGCCTGTAATCCCAACATTAGGGAGGCTGAAGACAGGAGGATCATTACAAGTCCAAGCTTTATTTGTATGTAGTGAGACCCTACACACACACACACACACACACACACACACACACCCCTTTATAAAGAAATAGCAAAAACAAATATAGAAACAGTAACATGCAACAACATATATGGTACAGATTTTCAAAACAATAATAGTAAATGAACAATGGTTGCTGTATTGTATATTTTTATCTTAAACTCTGTTGCTCAGATTAGCAGATACAGGTATGCAAGGTCAGACAAATGATTGAATACTAAAGCTTGCTTTCAATTAACCTTAATTTTTTAATCCTTTTTACTTTTTTTAAAATTTATTTTAAAGAAAGTATAATCATAATCCATAAGAACTTAGAAATGGCACACATTTAGAAGAGCAAGATGAGAGATATTCAATTGTGGCTTTTGTATTGCACATTCCTGTCTTTGCATATAGAATTAGTCAAAGTGAAAATGTTAAACATTACCACTATTTTCAAATAACTCATGGAATTAGTAGAACAATCATCTCAGCTATCCTATATAGATACTTGCATGATTTTTTCCCCTTCCTTTTTTCCCTATTTTCCTTTCCTTCATTTTCATTATTTATTCCTTATAATCAGTTTCTCATTTTACTATTTTTATACCTTTCTGATTTTATTTATTCTTTCAGGTTCTTACAGTAGGAAAACAATATTATATTCACACATGTGGGTCTAGGTATTTCACTTTATAAGTACAGCCTCTAGTTGCATTCGTTCACCTATGAAGGCCTCAAGTTTTCTTTATAGCAGAGTAGTACTCCATTGTACAAAAATACCATGTCTTTTCATCCATTCCTCAGTTGATGGCCATCTTGGTTGTTTACAAGATTTCACTATGACAAATTGTGCTGCTATAAAGATAGGTGCCCAGTCTATGGCCATACCACCCCGAACATGCCCAGTCTCATCTGGTCCTGGAAGCTGAGCAGGGTCAGGCCTGGTTAGTACCTGGGAGACACAGGTGCCCATATGTGTGCTGGCATCTAGAATGCTTTTTTGAAGGTTCACTTTACTGTAGGACTGCTACAGTTGAAGACTCTTCAGATCAGACACTGCAGCACAGATCTGCATACCAAGAGTCCATATTTACATCTTGACCTTGTTTACCTTCCCAATGTCATTGTTTAAGCTTGAAGAATCCCAGAACCTATTAGGCAGCAGAATTTTAGAATTCTCTTTTCTGTTTTGTCTTTTCTTTTCTTTTCTTTTTTCTTTTCTTTTCCTTTCCTTTCCTTTCCTTTCCTTTCCTTTCCTTTCCTTTCCTTTCCTTTCCTTTCCTTTCCTTTCCAGAACTGGGGATTGAACTCAGGCCCTTAGGCTTGCCAGGCAAGTGCTTATTCTATTGAGTTGTCTCCCCAGCCCCTCTTTATAGTCTTGAAGACTCCAACTATTTACCATATGTATCCTTTATGCATTGTGGAATGGTAGGAACTATGAAGAAATAAGGCATTTGGGAAGTTGGGATTTTAAGAGATTGAGCCTGATAAAGTCTAAGAATTGTGGATTTGAGATGGTCTTCCTATGTCATCCCTTATCTGTTCTGCTCACTCTTTTTTCTTTTCTCTCTCTCTCTCTTTCTTTCTCTCTTTCTTTCTTTCTTTCTTTCTTCTTTCTTTCTTCTTTCTTCTTTCTTCTTTTTTGGCAGAATCAGGGATTGAACTCAGGCCCTTGTACTTGCCAGGCATGCACTTATGCTAGTGAGCTATCTTCCCGGCCCCTGTTCTGCCAGCTCTGTCTGCCCACTAATGGTCTTGTAGTGATTAGAATGGAGCAGAAGAGCATATGGAGTGTGTGATCCTCTCACTGTTGCAAGCTCTTATTTTTCATGTGCTAAACATGCTCATTAAAACCCAGAAAATGTGCTTCTAATACATTACTTTATAATCAGCAAGCATGTAGTACCCCTCCAAAGCTCTCCAGGGAACACGGAGTCAAGACTGGCTTCTGGGTTCTACCCCATGTGCCCTAGATGTAGAGTGGTAGCCCTAGATTCTGGCGCCTCACTCATAGACTGCGCTGGGTCAGCAGGCAGCAAATTACTCTGAACCCTCTCCCTTAGGGGTTGTTTTTCTTCTACCCTGTCCCAGTCTTCCATATATATATTTCAAATCTGCATTTTCCTACATCCAGAATTGTATCTGATACTTTTGATGGGAAGGAAGAACTCACTGGGGTCATTTCTGGGAACATGTTTGGTTGTGTTGCCTTTGTGTGTTGTTATCAGTGGCCTGAGTTCTCACTGGTTTTCTTATTACCATCTATAATAGTCTTAAAAACAGCTTACTGGATCTTGCTATAGATATGGGCTCTATATACATAGTTCAGGGTTGATTTACTGATTGTAGGTACTATGCCAAAGGCATACAATGGCCAGAAAGCAAAGCTGTTCTGAGACTTTTCTCAACTCAGTTTCATATGAAGGGAAATGTGTGTTCTTGCTCTCTTGTAACCAACACAGAGAAGAGCAACTGAGGCTCCTGAGTACACAAGTAACAGGAGTGAGGAGAGAGTTACCAATTGTCAGGTCAGGGAAGTTAATTCATTTTCCTAGCTCCATTGTCTTTTTATTTCTGGAGATACACCTCTTAGCAACTTTTGCAGATTTCCTTGATAAAAGGTTCCTTTATGAATGATGGTGCCTTTTGTTTCCTATTTGATAAAATGTCAGAGAAACTAGATCTCAAGATTCCTCCCTTAATGAGAAAGGAATCACACTTAGAGTCCTAGGCTGTCCTGTTCACATTGACAGACTCATCTAAGGAAAGTCATCACTGTGTAAAGGCTGTTTAGATGGAGGGTATCTGGTTCTGTTCTGATCCTGGAAGTTTGCTGATTTCTATAGAGCTCTGCCAGCCATCAGTGGAAGAAACTTATCTAAATCCCCTAGCCATAAGGAGATAAAGGTGAAAGGGGTGAGGGTGGGCTCAGGGCAGTTTCTCTTCCTTAAATCTAGCCGCACAACTATCAGCTTCTCCTCAGTAACATAAGGCACCCTGATTGTGAATCACAATCTTAGTCAATGTGTAATAACTTGTATTGCTCCTATATTAGCTACCTCTCTGTTGCTGGGACAAAATAATTGAGCTACAAAACTTGAAGAAAAGGTTTACTTTGGCTCCCAATTGCATAGGACTGAGATGGCTGCACGGCAGATATGGCACGGGAGAAGGCATGACAGAGAAGGGCTGTTCAACTAATGCATCTATCGACAGGGAGAAGGGAAAGAGCTGGGAATAAGGGGCCAGGGGCCAGGTACACCTCCTAAGGTCGCATCTCCATGGCTCACCAGAGGCACCCATAAGGGTGTTTTACTAATCTAGGTTGCTTTTAAGGCAATTGAATTGACAGTCAAGATTAACCATGATGGTCCTATTTTTCTACATTTTGTTCTATTATGATGAGTTTTCTGAAGCACAAGTGTATTACCAATGGCGAGAATTTTTTTTCTATAATCTCTTGAATCATTAAATTCCTTTTTTCATTATTTTAAATAACTTTTTATTAATACAGAAAGAAAAATATTTGTACATTGTAAGAATCTATAACATACAAAAAAACCACATAATAAGTTTTGATTTCTGCCACACACTGTAATGTTAAATGGAGAATCTTTTGGATCAGAGAATGACTTTATTTTGTACATTTGATAACCTGTCTTCTGAGCATATGATCTCCTCATTTCTATATTTGCATTTTTTCTTGAGGCAAACATATAATAATTGTCTTAAAAGTTAAAATCTGGTTTTTGTGCTTACCTAGATCTGATCCCTTGCACCATAAATAAAAAAGTAACACATAAAACCTGCTTTTTGCTATGAATCATTAAATTCTGAAAGAGATTCATCTTTTAGGAATCCTTCAGTATCCTAGAAACTCCACTAAATCCTAGTTGTGCTATT
>NW_004524762.1:4183443-4188173 GCF_000260255.1 Octodon degus | reverse complement strand
CAAGCAGTTGCAGGGGCCTGGGGTTCAATTCCCAGGCCTAGCATGCCGGCACCACCCCTGAGGCACACTGAGATGGCAATTGAGACCATTAGTGGTGGAGCCAGGACATCCTTGTCTTGTTCCTGATTTTAGAGTACAAACCTTCATTTTTCATCCATTTGGTATAATGTTGTCTGTTGGCTTGTCATATATGTCTTTTATCAGATTGAGATAAAGATCATCTATTCCAAATTTCTGAAGGGTTTTTACCGTGAACAGGTGCTAGATTTTGTCAAAGATTTTTTTTCACTTACTGAGATGGTCATATGAATTTGTCTTTGGCTCTACTAATATAGTGCATTACATTTATTGATTTGTGTATGTTGAAGCATTCCCGCATCCCTGGGATAAATCCCATTGGGATGTTGTATAATATTCTTCATGATTTCCTGCATTCTGTTTGCCAGTACCCTATTGAGGATTTTTGCATCTATATTCATTAAGGAAATTGGCCTATAGTTCTCTTTTTTAGTTGAGTCTTCAATTTTGGTATCAGGGTAATGCTTGCTTCCAGGAATGAATTTTGGCGTATTTCTCCCCTTTAAGTTTCATTAGAATTTGAGAAGTAGTGGTGTTGTCTTCTCTAAATTTCTTATAGAATTCAGCACTGAATCTGTTAGGGCCTGGGTTTTTCTTTATTCTTAAGTTTTTAATTATATTTTCAGTTTCATTGATTCATATTGGCTTATTTAGGATTTTTATATCTTGTTGATTCAGCTTTGGAAATTTATATTATGTAGGAATCTGTCCATTTTTTCCACACTTTCTATCTTATTAGAATACAAATTTTTGAAGCAGGTGTATATAGATGATCTTCTGGATTTCTTTCAGGGTCTATTGTGATTTCAAATTGCATGAGATTGAGTCTTTTCTTTTTTATACTAAGGATGGATAAGGGTTGGTTTGCTTTATTTAATCTTAAGAATCAATTCTTAGAATCATTAGTGTTTTTATCATATCATAGTGATATATGTGCACCTATGTTTATAGAAGCACAATTTGTGATAGTCAAATCTTGGAAACAACCAAAATGTCCATCACCTGAGGAATGGGTGGAAAACATTTGCAGTTTTTATACAACAGAATATTACTCAGCTATAAAGAAAAACAACTTTGAAGCCTTTGTAGGAAAGTGGGTGCAACTTGAAGCTATACGCATAAGTGAAATAAGCCAGACCCACATGTGTAAATATCATATTGTCTCCTTAGTGTAAGGACTCAAAAGAAGTAATAAAAATTGAAAGGTAAAACACAGTTAAGTGGAAAGAGAGAATTTAAGGATTAAACAATGTAGAGAGAGAAAGGAAAGTGGTTAGGAAATATGGTAGGGGCAAAACCATACTTTTATATAAGCAAGATGGTTAAGGTAATCAATAATCTTAAGAATGTCCATCAGGTTTTTGAAAATATCAGTTAATGGGTAGAATTTTCACCCTGACTAACTCTATATGCTGATATCTGTGAATTAAGCAACTACATTGCAGACAGCAATGTGTAATACTAAAACCATGCTTAAAAAACCTGTCATTTTGGTCTTCTAAATGCATACTGCTTCTAGTCATATCAATTATTGCTGTACTCTCTTTAAAGTAACTGTATAAAAAAGGTAATAAAAGTGAACAAGGGACAAGAAAAACAAAACGTAGCAGGATTTTACTGCTACAATGTTGACTATGGTTTGATTTCTAAATATCTGTGCAAAAATGTGTAATAATTTTAACATTCTACAGGGATTTAAATTTGAGAATATCCATGGTTGTTGGAAAATAGCAGTTTCATTTTATGTCTAAGGTATGTGATATTCAGACAAACAGTGATGTTAAGCTTAACTGCCTCTGTTATATGATAACAATATCAGTAAGCTTCTCTTCTGGATGCCTAACTACTCAAGTTTGCAGACCAAAAATTAGACAGACTGATGGGCTAAAAAGATAACCAATATTTTGGCCCTAGCCCTTCAAAATGGGTAAAAACTCAGGACATAACAGAACCTCTGCTGTGACATTGTGTAACTGAATGGTGTCCCAAATTTTCCGATCAAGGAGATTATGAGGCCACAGAGGAAAGTGATCAATGATGCATACTGTGTCTAAGGAGAGTCACATGGAGAGAAAACATTCTCTCAGGCTTTCACAGAGAACAAATTTGTCAAGCAATTGCTGTGACTCATCCAGGTGGCTGACACTGACAAAAGATCCATTAGGTGCTCCACATAGTTCCAGATTAAATCCTGAGGGGTTTTGACTGACCTTATCAGATAGCAAAAGTTACAGTTTTAGTTATATAGGTCTTGCTTTAACTTGATCTTAACCATCCAGCAGAAAAGTGTAACCACAAGATACAAAATGTAAAGCTATATCAATATGTTGAGCTATAAAAGGCACAAGTTAACAACTTCAGACAATTGCCAATTGTGCTGGTAACTCATTATTATTATGGAAGATTGAGCTATATTGTGTTATATTGCTGATTTCAAGTGCCTACAATATTTGGACTGGCATCTAGTATGAAAAGGTCCTTGAAAGACTTCTCCAAATACAGCTTCTCTAACTGCAGAGGAACACCCATCTCTGATAAAACAAAACAAAAAAGGGGGCTATAAATAAAGGAACATTTTGTAGTGAAAAAATACATATGTGTATATATATATACTTTCTCTTAGCCCAATGAGATGAAAGGTTTGTCCTAATATTGTTTAGACAAGATATCATGTCTACTTCTTGTCCTCTGAATAACTACTATGAAGACAACAATATGTAATGTATATTGTAACTATTCTTCTAACCTGTTTTGAAATTATTTCATTGATATTTTATCTTTTTTCCTCAATCAAATGAATAAAAATTTTAAAAAGAATCATTAAGTTTTTTGTATTGTTTAATTTCTGCTCTGCTTTTCAAAATTTTCTCCCTCATAAGAGCTTTTGGTTTAGCTTGCTCTTCTTTTTCTAGAAGCTTGAGGCTTACCATTATAATTTGTTTATTTGTACTTTTTCTGTTTTCCTGATAAGGATATTCAGTGTTATAAATGTCTCTATTTTAAAAATTGACTAATTAATTAATTAATTAATCAATTTGGCACAGGGTCTAAATACACAGCTTGGACTCGTAATGATCCTCTTGTGTCAGCTTCTGCAGTGCTGAGTTTACAGGTGAGCACCATTATGCCTGGTTTCATTGGCTGACACTGTGCTCCCAGAGTTCTGGGACCTGCAGGACATGTGGTAACTGGAGATTGAACCTGGGTCCTTGCACTTTCAAGGCAGACATTTAGATCACTGATCTATTTCCCAAGCCCTAAATTTCCCTATTAAGAATACTTTAATTGTGTTCCATAAGTTCTGATATGTTGCAACGTCATTATCATTTAATTGTAGAAACTGTCTAATGTATTCTTTAATTTCATCTGTGATCTATTGGTTGGCAGAAGGATGCTATTTAATTTCCACATTTATGTCGTTCTTCCAGTATTTTTGCCATTGATTTCCAATTTCATTGCACTGTAGCCTGATATGCATGGGATAATATGAATTCCTTCACATTTACTTAAGCATGTTCTATGAGCTTATATGTGGTCTATTTTGAAGAATGTCTCAATGTGTATTCTGATATTGTGCGATGGAATACTCAGTAGACATTTCCTAAGTCCATTTGTTCAAAAGTTTGGTTTAGTTCTAATATTTCATTGTTGATTTTTTTGGTCAATTGATGTGTCTTTTTTTGTGGCAGTGAGGTATTGAGATTCCCCCAGTATAATTGTTTTAGTGATTTTTTTTGGTTTTTCATCCCCATTTATATTTGTTTTATACAGTTGGGTGCACTAGTATTTGTTGCACACATATGGTTGCTATTTCTTCCTCTCAGGTTGTTCTTTTTACAAGGATGTAGTGACTTTCTTCTTCTCTCTGAATCAGTATTTGCTTGAAATTCATTTTAGCTGAAAATACAATAGCTACTCCTGCTTTTTACTGGGTTCCTATCTCATGGAGTATTGTTTTCTATCCTTTTATTTTTAGTCTGTAAATGTTTTTTTAATGAAATGTGTCTCTTGAATGCATCATATTGTTAGATCATGCCTCTAGATCCATTCTGCCAGTCTGTGTCTTTTGATTGGTGAATCGACACCATTAGAATTCAAAGTCATAAATGATATATATTAATATCCTTGTCATGCTATTTTCCTGTTGTTGGATCCTCCTTTTGTTCCTTCCCTTTGTTTAATTATCTGCCTTAGCTGGTGGGTTCCTTCTTTGGGGGCTTATGCAGTTGTAGTCCTTCTTATCTCTTTTTAAAATGTCCTTCAAAACATTTTGGAGTGCTGGTTTGGTAGTCATATACTAGCTTGAATGTTCTTTGTCATGGAAGTATCTTATTTGTCTATCAGTTTTGAAAGCTAGTTTTACAGTGTAACAATACTGTAAAAACAACACTTTTATACTGTAAAGAACATCATTCTGGGTTGAAGATTATTTTCTTTTAGAACTTGGAATACTTCACTCTATCCTTGGATTAAAAGTGTGATTCTAATAGGCTTTCCTTTATAGGTAATTTATTTCTTTTCTGTTATAGCTTTTCATATTCTGTTCTTATGCTGAATTTATGAAATTTTGATTATGAATGTCTGGCTGCAGATGTTTTTGATCATGGCTAATTGGAGTTCAGTGTGCTTCACTCATCTGTATGTCAATTTTT
>NW_004524762.1:4180690-4182073 GCF_000260255.1 Octodon degus | reverse complement strand
AGCCCAGGCTCAACGAGTGTGTAGGAGAACTTCCAGCTTCCCTGTACTTACTGGACCTCTCTGGACCAAAACTCAGGAAAGCCCTATGAGTGAGACCCTTCACTGGGCCCTTGGATCCCCTCCACCCCACCGGAGCCCGCAGCCCCAAGCACGGCCAGTGAATGAGAACTTCTGCGACGCTCTCGGGAACCCCAGATCCAGCCCAAGTCCAGGCCCGGGTAGTGTGTGGGAGAGCTTCTGTGCTCCCCTGTGTCCCCTGGGCCAGGGACACAATATGGGGGCACCACTGGTTCACTTCCAAGGTCTGAAGCAGAAAGGAGTTGAAGACAACAGCTAGATCCAAGCCAGGTATAATTGGATAAACTCAAACTTAATGAATCTGCACCCGAATTTCAATAGGAGTTAAGGTTATAACTGCACCAAAGCTTTACAACAAAAGTCAGAGGTCAGTGCTATTCAAAATGACAAAGACAAGGAGCAAAATGTAATCTCAGGCCATGAGCCCACCCAGAACAAGGGCACAGGACACTAGTTCAGCTGAAATGAATGAATTAACTGTGTCAGAAGTAAAGAAACAACTGCTAAAAGGTATAGAGGAACTCAGAGCAGAATCAATTTCTGAAATAAAAAAAAAATCTCTGAATTCATAGCATCTGAAGTAAAGAATCAAATACAGAAATATATGGAGGAAATACAGACTGAAAAAAACTCTGCAGTAAAAGAATTAATATTTGCTTCTAAAGAAGACATTGATAAAAAAAAGTAGAGGAGATTAGAAAAATGACAGATTCCTTAAATGAGCAATACAGCAAAGAAATAGACTGCATGAAGCAGAGTCAAAGAGATATAAAGGAAATTAAAATCTCAATCACAACCTTGCAAAACCGTTTGAGTGAAAGTGAAGACAGGGTTTCAGATGTTGAAGACGTTGGTGCAGCTAGTGAAAAGGTAAGAAGGATCTCTTAAAAATAATTAGGATCCATCATCTGCAAGAAGATGCAAAGATGAACAATGTCAGACTAATAGGCATAAATGAGAAAGAAGGAGTCAATACAAATGATTTAAAAAGAATATGGGCAGAAGTAATAGCAGAAAACTTCCCAAATATGAGGAAACAATCTGGCATTCAGGTAATTGAAGCATATAGAATGCCAAATAACTCAACCCAACTAAAAACACACCAAGATATATAATAGTCAAGATCCCAGAAATCCAGCACAAGTATAATATAATGAAAGCCACTAGAGAAGACCAGCAGATCACATTCAAAGGAAAACCCATCAGAATTACAGCTGACTTCTCTTCACAAACCATGAAGGCAAGAAGAGCATGGAGCAGAGTACTTCAAGTCCTCTATGAAAACAAATTCCAGCCCAGACTACT
>NW_004524762.1:4178128-4179660 GCF_000260255.1 Octodon degus | reverse complement strand
GTCACAGATTAAATTAAACAAGAAAGTCTACAATATCTACAATTCAATGAAAATTCAACCACAACTTATCAGAATCTATGGGATGAGATGAAAGCAGTTCTCAGAGGGAAATTCATAACTGTGAACTCACACATTAAGAAAACAGAACAGGGACAAATAAACACCCTAATGCTGCACCTCCAACAACTAGAAAAGGTAGAGCAAACCAAACCCAGAGCCCAAAGATGGGAAAAAATCATAAATATCAGGGCAGAAATTAATTCAATTGAGATGAAGAAAACAGTTCAAAGAATAAAGAAATAAAAAAGCTGGTGTTTTCGAAGACTAAATACAATCGATAAGCCCCTAGCTAACCTCACCAAAAAGAGGAATGGAAAATTTCAAATACAAGCAATAAGGAATGAAAAGAGTGTAATCACCACAGTCCCAGTGGAAAAACAGAAGATTATCAATAGTTACTTTGAGAATCTTTATGCTAACAGAATTGAAGACACAGATGGAATGGACAGATTCCTAGAAAGGTACAAATTACCAAAACAGAATCAAGAAGATATAAAAAATCTAAATAAGCCAAAAAGAGACATTGAAATAAGAAATGTAATAAAAAGCCTGCCAACAAAGAAAATTCCAGGTCCTGATAGATTCACAGCTAAATTCTACAAGAAATTTACAGAAGATGTAATTCCTACACTCCTCAAACTCTTCAGTGAAATTGCAAAGGAAACAGTTCTCCCAAAATCATTCCTGGAGGCAAGTATTATACTGATACCAAAACCAGGGAAAGACACAACTAAAAAACAGAACTACAGACCAATCTCCCTCATGAACATAGATGCCAAAATCCTCAATAAAATCCTAGCAAATAGAATACAGGAAATCATCAAGAAGATCATACACCATGACCAGGTAGGATTCATCCCAGGGAAGCAAGGATGGTTTGATATTAGAAAATCTATAAATATAATAAACTATATCAGTAGAGTGAAAACTAAAAAACCATATGATCATCTCAATTGATGCAGAAAAGGCTTTTGACAAAGTCCATCACCCATTCTTGTTCAAAGTCCTACAGAATACTGGAATAGAAGGCCTCTACTTCAATCTGGTAAAAGCCATCTAGAACAATCCAATGGCTAATACAATTCTAAATGGGGAAAAACTGAAATCTTTTACTCTCAGATCTGGCACAAGACAAGGATGTCCTCTATAACCCCACTTATTCATTATAGTTCTGGAATCATTATCTAGAGCCATTAGACAAGAGAAAGAAATAAAAAGAATAAGAATATAAAAGGAATAAGGTAAAGAAGAAGTTAAATTATCTTTATTTTCAGATGACATGATACTTTACTTGGAAGACCCAAAAAACTCCACCAAGAAGCTACTAGAATTGATACACAAATTCAGTAGCATAGCAGGATACAAAGTCAATACCCAGAAGTCAATAGCATTCTTCTACACAGATAACAAACACACTGAGAGGGAAATTATAGAAACAATACCTTTTATAATAGCACTGCCGAAAATGAAAT
>NW_004524762.1:4170239-4177402 GCF_000260255.1 Octodon degus | reverse complement strand
GAATTAACAACTGGGAGCAACTCTTATTGAGAAATTTTGCACGTCAAAAGAAATTACCAACAAAGTGAAAAGAAATCCCACAAATTTCAAAAAATTCTTCACTAATAAGCAGTCAGACAAAGGTCTTCTCTCTAGAATTTATAAAGAAGTGAAAAACATTAGGGCCCCTAAATTTAAAGACCCAATCCAGAAATGGGCATCCAAGATGAACACACACTGCTCAGAGAATGAACTTAAATAAGTGAATAAATATATCAAAAAATGCTCCACATCACTAGCCATCAGTGAAGTGCAAATTAAAACAACACTGAGATACCATCTCATCCAGAAAGAATGGCTATGATAAAGAAATTAACCAACAACAAATGCTGGAGAAGCTGTGGGGAAAAGGGAACCTTTCTCCATGGCTGTTGGGAATGTAGACTGGTGCAACCATTATGGAAATCAGTGTGGAGACTCCTTAAGAAACTAGGACTGGAAATCCCATTCAAGCCAACTATCCCTCTACTGGGAATTTTCCCAGAGTAACTGAAAATGTTATATCAAATGATATATGTGTATCTATGTTTATAGCAGCACAATTTCTGATAGCCAAATCTTTGAAACAACCAAGATGCCCATCACATGAGGAATGGTTGAAAAAGATGTGGTATTTTTATGCAAAGGAGTATTACTCATGTATAAAGAATGATAAACTTGAAGCATTTATATTTAAATGGATGACACTTGAAGATATACTCATAAGTGAAATAAACCAGACCCACATGTGTAAATATTTTATATTCTCCCTAGTATAAGAACTCAAAAGAAGAAATGCAAATAGAAAGGTATAACACAATTAAAAGGAAAGTAAGAACTTGAGGCTTGGACAACGAGCAGAAGGCAAGGAGAAAAGCCGGGAAGCAGGACAGGGACAGTGTCATACATTTATATGCACAAGATGGGCTAGGCAATGATCCTGAGAAACATCGGTAGGTTTTTGAAACTAGCAGTTAATTGGTAGGATTTTCACTCTGACTAACTATTCATGGTGATACCTGTGAACCAAGCAACTGCACTGAAGGTAGCAATGTGTAATAGAAGAGTCACGCTTGGAATGCTTGCCATTCTAGTCTTCTAAATACATACTTCTTGTCATGACATACCAATTATTACCATACTGTTTCACAATAAAATTTTTTAAATGGGTAATATATGAAAAAAAGACACATGATAACCACTAAGAAGAATATATGCAGTGTATTATTTGTTGAAACTGTCTCATTGCTGTTTATCAATAAAACTTGGAAAAAAAAAGACACATGAAAAAGAAAAAACATGCCACAAGTCTGTCCTGCTACAATGCTGTATATGGTTGGATTTCTAAGTTTGTGTATAAAAATATGTAATTGTCTATTCATATTCTTTAAACATTTTTCATTTTTAAAATTTTTATCTCAGTATTCTGTAGGGACTTAATACTTAACATATCAATTCTTGATGGAAAATACCTGTTCCATGTTATGCCTAATATGTTTGATATTCGGACAGATAGTGAAGTTAAACCCAACTGCTTATGTTGTTGGGTAATAATAAGCTTTTCTTCTGGAGAGTTAACAACCTAAGTTTGCAGACCAAAAATTAGATAAATAGACGGGCTGCAAGGACAACCAACATTTTGACCATAGTCTTTCAAGGTCAGTGAAGACTCAGGACATAGGAGAACCTGTACGGTAACATCCTGTAACTCAATTGTGTCCCAAATTTTCTGATCAAAAGATTTTGAGGCCACAGTGCAATGTGATCGATGATGTAGAGTGTGCCTAAGGAGAGTCATCTGGAGAGAAAACATTCTTTCAGGCTTTCACAGAGAGCAAACTGGTCAAGCAATGGCCGTGACTCATCCACATGACTGACACTAACAAAGGATCTGCAACCTGCAGGTTACAGGATAAATCCTGAGGTACTTGACCGATCTTATCAGGCAGAAAAGTTACATTTCTTGTTATATAGGTCTTGCTTTATCTTTGTCTTTACCATCCAGCAGAAAAGTATAAAAACGAGGTATATAAAGTACAGTCATATTTATATGCTGAGCGGTGAAAGGCTCAATTCAACAACTTCTGTGGATAACCCACTACTATTGTGTACTGCTGGACTATGTTGGATTGCTTTGCTGAATTCATGCACCTATAGTATTTAGATTCCAATGGAATACCCATTTCTGACAAGACTAAACAAAAAAAGGGGATATAAAGGAAGGACCATTTTGTATCAGTATATGCAGAATAGTTAGGATAGATATATAGCTACTTTCGCTTAATTCAATGAGAAGGAAGATTTGTACTAATAGTGTTTGGACAGAGTATCCTGTGTGCATCTTGTCCTATGGATAACCACTAAGAAGATAACAATGTACAATGTATTAATTATTGAAACTGTCTTATTACTCAGTTTTGAAAGTGTCTTATTGCTACTTGTTTCTCAATAAAACGAAATTAAAAAATAAAAAAAAATTAAAAAAAGAATAGAACAGAACAACAACCACAAAGGTGCTTGAACCCACATTCACTCTCATATAAAAACAAGATCAGACAATAAAAGAGAAAAAAACAAAACAAAATAAAATCTACAAGAATAACAATGACAAAAAAAGTATGGGCGAGTCCACTTTCAGGTTTGTCTTTGCTGTCATTGATAGACAACCCGTGAAGAGAGTTCCCATCTAAGCTGATCTATCCCAGCAAGCCAGCAGTGGCCTTTTGGGTGGGGTAGTGGATTATCTCAGTGAGCCTGCACCTTTTGGCTGAGATCAGTCTCATTCAGCCTGCAGCTATCAGCACAGCTTCTATGGGCCTAAGCCCAGTCAAGAGACATTAATGAAGCCTGTAGCCCCTCTGAGTTCTGAGGTCAGCTGGCCCCTCTCCAAGATGACTTCCAACCAATAGCTCTCTTGTGCAGGATGACTCAGTCCTAGGCACTCACCTCCATACAGTACACTCCTTCACAAACACTGCTCTCCTTTACTGCTTCATCTCTCCCTGGAGATCTCTGGGTGACCAGAAGTTCCTGTTTGCCCACAGATTTGAACCATTCCTCTTGTTCAGTGAGTTCCATCTCAGGGAGAAGGTACTACCACCTACCTCCTGCCTCATCACTGAAGTTTCTCCCTTCATTTTTTCTATGGGCTTCAATTCATACCTCAGAACTTTTCTTGGTCCAGGGGACACAATGTCTTCCTCACATTACTGTATTCCTGCATCTTGATAACAGCCCTCATATGGGGCTTTTTCTCTGCTCTTCGCCCCTCTGCCATCTTGGTGCTTTCTCTCTTTTTTTATTTTGCTACTGGTGATTGAACTCAGAGCCTGGTGCTTGTCAGGCAGGTGCTGCAATGCTAAGCTATATCCACATTATATTTCCTTCTACTCTCCACACAATTCAGTTAAAGTCCTGGTGACCACCTTGCTCCCATCCCACCTTGTTTCCATCCCAGGTGCTTTCTGATGGAGGCTACTCTCTAAAGGAATGCTTAGAAGAGACTGAGCTCATACTGATTAATATCACATTTCAAGCCTGTGACTTGAGTTTTGCCATGACTACTTTACTCCACTGTTTCCTCCAGAAATCCTTGACTTTGCACATGCATTGTACCTGCAGAGCATTCCCAGCACTCAGAGAAAGACCCCAGAGCTCCTACACTGTATTAGGGCCCTGAAAGGCCTCTGTCACCCCCCGGCATGGCCCTCCAGCTATTTGTATTCCTATCTCAATCTGTGTGTGGAACTAACTCCTTCAAAGGAGGTGGCTTGGTGCTAATGAGTGAGCACTCTATAGAAAAATTTTGGAGAAGTCAACCATCCAGCTGGCAAACAAAGCCCTACTGATCTGATCTATGTCCCTGCTGACTTTCTTCTCTAGATGTTCAATGTACGATAAAATGTTAATAGTAAATGCTTATAGCTCTTACATTAAGCCAGAACCTGTTCCAAGGTTTTCTTGTACATTAAGTCAGAGCAGTTAACTCCAACACTAACAAGAGATCTGCAAGAGAAAGAAACCTGATGCCACAATATCCTCCACAGATCACTTGATAAACAGACCAACATTTTTATCTGAATCAAAACATTGCAGGCTGACACACCACTAAGTTGTTTTCTTTGGCATCTCTATGGGAAGGTTCATTTCCAGATCAGCCCTATAATTTAGTCCTGATGCTGCTTCAGTGCTACATCTAGTATAGCTCTGGATACTAATTCCATGTCCCTCTCCCCTTGGACAGTGTCTAATGCATCTTTAGCTTCATGCTCTGTCTACCTATCACGCAGCATAGTCATCTGTGTTTGGCCACTGTACTTAAAACTTTCATTACCTCTAATATAACTGCTTTACCCAGATAAAGAACAACATAAAAAACAGTTGAACAAGTCCATACAGTAAGTTTTGAAAATGTAGCTTCACTGAATCTTCTATACCGCATTGCTTTCAAAAGTCTTCTCTCATATCCTTGGATGATACTTTAAAAAGAAAAATTCCATTGCTTAAGAATTGCATTCTAAAGCTCTTCTTCATTTAACTTAAACAGAACCATAGCACCTAACATCCTACACAAGGAAATAATGTGTCACACTTACCCAAAAGTCTGGTTGTCATTTTCAACTCAGCTGGCATTCTCAATCTATAGAAATATTTAGCAGCTAGTTGAATGAAAAGTAATGCATTTCTGCAATGAAGTATTTCTCTTCTCCTCTAAGTGGTTCATAGCTTGCTTATGCTATGTCACTTGTTCTATCCTTTGTTCTTACCACCATGGGTTTATTTTCTTTTCTTGCTCACTTCTTGTATGCAGTATTAATCTGAGGCTTTCTATACACACACACACACACACACACACACACACACACACACACATATATATATATATATTCCTCTTGGAAAATTATACTTGTATACTTTGTCTTTTATGAAGTTGCAATACTTTTCCATCATTAAATCAGTATGACTGGTAGAAAACCTAACCAAAATAGATTAAGCAATGAAAATGGTTTACTAGTTCATGTAAAATAAAAAGGTAGTCTGAGTCCTAAATAATTCTTGATCCAGTAACAAAATCTGTGATTTTGCTGCTTCTTTACCCTAAAGTGTTAGAAATATCTGTTAAGTACTTCTGGGCCACTCAGCTGGGCCTCTCCCAGCCAGTAGTAAGGCAACATTCCGAGGTGGGCTCCTTCCTTCCTTCCTTCCTTCCTTCCTTCCTTCCTTCCTTCCTTCCTTCCTTCCTTCCTTCCTCCCTCCCTTCCTTCCTTCCTACTCTCTCTCTCTCTCTCTCTCTCTTTCTTTCTTTCTTTCCTTCTTTCTTTTCTGTATTTAGGGCAGGGTCTACAGGGTCCACAGGGTCTCACTATGTAGATTGGACTCGTAGTGATCTGTTTTCAGCCTCCCAAGTGCTGGGATTACAGGCTTTCGCCACTATGCCCACTCTCAATCACGTCTCAGCACACCCCATGGAATCGCACACTGGCTGCTACACTCTGCCTAAGCAGGTGCTTTAGTGTGCTGAGCTACCAGGCTGGCCCTCTAGATGAGTTTCTGATAAAAGAAAATAAATTGATTTTCTAAGATCACTAACACACATTTCACATGCCTGAATGTCCAATTAGGCCACATGCCCATTTCCAGGCAAATAACATATGTTGATTAGCTTTATGACAAGACAAACTAAGCATAAATATAGCTTAAAAATATACTTAAAGTTTATTTGCCATTTGAAAATTGGGTGATAAAGAGTGTGTTCCAATAAGCTGATCAAAAGGTTTTGACTTTGTAGGTGCAGAAATTCAGAAGGAAGCAAAAACAGGAAATAAAAAGTATCAGCAATTTTAAAGTTATTCCCTATTAGGTTAAAAGACAGGGGACTTTCTCATAAGACAACACAGGTAAATTAAACTCTTGTGGTTGGTTGCTGTCAATTGGTTTTTGAAAAACTGAATCATTTTATTTAAGTTTAGTTTGTGTGGAGCCAGCACAAATTATTCTATTATGCCTTGTTACAGTCTCTTGATGCTTAGTTGGAGAAGCTCAGTCCAAAACAAGGGCCTTCAGTCTACTGAAAAAAAAAAATAGCTTACAGTGATGAAGGAGCCTATCTGGAGATCGGGTAGAATTAGCTTTTGTTAATCAGAGAAGCTGCGTTGAGGAAACTGATCACAGGGAAGGAAGGTCTGCATTCTCCATGCTTCTCTATGATTATGCCATTTCCATTATTGATCTTGTCCCATGAATGGTCAAGGCAGCCTGGGTACCTTCTGTTTCAAATGATACTGCTCTACTTCCAGAGTTCTTTGCACTAATGTGAAAAGATAAAGCCACTAAAGTCTCTTACAGGATCCTTTCTGAACCATTTTCTCATGTAAAAAAAAATGGGGTCCTGATAAAATGAATTACCTGGGTATGCATTAGAATTCATAAGATTGCTGTGCAGAAAGTATCGCCAACTTCCTTATTGCATAAGGAGAAACAAAGGTGAACTGACTTTCTTAATGTCATACAATTAGTAATTGATGAATCAGGGGTTTAAACTTAAGTCACCTCTTTCTCAAGCCTGAAGTCTTAGTGTCACACTGTGCCGGCTGCCAGTACTCTAATGAGCTGAGGGGCATCTGAAGTGCCGACACAGCAATATGTGCTGTTTTAGCTTTCTTCAGAAAAGCTAAGAGGAAAAAAAAGAGTTATAACTGGTTTCTTGGGACTAATAATCTAGAGTTAGGAAATGACAAGAGAACACAGGACTCTTTCCTTTATGGAATTTAATCTTTTCTGTCAGAATGAGGTATCTTTGGCCTCGAACAGTAGCCCAAATGATAGCAAGAGGGAACAGATCTTGAAGGTGGGTGAAGACATTATGTACTGATACTCAACCAATGCCACAAGACTAGCTCCTTTTGTCTAGACCTATTAAGAGCTGGGAACTGAAAGAAGAGATGGTTGATTTTCTCTGCTGTTCAATTACAATGACCTACGGCAGTGGAAATTACTCTTTGAGCTTAGGGACTAGCAAATGCAGTTTACTTTCAACATTGCTTTAATTGACATTTTTCTGATAGCCAGAGACATTGAGCTCTTTTTCATATATTTATTGGCTATTTGTATGTCTTCCTCTGTGAAGTGTCTGTTCAACTAATATA
>NW_004524762.1:4151185-4163053 GCF_000260255.1 Octodon degus | reverse complement strand
GTTTTGATTTGCATTTCGTGGATGGCTAGTGATGTGGAGCATTTTTTCATATATTTATTCGCTTCTTTAATTTCTTCCTCTGAGAAGTGTGTGTTCATCTCGGATGCCCATTTCTAGATTGGGTCTTTAAATTTTGGGGCCCTAGTGTTTTTTAGTTCTTTATAAATTCTAGAGAGCAGACCTTTGTCTGAGTACGTATTTATCATGATTTTTTCCAAATTTGTGGGTTGCCTTTACACTTTGTTGGTAATTTCTTTTGACGTGAAAAAACTCAGTAAGAGCAGGTCCCAGTTGTTAATTTTTTCAACTGTTTCCCATGCGATTTAATTTCTGTTCATGAACTCTTTGCCTACCCCTATGTCTTCAAGAGTTCCTCCCATTTGCTCTTCCACGAGATTTAGTGTCTCTGCTTTAATGTTTAGATCTTTAATCCATTTTGACTTTACTTTAGTGCATGGTGATAGACCTGGGTCAAGTTTTAGTTTTCAGCATGTAGAGAGCCAGTTTTTCCAGCATCTCAATGGTATTTTATTTCTGATTTTATTGTTGCTTAAGTCTTACTAGATGTGGTTAACTTAAAGTGTAACATGAAGAAAGCAGAATGCATGCTGGAAATGATGAAGTGATTATAAAACATAATTATTTTTAATTGAGTTTTTATAATCACTACTAGTTATCATTATGATTATGGTTCAAAAATAATGAAAATAATGTCTATAGTTATGAGCCTTTTGGTTAAATAGGTATATAATTTTCTCTTGGTTGCAGCTGTGTCATTTTCAACCACAGTAAGTGTAGCCTTGAGTAAAATAAGCTTGAATTATTACAACCAACAATTGCCAAATGATGGAAGCTCCTAATCTATTTGCTTCTTATGGTGCTCTCAGTGAAGATGTTTGAAATTCTTTGAAGCCATGGAAAGTCGTTCTTACCTAGAGACCAAAATTTTGAAGCTTCAAAGAGCACACGGTTCAGCGACCAATTAATCTGAAAGTACACAGAATAATTTTGAATTTCAAAGTTTGATAAAACATGAACTCCACTAAGTGGCTGATGAAAGAAAATAGATTGTTTTGACTACATTATCTTCATCCAGACAGTTTAAAGAATTCAGTATGTAAATTAGACCATTCTGTAGAAACTGCTTTCTATGGAGGATCAATCATCGAAGAAAGTTAAAGAAATAAGTGTAATAAATTGAGAAAGTTCAAGAGAATGTCATCTTTAAAGTTTTAAAAAATCAGATACACCTGTCACAGTATTCTATTAACTAGGATAATCATGTATTACTCTGGCAAGGTAGGACCTGAATATGAAAAAGAATGAAAGCCATATGATTATTTCTTTTCATTTCTCTGGCATGTCCTCAATTTATGTGAAATCTATGTCATCATGAGTGAATGATTTCATTTTCCAAGTCTAAATTTATGTACCATAGGACTGAATTTCTTGGGTGTGGTGTAAACTCCGGGAGTGGTGGACAATTTGGGAGGTCACTGAGTTTGTGCCAGAGCAGATGTATTACCCTAGTGCTGGCTCCCAGGAAGGCAGGGCAAGTGCACTACTGGTTTCTGCATCATCCAATTTTCCACTCACGGTTCAGCTTCACTACTGGTTTTCTTTTTAAATTCTTCTAGACCCTCAATTTTTTAAAAAATTATTTTGAATCAAGATTCGTTATTTCTTTATCCATGAATTGAAAAACTGTAGTAAAAGGTCATATTTTATCTGCATGAATCTATTTTATAAATGAATTTTTAAAGGGTTATAAACAAACAGAAAGATTATAAATAACCAAACATAAAATCCAAAGGATATGCCTCCCAGTTTGAACAGTCCTGCAACATCAAAAATATTTACATTTGATCCTTTACAAACAAAGTTTACTGACATGTGTTTCAATGATAAATATCAGGACCTTTGGATGAGAAATTCTAAATAGTATATTTTTATTCTTTATGGCTTCTAGTTTCTTCTATAAAGTACTTTCCACTCCTCCACTTTGTCAATATTTGCAATCAGGGTCACAGGGGTCAGCCTATGAGTGGTGATAAAGATGAGACACAAAATAAGTTAAAATGTGGAGGTTCAGGGGCTCCTGTCTCCTTTCAACAAACAACACCAAGTGACTGGTGCACCTTGACTTTATTCACTCAGACGTAGATACAAGCAATTAGAGTTACACACAATTTTTCTGCTGCCCACCACCCTTGATACTTGTCTAGGTAGACAACAGAATATCAACTGTTTGCTGTTTTTCTCTTTTGTCTAGTGTGTCTACATGCATGCACAATACCTTTCTCCTTAGGGCTCACAGAGCAGGCCAGTTAGGCCTTAATCTCCTATCTGGTCTCCCATATTTCTCATTTTTGTTTTAAATAACAGCAGTTGAATATCAATCACTGCTTTTCTGTCCCTAGGGGAAGCATGTAGATACAATTATTAAACCTTTTTTATGTAAAGCCTTTAGTAACTATATCTTCACCCATAGTTGTAATGTATCTGTACTGACTTTTTACCAGGGTCTAGTCATAGCTGGCCAAGTATATTATAACTAATTGAACTGTCTCCCTCTCTGGAGAGGTACCCCAACTGCTGTGAGGGGATATAAATGTGAAATATTTTAATCTGGGGAGGCCCTGATGCTTAGCTAGTCTTTCTGTTTTCTGAGTAGTTTTACTCAGTTGTTTTCTGAGGGAAGGCTTTCACCAGGGAGGAGATCAGAATCTTAGTCTTCTACAGATGCAGCTGGAGAGAACTTTTCCATGGTCATATACTCCTATAGGGTATCTACACCCTCTGTTCATTTCCTGCAAGAACAGCAGCAAGCCTCTACTCCCATGACAGGAAAGTAACTGGATTGTCACATTTTTCCATCTCCAGAGACCACAACACTTGTGGTTTCTTCTTTTTCCATCCTCTTGTATTTTTGACCAATGTAATTCCTCCAGGCTTCCATTTATATTCAACTACATAAGGAGAAATCACACAAAATGATCATTCAATGGCTTGGCATTTATTATTCACTACTTGACCAAAAACTCCAGTAGGACAGTGGAAAGTGGACAGTATGATTAGCATAAAAGGCACAGTCAGACTAATTGGAAATAGCTCTCTACTTTCCAAGCAGTTTCTATTATCTAAAGCTCTTTAAGGGCCTCATGTATGAGAGTACAAGAAAATTTCAAATCTAGAAAGTAAACATAACTTGGGCAAACATAGAGGGATTATGACATCTGTTGCCCTTATCTTGGCATGCTTTCAAATAATTTCAAATTTTTAGTCAGTTGCATGACCCCTAGCACTTGTATTCCTTGTTAGCATTCTCAAACACATGCTGTAACACAATAATCCTCACAGTTTGGGCATGTGGTATTTGTCATTGGACAGCTTCTGGTAGCCTGGGTATAGGGCTCATGGGAGCCTTGAAGAATGTGTAGACAGGACTGAGTGGGACCTCATCCTCTGGAATAGTTCCCCAGGACCATGTCATTAGGAAAGCCATTTCTTAATAAGCCTGGTCTGGAAGGGTTAACTGAGATTAGATCTGAGTGCAGATTTGCTCCCAATAGCATTTCTTATGTAATCTCAGGGTGTCCAATTGCCTAATTCTGTTGAATTTGCTCAGCTGTTAGCTCTTGAAAATTAATATGATAAGTTCAGCATTGTCATGCAGAAAGACAAGGTTTACCTAAATGCTTATATCTGAAGGGACTAAATGCAGAATTCCCAGGACAGTCTCCAAAAAACCCAATGTGCAAGGTGCCCAGGCCTCATTATTCATGACACTGGACTTTAATTCTTTAAGCAATGTATACTCTAAAGACTTATACTCATGAGCCTTACATTTTGGATTGTATGGTCAGGATGAATATTAATTGGAAATGCACATTTCTGAAGGGCTGTCCATTAAGCACAGCCTGTCTAGTTAGTTTCTGATAAGGAGACTCTGCTTCTGTCTCAGTCACAGATGGAGAAAGTTGAGGAGCAGGAGAAGGAGGCCAGTGCCCCTCGTCCTCATCCCCATCCTGTGGGGTGAAAGGTGCAGCAAGTCAGCCACAGGGGCTTCTTTGGCCAGCAAAATAAAAAGACAAAAGGAAAAGTGAAAGAAAAAGGACCATGGATATGCCTGGTAGAGTCAGCCCAGGAAATGGGGCAGAGTTCATTGACTGAAGTATAGTGTTATGTCCCTTTGTTGAAAATTCTGTTATACCAGTCTGGTGTTCAAGTTATCATGCAGTTGATTTCTTACTTGTTGCAAGATGTTTTCAAACGTAATCCTCGGGTTCCTCAGATGTGTATATTTGATGTAGAGAGTTAGAGAGTAGAGATTGAGAGAGGGTTTGGTGCATGCTTATACCCAGGGCTCTGTTATATTCCCTGAGACTTTCTCCACAGGGAGCTTGGTCCACGCAGTTCTTTGTCCTTTAATATCCAAACCTACTGCAACCTTGTACTTGATCACAGAGGTCATGAAGATGAGATACAAAGAGACACAAAATAAGTTAAAATGTGGAGGGTCAGGTCAGGGGGCAGCCTCAAGTGACTGGCTTTCAACAAACAGCCTCAAGTGACTGGCTCACCTTGGCTTTAGTCAGTCAAACATAGGCACAAGCAAGTAGAGTTTCACAGGGTTCCTCTGCCGCCCACCGGCCTTGGTGCTCGTTCATGTAAAACAGCAGGATTTCAAGCATTTTTTGTTTCCCCTCATGTTTCTACACGATTGCCTTTCTCCTTAGTGCTCATAGAGGACAGTTAGGCCTTAATTTTCTATCTGGTCATCTGCATTGCTTTATCAAAAATTTATTAAAAGGTATATAAATGCTCAGCATATGGATTCTGTAGCAAGGAGCCTGAAAATGTACCTATCTTTGCAATTTGAAATGGTCTTCAGGGGCTGGGGAGATGGCTCAGTAGAATAAGCGCTTCCCTGGCAAGCACAAGGGCCTGAGTTCAATCCCTGGTTCCACCAGAAAACAAAAACAAATAAGGATGAAATCGTCTTCAAACATTATGTCAATGATAACCTTAATTGTGTGTGTGTGTGTGTGTGTGTGTGTGTGTGTGTGTGTGTGGTATGATACAAATGCTGGAGACCACAGTACTAACTTTCTAGTACTGTATCTAGTCTTGTGAAGAACAAATGAGCCAATAAGACATCTATGTCTGTGAAACAAACAAACAAAAATCATCCAGTTTCATTTATTTAACACAAAGCAACATTACTGTTGCAAAAGTTAAGAACTTGTGCCCAAAATGTGTGCATTGTATTAGTTTGAAAAAAGAGTTAAGTTTTCCATTCTGGTTGCTTTTTGCTTCTTAACTTACAATTTGCTAGGGTAGTACTAGTTCAGTGTTATTACTGCTGGGTAAAACTGCTGTCTAACAATGAAGGCGTATGTTTTCTACAAATTGCATATTATAGCTGCATTTCTGAAAATAAAGCAACTCCCTTGACCATTTAATTGTAGATATTTATTATTTATGGATTTTTATCATCTGATTACCTGGGAAGTTTTGAGAGCCATATGTAAAATGAGAAAAAAGTAGATTTTAAAATAATACCCTCCAGGGGATAGGGAGATAGCTCTGTAGAATGAGCGCTTGCCTGGCAAGTACAGGGTCCTGAGTTCAATCCCTGGTACCAAAAAAAAAAGAGTAATGCCCTCCATATTTTGTATTATAAAAAGTAATGGATTCAAAGATGAACTGCAAAATTATTCATAAAAACTTTAAGGTAAGAAGTTACATTACACTTACTTCAGACTATAAGCATTAGTCTCCAGAAAATGAAAATAGTAAGCAACTTTTCTTTAAATATCAAGAAAAAAACACAGAAAATTTAAATGTCACATGAAGTGACTGCAAAGGGTAGGATCCATATCTCTTCATTTCCAAACTACTGCTCCCTTACATATGCTCTCAGTGTTTTTAGAAATGATGAATTATTGATGGGTGTCATGTTGTTGTTGTCATGCTGAGTAGGAGATTTAAAATTCAATTTGAACTTGTACAAAAGCTTTGGAATTAATTGTAGACACCTGTCAATTTCTTTGCTCTGTCCCCTGTCCAAGGAGATTTTTGCTAACCCTCTGTCATTCCTGTAGCTGTCACATTCTGTCCTCAACTGGGTTCCATTGTTCACTGATCAGAGCAGACTTATAATCCTCTTCCAGCCCAGTGGCTAAAAATGAGATGAAGTCAAATCAGACTCAGGGAAATAGGAACTCTGAAGTTTTAATAAAATAACTGATTTGGGTATTGTACACTTCCTGATTCATTAAAAAATACCTGTGCATGCTGCTACTGTCTTATAGCCTATAAATATTATAAAAGATCAAATGTTCTTCTGAAATATCAATGTTATCTAGTAAGTAAATTATTTACAAAGCAAACACTGATATCAAACTACAGAAAATGGGATGAGAAAGGAGCTACTGAACAAAAATAAATTACAGTAGAAATTTCCAACTCGTTGGTTTGAGATGAGCTCAGAGGAAAACCCCGAGTAGGTAATTTTAGGATGCAAAACAATGATCTGGAAAATTTTTGATGTGCACATCTACCCATAAAACTGCCTAAAATAATCATAAGATGGATGGGTGCTGGGTGGAAGATTGTAGCTAAAGAGGAAGAGACAGAGGCCAAGTTCTGGTTCTCTAGTCTCAGAATCCCACCTCTGTGCTCCCATACAACTTCATAAAACCTTCAGCTCACTCTTGACTCTGTTTGCTTGTGCCTATATCTATCTCTAGGAAATGAATTTGCTCAATGAGAAATAAAACTGCTTTGTTAGCAAATGAGTGATATTGTGAGTCATTTGTTTCTGTATACTGAGTGCTTTAGACGAAGAGGTTGTATGAGTTATTGATTAGTGAGAGGCCAAGATAAAATGAACTGCGTGATATTTGGGAAATCCTCCAGGATACAATGCCACAAAGCCATATTAAAGTATACAAGATACGAAGAGTTCACAGAAAATACAAGTCCTTAGATAATAATTTGACATACATTCTATCTGTGGTGAAAACAAAACAAAAATCATTTATGATTTATGTATGAGGAAAAGCAGTTCATTGAAAGGTGCTTATCATGTGCAGCCACCGCATCTGGGAAGAGCTGGACCACTGAAGAACCAGTGTGTAATCCCCGGTTACTCTAAGTGTATGTTTATGCATTCACCTCAGGAGAGGAAAATGATGAGTCAACTGTCAGAGGGACATGAGCCACATTTTGTGACAAAATTTCAGAGAGGAGAATTTGTTGATGCCTTCTGGAAAGTTCGGGAAGGTTCAGAATGAAGAGAGAATTCTTAATCCACTCTTTGTGGTTGTGACTGAATACCACAAACTGAGTAAGTTATAAGAAATAAAGGTTGATTAGCACATGGATCTGAAGTTTGGGAAGGTTACAGCAAGGTAGGAGCGTGAGGTGAGGTCTTTCTTGCTGGTAGGTACTCTACAGAACCTAGAGATAAAGCACAGTAAGACAGTAATTTTGCTAGCTTAAATCTCTCATCCTCTCTTATTCAGCCATTAATTCTATCATAAAGGTCTCGCTCTAATGACAGCTTCTAATTCTAATACGTCTGAAATGTGGGGTTAAGGTTCTAACACATGAATTCAGCTATACATACTTAAACCATGACAGACGAGAAACTCAGGAGAAAAAAACATTAAAAACATTAAACATTAAAATGGTACAGAATTTCAAAACAAGATGATGGGAAATCAGCTTGGTTATTATGTTGCATATTGTTGTTTTCAAAGTAGTTGTTCAGATTATCAGATATAAGCATGCAAAATTGGTCAGCAAAAATTAAGTATTAACTATTACACTTTCAATAAATCAATAGAAATTAATATTATAATTTTCATATATATATATATATATATACACACAAGATAGCTAAGATATAATACACATGTTTATATATTATATCTTAACATCTTAAAGCTATTAATTTATATATATTTCTCCTGCCTTCTTTCTTTTCTCCTTTCCCTAGCAGTTTCTTTCCCTTTCACAATTATCAATTGTACCTTTTGGATTTCATTTACTCTTTCAGCTTTTTTACTAGGGACACAATTCAGTATTTACTCATATGGGCCTGATGTATTTCATTTAGGGGTATGGTCTCTAGTTGCATCCATTTACCTATAAAAGCCTCAAGTTTATCTTTCTTTATAGCCAAATAATATTCCATTGTATTAAAAATACCACATCATTTTATCAATTCCTCATTTAGATTGTTTCCAAGATTTAGCTATGACAAATTGTGCTGCTATAAACACAGGTATACATCTATTGTTGTGGTATGGTGTTTTCATTGTTCTGGGAAGATATCCAGGAGGGGAATAGCTATGTGAGAGGGGCCTATATGGAGAAGGTGTAGGTCTTCTTCTTCCCCAGCCTCCCCAACCACCTTCTAAATCTACAGACACTACTTCTAGCTGTTAACCTCAGGGAATCAGAGTAAGAAAATGACAGATTTAAGGCCAGGAGAAGTAAGGGTAAAGTTAGATGCCTTGTAGGAGGGTTACTGGGCAAAGTTCACAAAGAACTAGAGGAATAATAATTGGTGTCGAGGGCACATCAGCCCCAGTAAAGCTCTGGATTCAGTGTTTAAGCATTTGATAGTTGAGAGTTTCTGGTTTCTTTGTCAGTCTCACAATTAAAGCTTGTTACATAGTTTAGGTTCCCTCACTTCAGTGAAGGTTTCCACCTGTAGATATGGAAACAATCTTCTCTCTCAGCTTTTCATAATGAAGTTCTAGACTTAATAGCACTAAACCAAGATTCTTATGTAGTATCAGCACAGTAGTTGCTATCATTGAATGAAGTATGAATAACCTTTGGCCTATAAACTCAGCTGTCAAAGAACTATAATATCTTTTCTTATCTATACCTCCACTTACTTTCTGGTTTAAATTACCCCTGAACCCATCAGTAAGGAGAGAAACAAACAAAAATCTAGCAAGGATCTCAGTGTTGTAGGAGGCTCCCTCCCTTATTTGCCCACGTAATATTTGTCATGCTCAGGTAGGTGGGGCTCCAGGAGTCCACCTGGTCTTTGGTTATGTACAGTACTTTTCTCATTATGACCCTGTTCCTTGTTTCTGCCCTGTCTTTGATCACCCAATGTCCTACTATTTCAGTGTCACTCTCAGGGCAGGATATCTTTGCTAAGGTCACTTGTGGACCTATGTAATCCAGCACATCCACCACCATTTCCCACTCATATCATTTTTTATGTGTTGCCACTTCACCAAAGATCACAGGACATGTTTGAAGAGCCATCCAACTCTAACATCTCATCTCTCTCTTTTGCCTACCCCAATTCTGTCATTTTCTTCTCACATAACTGCCAATTCTCTTATATAGTGGACAAATACAAAATCTGAATGAGTTTTAGTTGTGCTTCAGGTACAAAGAAGAAAGTAGCAAACTGTAAAATTGATATGGGAGGAATATAGAATAACCTATAAGTTGGTATTTATTTTGCATATGATACTCCAGTAAGAAGCACACTCTACATTTACCTAGATTACTACACTTAGGTAAATAGCATTATGATGTATGCATGTGTATACATACATGTATATATCTATTTATACTAATATATACGTGAATTCTATACAAATGCATGTGTGTGAATTTAAAACAATACATTAAATACATGAATATTTACATGTGAGATGAAGTATAGAAATTGAGTTAGGCATGCAAATAGGTCTAAGTGGAAATTAATAAAATAACAAATTAAACAGGGGAAGTAAACTTTCTTTTTTTTGCTAAAATCATCTCCTTTTATTGTTTTTTAAAGATCTTTTATTTATTTATTTGGCACAGGGTTTCACTATGCAGCTTCAGGGTACCTCAGAGCTGGCATGACATACAGAACCAGGGATTGAACCTGAGTTCTTGTGCTTTCCAGGCAGGTGTTTAGTCTGCTGAGCTGTCTTACCAGCCTACCGGCTCCCTCTTCAGTACCTTTGCCCACTCCAGCTCCTGATCTCCTTGCCTTATGTTCATTGTTCTTGTTCACATCTATGGAATATGATGAACAGTTAGAATCTTGTCAAAAAATGAAATGCCTGAAATGATAGAAACAAAATATGAGTCAAGAGTATGTAATACTGGGACCAGATGTAGAGTGGTCAAGATTGGGGGAACTGGTAAGGAAAACTGAGACACCTACAGATATGAATAAGGAGCAAAGGAAGGGAACGTGACATCAGGATGGAGCCAAGAGAGAACTGGAACCTTGGCAGGCAATGGTGGCCAAAATGTGTCCCCAGTAGGGGTAAACCGAAAAAGGAATAAACCCACATGCAGTTACATCAGTACAATTTGATGATAAATCAACTGGAAAGACACAGAGCAGGGCAGAGGATGGATTTGAGGAGATGAGTGTGATGGGTGATTTTTACTGGGTTAAAGGATACCCAGAAAGTCGACAAGACATTTACTTTTCCAGGTATTTCTCTGAGGAAATTTCTGGTGAAGATTTGCATTTTAATCAGTAGGCTGAATAAAGAATATTGTCTTCTTCAACATGGCAGCTTCTATTAATTTTCTGAGGGATCTGGATATATCTAAAGGGCACAAAAATACTTAATTCATTCCCTTGGGAACTGGGAAATTCCTTTTCTCCTGCCCTTGCACAGGACACCAAAAGTCCAGCACCTCAGGCCTTCAGACTCTGGGCTTACACTTTCTGCTCCACTCCACCTCCTGGTTTTGGACCTGGATGCTCAGTGATAGCATTTGCTTCTATAGTTCTCAGGCTTTTCATCCCTTTAGACTCAGGCTGAATTATTCCCTAGTTTTCCTGCTTTCAGACAGCACACGATGGAGTTTCTTGGCCTCCTCAATCTCATGAGTGAAATCCCATAATAAACTTTCTTTCACAAGAATCAGATTTGTTTCTCTAGTAGCCTGATTAATACAACCAATGAATAACCAGCACAAGTAATATGCTGTGTTTAATAGTATGAAGGTAAATAAATTTATAATATAAATATGACATTTTATCATAAAGATAATATTGCAATTAATATCATATTACTTGTTACTCTTTATCTGTCTTTCCAAGATATAAATTTACGGAATATATCTCCTATATCTTGCTCAGTAATTTTTCCCAAGCATTTAGAAAAGTGCCGGGTACAAAGAAAGAAATGAATAAATGTTTAGTGAGAGGTATGTCACTAATCAAGGTCTATGATCATTATTCTCTGAAACTGAGGTGTAAGAAAAATATGTAATTAGCTTTAGTTCAATTAGGAAATGAACATCCTGTGAAGACAGAAAGTAGTCATCTTTGTAATTACGAAGGGATATTTTGGATGTTGAATCAATTAATTTTATAATTTTTAGTCAGATGTGGTACAAATAGAATTAAAAGGATTAGGATTCCAGATTAGTGTGACAGACCCTAAATCTCAGCGCTACAGGTACACGATGAGCTGTGAGTTCCTGGTCGACAGCCCCAGGTACAGGAGCCAGGGAAAGGCCCTGCCCACGCTTCAGTGGTGACAGAAAATAAGTCCACCTGCTCTGACAACGCAGGCCAGCGCTGCTGGGCAGCGTTCCACCGGAGCTCCTCCAGGCGTCCAGCCAAGTCAGCAGGATGCTGGCCAGGTGCTCTGCCCGGCCCTCCTTTTCCGGTCAGCCCGCGTCTATAGCAATTTTCACTATTCTCAGAAAGTGAGCTTTACTGAGAATTATTTTAGGATATAACCTCTTGAGGGATGTTTCTGAGATGAATTTTTATCTTAAGGGTAAACAGTGTGCAAACACCTCATAATCTGTATCAATTTTTCCTCTAGGTGTTTAGAAATCAGAACAATATGAAAATGCTTC
>NW_004524762.1:4145933-4151085 GCF_000260255.1 Octodon degus | reverse complement strand
TCTTTCTTTCTTTCTTTCTTTCTTTCTTTCTTTCTTTCTTTCTTTCTTTTTTTCTTTATTTCTCTTTTCTTTCTTTCCATCATTCCAGTTGTTCTTTCCTTTTGAGCAGTTGTACTACTAATTTCTATTAGTTTATTGAAAGGAAAAGTTAATTATTTTTTGTACCAATTTTACACCCTTATATTTGGTAATCTGAACAACTACTTTGAAGACAACAATATGTAATATAACTGCCATTGTTGAATTCCTCTTATCTTTTTCAAAACTCTATATTGTTTCTAATGCTTTTTATTATTTTTTAGCTTCTTCAAATTAAAACAGTAATTACAAGTAGCAGTTCAATAAATGAACCAAACTCTGAAGAGGTTGCTGTGTATTGTGAGCAAGCTCCAAAGTAAGTTACTCAAAGCATAATTTATTAGTATTTAGAAAAGGAAAACTGTTTTTCCCAATAAACATCGTAGACTGAGGGTTAACTGTTTATTTTTCTTTCTTAGAAGTCAAAAATTATAATGGGTGATTTGTAAATGAGTAAACTGGAGTATATAGTAGCAGACCAGAGGGTCTACATTCCTAAGCTAAAAATTTAAGGAAAGTACCATTATTAGCATAAAAGAGTGAGTAAAGAGTAAGGTGAGACTTAAGCTTGTACTAAAGTAGGAAGATTAATGAAATATGTCTGTCCACCAGAGATATGAAAAAATTTGGAGGAAAGTGGTGGTGTTGAGGTAGTTTCCATGCATATAGGGGGACATGTCAAATTTTGAGGATTCCTTTCTCCTGCCTGGGTCATATAATCTGGCATCCAACCACGAACAGACCTAACCTCTGCTGTCCATTAGACTGGAGTACCCTTCTCAGGGTTGAACAGCGTATACAAAAGAAAAGTCTTAGTCTGGGTATGGTGGCACATGCCTATAATCCTAGCACTAGGGAGGCTAAAAACAGGAGGATCATTATGAGTACGTGCTCCATAGTGGGACCCTGCACAAAAAAAAAGAAAGAAAGAAAGAAAGAAGAAAGAAGAAAGAAAGAAGAAAGAAAGAAAGAAAGAAAGAAAGAAAGAAAGAAAGAAAGAAAGAAAGAAAGTCCAACCATCATGACAGTCAGCAATTTCAGAGTCAAACAACTGACTTGCTGGTCAGTAATACAGTAGGAAAGCTGGCAGTTGGTGATACCTAATACAAACAAAGATCTTTCAAACCTTTTTTTAGTATTTGTGCTGTAGGCAAGCCACCGTGTGATGTCCTGGGAATTTATATGATCTGGCTTGAAAGAGCTTTCTTTGAAAGCCAGAAGGTTATGATATAAACCCAAAATTTAATTTTAAAAGAAATTACCAAAGATGTTTGGGAGATGAAACTGAATCACAAATAGTATTGGTGTAAATTTCATATATGAAATATTAAAGAAAATATTCAATCACTTTCTGCAAACGTTTATTATTTTCATATTTCAATAATTTTTTCTTTGCATCTCTCCATTCTGTTTATTTCTTTCCTTCAAATTTAGAGACCACATGATTTTGTTCTGTGTATGTGAGGGGTATTGTATGCATCTGTAATTCTTTGTCCTTTCCAAGCCATACATCACATTTCACTAATTAGCTACTCTTTGTAAACACTAAACAGTGTTGGAAACTTTGACAACTCAGTCTTAAGAATTGTGTTGTATTGGGCAAGCTTTGTAACTTTGTAACTTTTGGAAACTCTGAGAATTTGCAAGCTACCACTCTAGGCTTCATTAGGAAGAAGTCCTTTGGAGTCGTTGGAGCATAGCTGATGCTATTTTTCCTTATAAATACTGCCGAGAATACAAAAAGCTCTTCTGAACCTCACTAATGATTGTCCCAGTCATTGCTCCATACCATAAATTTGTACAGACATCTTAGACTAAAGGATAAACAAGTAAAATGGGCATACATACGCACATTTCTTTTATCTGGATGTTTTATGAGGGCCAGAATCAAGTCTGATCTGTTAATGTACACCTGACATTCAACATAATACAGGGAATACGCAGCACAGAGTCATATGGGATAGCTTGTCAATAAAAATCTACTTATATTACACTAAACATTTTATCATATCTTAAATGTCATTTTATTATTCAATTTTAAAATTTGAGCAAGCTCATGTGAAATTTCTAATTCCAGTTCTTTGAGAAACCTCCATACTGATTTCCATAGTGGTTACCCTGGCTGCCATTGCCACCAACAGTGAAAGACCTCCTTTTGCACCACAGACTTGCCAGCAGTTATCATTTGACTTCTTAATGACTTCTGTTCTTGCTCAAGTAAGGTGGAATCTTAGCATTGGTTTGTCACTTTTCAGATGGCCAGAGATGTTGAGTTCTTTTTCATATATTTCTTGACCATTTATATTTCTTTTTCTGAGAAGTGTCTGTTCAACTAAGTATCTTCCTCAAAGAGTTTAAGACATCATACTACAGCTATAAATGCATATTTATGTTTATAGCAGCACATAAAAAATCCCAGAAATACTAGATGATTGCCTAAAGAAAATGTGATATCTATGCATAATGGAATACTATGCTGCTATAAAGAATGATGGATTTGAAACATTTGTAGGAAAATGAATGCACCTGGAAAATATAATGTTGAATGAAATAAACTAGATAGACAAACTGAAACCACATGGTATCTATTCTTTGAATGAGGAGAAGTACAATGAGAATAAGGATGGGTAGAGGGGACTAGGAGATGTGCCTTCTTTCAGTAGGGAAGTGGACCAAGGGACAAAGCACAAGGAGTACAGGGAAGGGAAATAAGTAGAACAAAGATATGCCACACACAAAATTCTACTAACCTCAATTCATGTAAACACTGTAGGCGCTAACATGAACAAGATTAATAATACCAAGAAGAATGAAAAATGGGATAGGGAAATTGAAGGAGGAGGGATTAGATTAGGGATCATTGCTTTCTAAAGATCATTTTTTGTGACATTTCACAGAAAACTGGCTTGTTATTCTTTTAATACAGTTAATGGTGAAATGTATCAGAATTTTTACCTGTTTCACCCATTGTTTTGGTATTGGCGCTTTGTAACAAAATTTTGCACCTGTTCCTGTCTCTCTCCCATTTTCTAGCATCTTCTTATCACTCCTTTGCTCGTCTCCTTTCAATTCACTTATTGCTGAACTGGTTATTCCAGGATCCCCTGGATGTGTTTGGGGAGGTGGGAAGGTGCAGATACAGTGTCCCGTCAGTCACTGATCAGCTGTCCAAGGCTCTGTGGTGCACTGCTAATGTGACCTTTCTTAGTACGTGAACTTCAACACTCTGTACCAGGACAGGAAAGTATGCTACACTTTGGCAGAAAGTGGTCGATTCTTTGTTCTATTTTTCTCTGCTTTATTAGTATGTATTGTGTGGGAGAACTATCTCTATATGCTCCACCTAAGGTTTGAATGTGTAAGTTTGTGTGTTTGTGCACGCATGTGTGTGCATGTATGCACAATTGTTTCAATAAGTAATAGTAGCAGAACAAAAAATGCAATGGAACTATGCCAGTATTTGGTTGCAAATACCTCTTTATCCATTATAGGGAACAAGGTAGACTATTGGTTGCAGTTGGAAGATCTTGGAGCCAAAGCAAAGCAGACAAACCTTGTTTTCACTTCCATGGTTTGTATCTCAAGAGCCACAACACTCACATGGGCCCACTGAGCTATGAAGTAGTTAAGTAACATATAGTAATTGCAATGTGTGAAGTACTTGAGCACATAGTGCTTAAAAGTAGGGCTCAATGCAAATAGAAAGAAAACAGATATTCTTCTTGTGTCAGTGGTGTATAAGACTCATTTTGTTGAATTTATGAACAAATCCTACTTATTAATGTTCTCCCAGAATGTGATTCTTTCATAAGACAGGGACTTAATGTAGATGAGGGAAAAAAACCCTCCATTTTCTTTTGTAATTTTATTTTAAAAGTCACTTATATTCACTTAAACTGTAGATAACACATTCCATCACCCCCTCCCCATGTAGCTAACCATAAATCCACTGAGGAAAAACAAGGTCATAAAAATAACAATAAATAGCTAAAACAATTTGGGAAGTAAGGGAAATGTTAAACCACAGTGCTTCATGACCGGGAAATGTAAATCTTGTACGTTCTTGTAAAATTCCTGAAAATGAGACAATATGATGATGTGATTACTATGGAAGCCTAAAAATTATTTAATCTGGAGGTAAAACCCAAATAGGAATAGATATTTTATTTTCTTGCCTTAGCATCAGGATGCTAGTTGCTAGCTTTCAATAAAGCTTCTTTGTTCTTATATCTTTGGTCTCCCTCTTGCAGGTGTTTTTCCTTCCTGTGATCTGCTGTAACTTTGTATTGCCTTTACTCTTTGGACACTTATACAAGGGGTGACTTCTCCAAAGATCACCTTGGAAGTGACAATCCAAAGCAAATGAGTACTTAATGCAGGCACAAAATCAACATATGCAATTTAATAATCAGGTTGAAACTCATTGCTGTAGGCTTTATTCAATAGCAGCACAAAAGTAGAGCCTTCAATATTTTATCATTTTTTCTCCCCCACAAAGAGCTGAATGTGTTTCAAGCTCATCTTTTGTCTCAGCAATCAATTCTCAGGAAAACTGGCTGTCAAGTCTACAACTTGAAGAAAATAAAAAGAGAATATCAATAAGCTTCCTGCTGCTTTGTCCAGTATAAATGATCAGATTTATGCCTTGTATGCCTGCTTCCTATTTACTGAAGCTAAACAGTTGCCTCCAGAGGGGAAATAAAGTCCATGAACCATCTACTTTAAAGATTTTAACATTTACCTCTGGGATTAATTAATTGGCTTTTTGTATTTCTTCATTTGAATTAAAGATAAATGAGAATCAGGAGAGTGACTACTCTCAATGGTATTTTATTTCTTTTTTTCCATAATTTTATTGATGAACAAATAGCAATGAGACAATTTCAGATCAAATTGGTAGGACAGTTTGAATAATTAACACATTGCATACATTCCTCCCAGTGGTTAATTGCTGTACAAGATGCAGACATGATATCCTATCTATAAACACCATTAGAACAAATCACTCTATTCATTAAGAGAATGTAACTATATATCTATCCTAACCACTTTGAATACACAGATACAAAATGGA
>NW_004524762.1:4135874-4143682 GCF_000260255.1 Octodon degus | reverse complement strand
GAAGTTTTAAGAATGAGCAATACTCTTTCCTCTAGACAGCAGGAAAAGACCAAAACTTTGAGATTTCAATAAACTCCTGCTTAACACCTTAATAAGCTGGGCTGTGTGAGGCTCCAATACAGTTAAGTACGGCCAGCGGCTTCCAGCTGTGGTCTTGAAGTCATTTAAGCTCTAAAGTACTTTGCATGTCAATTTCCTCAGCCTGCATCTGAACAATCTGTTGAGTAACATCAGGAGAGAATTGTAGATACTTAAAGCAAAATATCAACATAATCATGGAAGGAACAGAAATAGGATATCTATCTGCAGTTTCTTTTTCTTTCTTTTCTTTCTTTTTTTTTAATTTTAAAGAAAAAACATTGGGAGGCCAGCCAAATAGCTCAGCGGATTAAAACACCTGCAAGCAGGCACAGGAACCAAGGGTTCGATCCCTGGGCCTACCGTGCTGACCCAGCCCCTGGGGCACGCTGAGACTGCAATTGAGACTGGGCATGGTGGCGCGCACCTGTAACCCCAGCTCTTGGGAGGCTGTAAACAGGTGGATCACTATAAATCCAATCTAGTAATGAGACCCTGAACACCCTGTAGACCCTCCCCTAAAAAAATACAAAAAAAAAGAGAGAAAACAATAATACAGAATTTCAAAAAAGATAATAGGAAATGAACAATGGTTAATATATTGCATGCTGTTATCTTCAAGATAGTTGCTCAGATTATAAGACATAGGCATGCATAATTGATCAATGCAAACAAAAATTTTTTTTCAATGAACTAAAAGAAGTCAATAGTATAACTATCTTATCTATCTAATGTACATATATATTTTTTCTTTTCCCTTCCTGCTTTTCTTCTTCCACTAATCTCAGTAGTTCTTCCTTTTCAAGTGTTTCTTTTCCTTTCACAATATCCATTGTATATCTTGGGTCTTATTTACTTTTTCAGTTTCTTACACCAGGGAGACAATATGATGTCTACACATGCAAGTTTGATTTATTTCCTTGATGGCTCCCATTGAGAGGAGTGTCCCTTTGATCCTGGACTGTGTGGCTGCTTAACTAAAAGAATACAGCATAGGTGATGCCAATGGATTTCCTGCTCCCAAGATTTGAGAAACTGGCAGCTCTTGCTATCCAGGAGGGGCTAGCAACCCCTAGATAGTGACTTTTCCTACCAAGCAGTGTGCTAGACGAAGCCAGGCATCACAGGGTACAAATTCTACTGCACAGCCCTAGCTCAGGTCCCACCTTCTCCACAAACCAGCTCTCTCACCCAGATCCCAGTGAGGGACTGAGTGAGTGAGTGGCACTTGGGATGATGGACCCCAGCCACTGAGTCAACCTTTTTGCCACTTTTGGCCATGAATGAGTTCTGTCCAAATTAAAGGATCTTGAGCAAGGGATTTGTCCCTAGTGTTAGAAAACTATTTCAGATTCATGGTGTTATGTTTTGTATCTAGATGTACCTCCAAAGCCTCATGCAGTCATGGGGCATTCTTCTAGAGTTGGCGATTGATTCATGCTCCAAAGCTGGGATTATGATGTGAGTGCTACACCCTCCCTGGGGCGGGTATCTTTCATACAACAGAAAGGAGGGAAAGAGGTTTGTTCTCTCTCTCCCTATTACTCTTGTTTTTGCTGTTCGCAGCAGCCATGAACCACTGTCCTCTTTCACATGCTACCCTGCTTCCGAACCAACCAGTTATGGATTGAAACCTCCACAGCTGTGAGCTAAATAAACCTTTTCTTCCTTAAATTTGAGTGTTGGATATTTTGTCTCAGCAAAAAGAGAAGGGTAACCAAGATACACAGTACCTACAGAAATCTACCTGGCATATCTTCCACTTCTGGATATTGGACTTCTCTAAGGGAAAACAGCTTTGCTCTGTGTATCTTTCAGAACAAACTACAAGATGCCATAAAATTCCATTTGGATTTGGTTAATGGAATTATTTTATGAATTAAATACTTTAGGATAAAAAGAAGCAAAATTATCTAAAATGCTTTCCTAGACTACTAAGTGGGTCCAGGGGCAATCCAGGGGAAATTTTTAGGCTCTAGATTTTCAGGAATCAAGCATATTTAATCATATTATCATCTTCTTTCTCCTTCTTAGAAATCTTTGAGACATTCATTGACTTTCCACAGTGTGACTACATTGCTGTATTGAATAGACTGTCACCATTAAAAGATTTCTATTTTCCTTCCAGGGCCATCACCATGCTTTTCCTGGCTTTTTACATCCATTTCCAAAAAGTACATCTAGCTTGTGTGCACCTGGACTTATCAGCTATGTTACCTCCACATTGATATGCATTTCTGGCTGGGTGTCAGAATTAATGCTCCAAATTATGTATTTGGTAAAGACTGTATATTATCAAAAAGATTCAGAATTTTACTATCCTGTTTGTGTTTTAAATACTAGCATATCAAGTGTTTGGATGAATTTTTTACTACCCAGATGTTGTCCATAAACTTTATTTCATTCTCTTCTCTGTTTATAGCTTCCAAAATATATAAAAATTAAAATAATTGCCCACTGAATGGAAACCAAGTTATCGGGACATATTATTTGTAAAGACACATTGTACACAATGTTTTACAAAATGGACAGGCAGTAGGAAACACTTATTTTTCAATGTTCTGTATACTTATTTTCTGTGGAAGAAAAATCTGAATAAATGATTTTATACAGATCTGTTTCTCCATGTGTTATATATACCTTCAGATTTTTGTAATATTACATCATTGAAAAACATACAAATTTAAGTCAATTATGTAAATAATTCAAAATACATGCATTATATATAGCTTTCATAAATCTTGTTTTCGGGCTGGTGAGATGGCTCAGTGGTCTAAAGCACCTACTTAGAACAAGCTCAGCTAAAGCACAAGGACCACGGTTCAATCCCCAGCACCACATGCCAGCCAGCCCCGCCCCCTGGTGGGCTGAGCCGGTCACATACACACACAGAAATGAATAAAATTAAAAAAAAAAAAAAAGCCTAAATGGGGAAAACACATGAAATTATCTTAATAAAATATAAAACTTTAAAAAAAATAATAAATCTTGTTTTCTTTTTAAAATGTACAAAATACATATGGTGTGAAAAATATATCAAATATATCACATGATTTTAGTAGAGATATTTTCTGATTCAATATATACCACTCTTTCCACTCATGAAATATTTTTCAATTCATTACTTTTTATTCCTGCTGGTTTCACAGATTACTTGCCAAATTTGATTTCCATCATTTATGAATTGTTTTATATTACCTTTATTATGTTCACTAAAAATTACTGATATTTAGAACAGTATAGAAGTTTTTATTTGGCTTTATAAACACATACTTTGTAATCCACAAGGTTAACTATCTCCTCTGGAACTGGAATGTAGTCGTATCTCATTCCTAATGTGAATGTCAGTGTAGTGCAGTGTTTTGATTTTATTTGGTAGTACCTGGAAGAATTTTTTAAAAAAATATAAGCTGTGTCTTTTCATTTATTACCTTAAATCATCCAAGCAATCTATTTCAAAGAAATCACATTGGCATTTTACATATAATGCATTGAAGTCTTAAAAACCTGAGCAAATCTTTCACAAGTCATACACTGAAAAGCAGAAATGCTGGGAAGGAACTCCTCATTGTCTCCCAAGCCTGCACTGCCAGCCGACAGCAATTAAATAGAAGGCACCATTGGAGAATTCAAGGAACTGCAGTGTAAATAACTTTGTTCCCATTCTGTCTGTTATAATTAAAAGCTGCTTGCTATTCACAGAGTAAAACCTGTCTCTTATTGAACTCTTCCCAAAGAAAGAGGACACAAATTAAAGGAAAATCTGAATTCATACATAATGTGTTGCAATTTAACCAATGGGCTTATATTTTAGGATTTCACTTAAGGATGTAAGTGTATGAAGGCATTGCCAGGATGACAATTTTATCACAACTCTCTGTGGTGTGCCATAATCATATTAGATACTAGAGTGCGTGCCGGGGAAGCTATTGTCCCTTCCTGGTGAAGAGTGCATGCCACTCCATAGGGAAAATATGACCACACTGCTTCGAACTTATTTGTTCAGCGAGTTTTTGTTGAGTATCTGTTATGTGCCAGGCATTATTGTAGGCACTGGATACAGAAGGAAACAAAATAGATCTCATCTCAGTAGTCCAGGGATTAGACTACTGTTGGTGAGGGAAGGCAAAAAGAAGACAACCAAATCAATAAACTTGATCATTATGGCAATGAGATAATAATAGATAGAAATAGATCTGTGAATAGTAAATAAGCAGGGTGATGAGACAGAGAAGGAGGGGTTGGATGTGGATAAGTTGGAGAGGGCTTCTTTGCAGGTGATGTGGAATAACAGAGAAGAAAACTCTAGTCCTATAAAGAGCAGAGAGGTAATACTGGGATGGAGCTAGTTAAGATCTTATTTCAATAGCCCAGCAGAAATTAGCAATACAATTATCCAAGTTATCCTGGGTATACACATATATATTGCTTGATTTTTTCTCTCTTTCTCCTTTTAAACTTTCTTTTTGTAATTTTTAAGCAATTTTCTGAACAACTAATTTGAAGACAAATAAGCAATATAACAATCATTGCTGAATTCCCTGAAATTCTATATCATCGCTAATGTTTTTTTACTATGTTAATTCTCTTATCAAAAATATAAAAATAAGGCCTGTGAGATAGATAAGTGTCTGCTTAAGAAACCTCAGGGCCTGGAGTTTAATCCCCAGCATCTCATGTCCCACTACCCCTGTCCCCAGTGTGTGCCAAGCTGGCCACCCAGACCGGGCATGGTGGTGCATGCCTATAATCTGAGTGCTGGGGAGGCTGAAAACAGGAGAATCAGTACAGTCGAGGTGAGACCCTGTACCAAATACAGTAAAATAAATAAGTAAGTAAGTAAATAAATAAGATCTTATGTTGGACCGTGAGTCCTGTTTGAAACACATCATGTCTATTGACTATGAGCTGGTTTTCTTTACCATCTATATAGTTTTCTGTCAAAGATCTTATAACTCTGTTAAGTATATAATTTCCCTAGTATAAGAACTCAAAAGAAGAAATACAAATAGAAAGGAATAATACAAGTAAAAGGGAAGCAGGATCTTGAGGACTAACTAATCAAGAGAGGGAAAGGAGAAGAGTTAGGAAACATGACATTGTCAAGCCATACAGTTATATGTAAAAGATAGGGAAGGCAATGATCCTGAGAATCTTCAGAAGATTTTTTTAATCTAGCAGTTAATTGGAAAGATTCTCACCCTAAATAACTATATATACTGATACCTGTGAACTAAGCAACTGCACTGCAGATGGCAATCTGTAATAGTAGTTCCATGCTTGGAGTGCCTGCCATTCTGGTCTTCTGAATATGGGCTGCTTGTCATGACATGCCAGTTGCTGCTATGATGTTTCTCGGGTAGATGGTTGTTCAAAAAGAAGGGGGTGGTAAATTAAAGGAAAAGACAGGAAAAGGAATATTGTGGGACTGTCCTGCTTAAGGTTGTATATGGTGAGATTTTTGGACTTATGTGTAAACATAAGAAGTATATAATTCTTTATACCTATTTTTAAAATATATTCTAATTTTTAAATTTTTTTATCACATTCTGTAGGGACTTAAAGTTCAACATATCAATACTTGAGGAAAAATACCTGTTCCATATTATGCCTAAGATGTCTGATATGCAGACAGATAGTGAGGTTAAGCTTAGCAGCCTAAGTTGTATGTTAATAAAAATAAGCTTGTCTTCTGAATGGTTTACAACCTAAGTTTGCAGACCAAAATTAGACAAAAAGGAGAGCTGCAAGGAAAGTCAACATTTTGACTCTGGCCTTCCAAGGTCAATTATGACTCAGGACATATGAGAACTTGTACTGTAACATCATGTAACTTGGCAGTGTCCCAAATTTTCTGATCAAGGAGATTATGGGGCCAAAGAGGAAAGTGATCGATGATGTAGAGTGTGCCTAAGGAGAGTCACATGCAGAGAAAACATTCTCTCAGGCTTTTACAGAGAGCACATTGGCCAAGCAATGGCTGTTACTCATCCAAATGGCTCATACTGACAAACAATCTGAGGTACAGGAAATCAGGATAAATCCTGAGGGGATTTCACTGACCTTATCAGACTCAAAACTACAACTCTTGTTGCATAGGTCCTCCTTTACCTTGGTCTTAACCACCCAGCAGAAAAGTGTAAAAACAAAATGTAAGAAGTAAAGCCATGCTGTTATGTTGAGCTGTAGGGGACTCAGGTCAACAATTTCTGACATTGCCAGTGAAGCAGATGACCCAATACTATTATGGACTACTGAACTACTTTAGATTATTTTGCTGAGTTAACACATCTATAATATTCAAATAACGGAACTTAAGAAAAAAGAGGATACAGATGAATGTCCATTTTGTATCTGTGTATTCAAAGTGGTTAGGATAGATATATAGTTACATTCTCTTAATGAATAGAGTGATTTGTTCTAATGGTGTTTGTAGATAGGATATCATGTCCGCATCTTGTCCAGCAATTAACCACTGGGAGGAATGTATGCAGTGTGTTAATTATTGAAACTGTCCTACCAATTTGATTTGAAATTGTCTCATTGCTATTTGTTTATCAATAAAATTATGGGGAAAAAAGATCTTATAACTCATTTGTAGTGAGCAGCAAAGAATCAGTCAACAAAACAATAATGAAAAGTACCCTGGCTTGCTGGTTGACTTGGGGCTAAATTTTGTTGCTGAGCTTTAACTTTCCTGGGCTAAAAAGAAGAAGTGACACATAGAAGAAATTGATGGCAGCACAGACTTTCTAGTCCTGGTTACAGAAGGAGCTGGTCAGGCTAGGACTCAAAGAAATAAAGTACAAATGAGAGAGTCAAAGAGGATGCCACAAGATTATTCAAATGATTATATATATAATATTATATATATATATATATATATATATATATATATATATATTATGAGCAGAATATATTTATTGAAGGAAAGAAAGCTCCTGTCTGAGAGAGGAATGGGAGGGGGTTCCGAATGGGTTGTTCCCCCAGAAGCTTTCTTTTCCAGGGACTTTTATAGTGTAAAACCATGGGGGGCTATTCAAAAGATTATAAAAGCACAGGTTAAAAGGACTTCAGAGTTACTTTGGATCCATAATTATTTAACGTATTTGTAGTTATATGCATGCACATATAATGTGAAATAAATGTCTTGCAATAATATAAAAATGAATTGACTACTCTATGTAGTTCATCCATAGAGTAGATTTCCTTTCTCTTCCTCTTTCTTTTCAACAATCCTCTTTTTCATTTTCATTCCGTAGAGTAGAACACCAGCCTTCACTTTTCCAGTACCCCCATAAGCCACGTGATTATGCCATGCATCCCCCACCCAAGCTCTCCTGGCTCTCTCTGTGTGCCCTTTCCTAATCAGAGTGAGCTCAAGCTGCAAGCAGCTCAAAGGTAGGGCCTGGGGCTTGTCATCCTTGACACCGTTCCTGATACTTTGGAGGTATCAGTGCATATGGAATTAAAATGCACTTTCTTTGTTCAACTGCCATTGTAGTCACAGTTTCTGTTCTCTGAATGTAGTTCACACTCACTGTAAATTCCAAGAAAGTAACTTTCAAGAATTATTTTAAGTCCATAGAGCAGGAAAGGGCTGTGTTGCACAGCTCAAAATTGAGGTGTGACAAAAGGAAAGATTAGTCAATTTGACAGCACAGGTATGTGGCTGGACACATACAGCAACCACCAGGCACACACACACTAATTTCATGGTGTAATAAAAT
>NW_004524762.1:4123967-4135394 GCF_000260255.1 Octodon degus | reverse complement strand
TCGTATTGTTCAGTACAGAGCTGGCTAGGACTTCTGTTTATCCTTCAATTGGCCTTAAGCAACGTCTATTGGTCTAGCTGAGGTGCTGGTGATAGTCTTTGAAGGTGGCGTGCCTGTTTCCCTGGTAACCTACACCTGCTGCTCTTTAATGTAAGCCAGGTCAAGACAGGATGGAAAAGCCAATGCTCCACACCACCAGCTGGGATCGAGCCTTGAGACAGATGCTATGACTTCCTGGGGCTTGAAAGACTACATCAAAGCTGAAGCAACAGACCCCCCCCAAAACATTATCTCAATAGCATAATGCAGATTACTTTCTCTGCATATCCTCTCTGCATATGGCAGAGGTAAATGTAGGCCATCCATGTAGCTCAGCTCACAGTAGTCACCTACTTCCCACAATTCTCAGTCATTCCTCCTCAAGCCTCTCCTCCACTGAATAAAACCGGGTAAGGCCGTGGGTCAGCCTCTTGTTCTGGAAAGCATCTTCATGGCTGGACTTAGGGCCCCTTGGCTCCCCAATAATTATAAATCTGTTTCAGTGTCTTTACTTTCACTGTGGGTTGCATTGGGAGTGGTAGATTGGAATTAATTTGGTGGGATTCCAATAACATATCTTTGGGATTACAAATATTAACTTCTTGGACTGAGACGAGAACCAGGAGGGGACTCCTACAGACAGTTCACCAAACAAACTACAAACCTTATAACGAGATATTTTTAAATACACTCACTTATAAATAAACAAATAGAGCATCCTTAATTACAATCTTATTTTTGTATACCAGATTCTCAAAAATAAATATTTAAGAACTTGTTCTCTCATTAAGGTTCTGGGGAAAGAGTTTCTGCCTACATCAGTGGTAGATATGGAAAGTGGCACAACCTCTACAGAGGAGTGATGCACAGTAACTAATGCATTTCTGTTTCCCTTTGACTCAGTCATCATTTTCTCATTAAGTGTAGCACCAAGTATATGAGATTATATTTGTGTAAATTTACTTAATATTATATTTATTTTAATAGCAAAGTATCAGAACAAAGCCAAGTTGTTAATCAAAAGAGCACTAGTTAAATAAATCACAGTCCACCCGCACAGTGGAGTGGACCAAAGAAAGGATGTAGAAATGAAATTGCAGGGCAGGACTCCCTCATTGTGTACTTTATTGTACTGACTTGTGAACCATAAAGAAACCATCCTATGGAGATAGCTCAGTGGTCTAAGCACTGCCTGGCAAGTTCAAGGACCCAGGTTCAATTCCGGCCAGGCATGGGGCAGGCCACCAAAACGGGCATGGTGGTGCAGCACTGGGGAGGCTGAGACAGCAGGATCACTAGAAATCCAAGTTGTGTGGTGAGACCCTGTAAAAATAAACAAAATCTTAAAAATATTTTAAAAAGAGAGAAACCACTACCTTTTTAAAAGAACAAGACTATAAACATTAGCTATGTGTATACACACCTTATAATTTTACATGACTAAGTTAACACTAAGTCACAGAGGGATTGGATCCTTTTGCTTGTGTAAAAATTCCAAATCCTATTTGTTGCACTGAGTCTTACTGTTCCTTTTTTTTTTTTTTTTTTAAATTTGCTGAACCGGGGATTGAACTCAGGCCCTTGCACTCGCCAGGGAAGCGCTTATTCTACTGAGCCACCTCCCCGGCTCCTGTTCCATTTTTCTTGGTTCACAACTTTTTACTACCATGACATTCTCTATAGAAAAATAAGATATTTGCTTCTGTTATTCCTGATAGCATAAACTATGGCGTCACTGAATAAGACCAAGAAACAAATTAAAATACAAAATTAATATTCAATTTTGCTTGGAAATGTATTCATCCTTCCTTGAAAACGGTGCCCTATATCAGAGTAAAGAGTTTAAAATTACAGAAAGACCCATACGTCAAGCTAGCCTTCTAAACTTCTTTATTTTTTCCCTTTTTAAAAAAACAAATATATATATATTTATATATAATATATATAAATATATAAGATATATAATATATTACAGTGTAAATATTTTTGCAAGAACTTGAATTAAAGAAAATGTTCCTAAAATTTATCTGTAACCAGAAAAGACTTATAATAGAAAAAGTAGTGCTGGGCAACACAGGCAAGAAAGGAATCATCATAATCCCTGACTTTAAATAATACTATAAAGCTACTGTGACAAAATCAGCATGGTACTGGCAAAATAGCAGACATGAAGATCAGTAGAACAGATTAGAAGGTGCAGACACCTTTGACAAAATGGCCAAACATGTTCACTGGAAAAAAGATAACCTCTTTAACAAATGGAGCTTGAAAAACTGGCTCGCTTCATGCAGAAGACTTAAAACTAGACCCAGATCTATCACCTTGCACTAAATTAAAGTCAAAATGGATCAAAGATCTAAATGTTAAAACAGAAACACTAAATATACTGGAAGAGAAGGTAGATAGAAATCTAGAAGACATAGGTATAGACAGAGAGTTCATAAACAAAACCCACACTACACAGGCAATATCTCAAAGAATCAACAACTGGGATCTCATCTTATTAACAATTGTTTTCACATAAAAAGGAATCACCAACAGCATGAAAAGATGATCTCCAGAGTGGAAAAATTTTTGGCCAATTATCCCTCAAAGGACTTATATCGAAAACATAAAGAATTGAAAAAAAAAAAATCAGACTCTCCCAAAGTCAAAGACCCAGTTCAACAATGGGCATCTGAGATGTACATGCACTTCTTAGATAAACAAATACAAATGGCAAATAAATGTTCAGCATCATTAATCATTCAAGAGATACCAATAAAAACAACACTGAGATTCCATCTCACCCCAGAAATAGTGGCTATCATGAAGAAGTAGGCCAATAACAAATGATGGAGGGGTTGTAGGAGAAAAGAAACCTTTCTCCACTGTTGGTGGGAGTTCAGACTGGTACAACCACTGTGAAAATCAGTATGGAAATTTCTTAAAAAGCAAGGATAAGATGTCCCATTTGAGCCAACTGTTCCTTTTCTGGGTATCTTCCTGAAAGAATTAATAACATCATACCACCACTATGTGTGTGCACCATGTGTATAGCATCACAATTTGTAATAGCTGAATCTTGAAAACAACTCAAATGCCCACCAATGGAAGAATGGACAAAGGAAGACCTGGCAAAGATCTCTCTGCCCTGTAGCACCAAAAAATGTGACTGCTATACCATGGGCCAGGCATTTTTCATTCATCCTGTGGGTTTGTAGAAGGTCTCCTTTACATTCTGTGGCTCAGGGACAATAGCTGCTAATGCTGTAACTCTAGTTGTCACTTGTACCTGTCTTGAGGAACTCAGGGACAGTCTTCACATCCTATACTACTGAGACTATAGCAGTTGCTGCCACAGTGCCAGTGCCTTCAGGCCTCAATTCTGTGCAGCACATACTCTCGGAAAGTCATTTCAACTGCCAGCTGTACAATTTTCATAGGCCACTGAAGTCTGGATTACTGAGACCCTCAGATACTTTTGACATCAATTACAGCTGAAGAAATCACATATTTGAGCTCCCTTAAAAGCACAGCCAAAGTACCCACCCAGCTAATACCTTATACAGTATCCTACTTAAACAGCAACAACAAAAATGTTTTCCCAGGGCCAGGGAGATAGCTTAGTAGAATAAGCACTTGCCTTGCAAGTTCAAGGGCCTGAGTTCAATCCCAGGTTCTGAAAAAAAAAAAAAGAAAAAAAGAAAGAAAGAAAGAAAGAAAGAAAGAAAGAAAGAAAGAAAGAAAGAAAGAAAGAAAGAAAGAGAAAAGGGAAAAAAAGGAAAATTTTCCCAGGAAAGCTTCTTAAAATTAGAGAAGGCCAGTGTTCCACTGAGGTACAGACATTAGCACAGGGATACAAGAAACAGGAAAGCCTAGGTTCCAAATGATGTTTTCTAACCTTCTATTGGCTTCATGAAGTTTTCTGCTCCAGAGAATTGAGGTCAAAATGTTTTGTACAAATAAATTCTGATTGCAAGATATCATAACTGGAAAACATGATTTCAAAAAATAACTGTATATACATCTCAAGTGACTATATATCAAACATATCTTGCCAAGTCTCATGTATTAGAGAGTGAAGGTCAATTTTTATTAGTGCTTGTTTGCACTTCACATAGTTTACAGTCACCTTGGGGAGTGGCTGCATGCTCTCATTACCACACGTTTCTTTCCTTTTATTTAATCCCTCCCCCTCCATTCCCTCTCCTCTTCCTCTTCCTCTGGTTCCTCTATCACATTTTTTCATTTCTCTTGATATAATTTAGCTTAGATCATATTACAGCCAATGATGTTTACATTCTTGGAGTTACTGGGTTCCTGTATTTGGCACGTCTTCATTCTTTTTATTTCTCTTTCCCCTCCTCAACCCTCACCCTTGTCCCCTTGAACTACTTCCCTACTGCAGGAGATCCGTCCCATTGTAGTCAAAGTCAGTTTTCTCTGTCAAATCCTGCACTGACTCAAGAGCAGGCAGAAAAAAACTCTGTTTAGTATCCAATTATTTCTTAAGTTCTCTCTATTTTACTGAATTTTAAAATAGCAAATTATTTTTTTCTGTCCAGCTTGCCACAGCTGAAGAATGGAAATTTGGGCTAAAAGATGGAGACAAGTAGAGCTAATTGCTAGGTCAAGCAAAGTAAATTAGATGCAATATCTACATGCTATTAATGGAAACTCTCACCAGAACCTTGAGGTTATAGAATTAAGTGCCAAAGAGAATAAAACATTCAAATGGTCCAATCATTTTCAATTTGATGGCCAAGAAATGAAAATACCTTGGGGAGTCTATTCACAAGCTCCAAGTATTTCTAGTTCTGTTTCTTTGTCAGATCCTCAGGGTTGACTTTGGGCTTTAAAAGCCAGAGATGATAGCAAGTCATTCCTGAGTGTGGAAGTGGAAGCATGAGGAAGCATGAGCACCCAGTTTTCTCATTAGCCTTCTGGGTGTAGAAGATAAGGAGAACAGAACGAACTGACAGTATCCTTTTCCGGCAGCCATAGGAACCTTAGCTTTTTGCTTTCAAAAGAAATGCCACTAGAAGGCATTTGTTGAAGAGGACAAAGGAAGTGAGCTTTTTGCCACTTTTACTGGAAGTTAGAAATAAGAGAAAAGTTCTGTTTTGTGATATGAACTGCATGTCAGCAATTATTCTAACTATTGGGTCCATAAAGGTCAATGAACATCATCTTAACTTACTGAACCTTTTAAGTTAGTTAACAGTTCAGATCTGATTGTGAATTAAAAAGAATATCTAAGGCTGAATAGCCACATGTAAATATGTATCTCCATTTTTCCAGTGAAGATTCTTAACTTACAGAATTAATTCACCTTTAATAATACAATTAAGAAATTTGGAAGCACAGACCAGAAAACTGTTCATAATCATAAAGATTTCACAAAACAGTGATGATTTTAGTTAGCACTATCAAAGTGATAACGACTCCCACTGCAATACCAGTACTAAATTCCTACTTCTAACATAAATGGCCACATGTGCGTGCATAGACACACGATAAAATGTGATATTATAGCCAAATGAGTTCTGCTGAGCCCAAGAGCAGTTTCTCAAAGACCTTCTTTATACATAATTAAGTTAGATTAAAATCTGTAAAAAGAGATATTGGAGAAAACATACTTACCAGGCTGTCACTGTTAACTTGTTTTCAAAAAAAAATCAAATTGTTGAAAATTATTTCTTTCTTAAAGAGAAATGACTATGAAAATTATTAACTAAAATATTGTTAAGGATTTCTATGTAATTGTATAAAATGGATTACTATACATTGATCAAAATATGAATCAACCTTAAGTGCTTCACATTTGATGCATCTTGATTTAACCAAAGAAGTTAATATTAAGTGCTAAGTTTTAAAGAAAATCTATGCAAGAAATATTGTGAACTATTATAGGAAAAATAAATGAAAATAAGAGCTGGTGTTTGAGTATTTAATATGAAACACTTCATTTCAAAAGTAATCTATTAAACTGGTGCCATGGTCATTCCCATTTTATAGTTGAAATGAGTGAGTCCCAGATAGATAAGTAAGTTGTCTAAGTGATTCATGCTTAGATGAATGGAAAAATGTAATCCTAGCGGCCAGATTGCACTGTCCCTGTTGTTCATCACCATTGCCCTCCCCAGGCCAACTTTATATCAACACAGGCACATTTCATTTATTACATAAAAGGGATTGTAAGGAACCATTTTATATTTTGAATAATAATACAATCCAAGGTTTCTAAATAAATTGTGTGTCACCATGTGCTATTTTAGTAAAACCACATTATATTCTCATCTTCAAAAGCTTAGGTCTCAGTTCTCACATCCCTGCATAGGTGGCTGGCCAAGGAAAAATTATGGAAGTTGTCACTACATAAAATAGATGTAGTAATTATAGTTATCATGATCCTTCTGTGAGAAATTTTTTTTTTAATTTTTTTTATTTTTCCTGTATTTTAGGGAAGAGCCTACAGGGTGTTGAGGGTCTCACTACTAGATCAGACTCATAGTGATCTGCCTGTTTAGGAGCCTCCCAAGAGCTGGGATTACAGGCACACCACTATGCCCAGTCTCAATAGCCATCTCAGTGTGCCCTTGGGGTGAGGCTGGCATGGCAGACCCGGGCGGGGATTGATCCCCCAGCCCCTGAGCCTGCTTGCAGGTGTTTTAATCCTCTGAGATATTTGTCTGGCCCAGAAAAATATTTTAAATTACTATAATATGATTTCTCAGTTAATTTTTTAAAATTTTTTATTTGTATTTGGGGCAGGGTGTACAAGGTCTCACTGCATAGATTGGACTCGTAATTGTCCTCCTGTTTACAGCCTCCCAAGTGCTGGGATTACAGGCTTGTGCCACCATGCCCAGTCTCAATCACCATCTCAGCATGGCCTAGGGGTGGGGTCAGCTAGGCAGGCCAGGAGATCAAACTCCTGGTCCCTGTGTCCGCCTAAGCAGGTGCTTTAATCCACTGAGCTATTTGGCCAGCCCTTAATCTTTAATTATTGTCGTTAAGAAAAACAGAAACCAGGGTCCAGGGAGATAACTCAGCCGTATAAGTGCTTGCTTGTCAGCACAAGGACTGGGGTTCAATCCTTGGTACTTCATGCTGCACTGGCCACAGTACCCTGGGTGTTCCATGCTGGCCACCAAAGCCGAGTGTAGTGGCACATGCCTCTCTGTAATCACAGCCCTGGGGATGCTGAGACAGTAGGATCACCATGAGTCTGAGATGCGTAGAGACCTTGTACCAAGTAAATAAATAAATAATTAAAAAGAAATACAGAAGCCAAAAATGATAATGTAAAAGCAAAATGACTGAAACAGAGGTAAAGAGTTTTAAGATTTTTTTTTCACTGATTCCAACTTTCCTCTGACAATGTTATTTTCTCACTGTCAGTAAGATTTGCAAGAGTCATTTACAGCAGAAAACGCACTCATTGAATCATTTGTTGTCATTGCCCATAAGGCATCAGAAAAAAAAAAAGACAGCATGGTATGGTATTGCTGCCTAAGGTCTTGTCAGTGATATCCTTAAAGAACGGTCTCCTAGCGGCAATACTCAGGTTATGTAACTTTCCAAAGAATGACCTTCCTTTTCAGATTTAATATTTGTGTACTTGATAAAGAATAAAGGAATTGTAAGTAAATGCAAAGAAGAGATGAAATAGAATTGATTTTACAGGAATTGGGAGTAGAGTCTAGCAAAAGGCTGGTAAACTGGGTAGAAAAGAAACTGGCTGTTTCACTTAACATCATCCAGATTCATTCACATTGTCACAAATGGCAGGATTTCACTCTTTTTATGGTCAAATAGAAATTTCTTTGTGCATACACCCAACAAATTTTTTATCCATCCACTGATGGACACGTAAGCTGTTGGGGAATGGAAGTCAGATAGCAGGTTGGAAAGTGAGGAGTTTAGTTGATACATAAACTTGAAAATTTAAAAGGAAATTGTATGACGAGTGCAGAGGCTGGGGAGAGCTTCACCTACCATGGCTTCCCATGAGGCCGCGCGGCTTGTGTGCTGCAGCACTTGTCAGCTTTGCGAGATGTGGTGGGAGAAAATAATGCCCTAGGTTTTTGTTGTTGTTGTTGATAACATAGATCTCTAGTTTCTGCATGTGAAAAATTTGCAGCTTATTTTTCCTCTCCCATTTTACATAGGATATACTTTGTTTAACTTCCCAAAAGTATGTGATATATATTGTGATATATATTACATATATACATCTCACATGTAAGTATATAAGTATATACTTACACAAGTATGTATACCTTTATGTGTATACTTATATAAATGTCTAGACATACTCATATATGTATGAATACACACTCCTCTAATGTTTTAGAGAATGCCCATGGTTCATCTTTATCTAGGGTTTTATTTCATGCAGTGGGGAGTGTAATCTCTGTGGGAACAGGACCAGATCATGTATCCTTTTCACAGGCATATATGCCATGCAAGCAACACTTCTGTAGATGAAAGATGCTCTATATATTGATTGACTTAGTAAATATGGTTGATTCTTAATTTTATAGAAAAATCCTCTAATTTTCTTTCTTTACTGGGAATTGAACCCAGTACCTCATGTTAGGCAAGTGCTCTACCTCTGAGCTACATCCCTAGATCAAATTCTCTAATTTTGAGAATTGTAATCAAAATTGTAATTTCAGTAGTGAGGGAGATTTTTTCCCCTTCCATTTTTTTCATTACTATGTGTTTGTAGGACATAATGATGCTATTCCTCATGGAGAGTTGGAATGTATACATAACATCTTAATTCCTTTGTTACCCTTTTCCCCTCCTTTCCCTCTACCACCTTCTACCTCTTGGTGCCCTTCGCATTTGCAAAAAAAATTGTTTCCCTATTTCCTATTAGCTATCTTTTATTTTGCTTGTCATTCATATTTTGGGTTTCTCATAGAAGAGAAAGCATATACTATTCAAGTTTGATGTTTGATTTATTTTGATTTACATTATGTCTCAAGGTGCATTCTCTATGACTCAAATTCCTCATTCTTCATGAAGGAATAGTTTTCAATTGTATATAAATACCACATTTTTATTATCCATTTATCTGTTCATTGACATACAAGCAACGCCCAGTCTCAATCCCAGTCCCAGCACACCCCAGGGGCAGGGCCTAGGGATCGAAGCCCTGGTCCCTGCACCTGCTTCACAGTAACTTTAATCCACTGAGCACATTTGGCTCAGGCTGCCTTAAGGGTGGGTCTAGTAAAGCAGCTGGAGTGGAGTTCGAACAGGGCAAGCACTTAAACAACTGAGCTAACCCGCAAGCCCCTTCTAAGTGTTGTTTGAATCTACATTTCTCTAATTGCCAGAGATGGTGAGCATTTTAAAAAATTTATTAGCTATTTGTGTTTTGTCTGAGAATGTTCATTTCAGTTGCCAAATTTTTTCATGTGATCTTTCATTTGAGGGGTTGTCCAATATTTTTGAGTTCTTTATATAGTCTAGATATCAATCCCTGTCTGAGACATAGCTGGCAAAGGTCGTTTTCCATTCTAGAGGTCATCTGTTTACTCTGTGTGCTGTTTCCTTTGTTGTACAGAAGCTTTTAAATTTAACATGATCATGTTTGTTGATTCTTGGTATTGTTTCTTGTGTAATTTGAGTTCTGTGTAGAAAGCTCTTACCTACCTCTATTTTGAAGGGGTAATTTTGAACTATAATCTTTTTGTGACTATGAAAGGCAAACACACATTTTGATTTATGAAGGGAAAAACCTCTCTCCTAAGTAATACTTTCTCATACACATAGCATGCTACCATGAACCATGTGTAAGGCTGGACTGACCATGTAACTACTGAGCAAGGTGCTTACACATGCTCAGAATATATATCTTACACTTCTTCAAGCAAGTTCCTTTGTAAATTAAAGCATTATGGAAGCCACTGTCTTTAACAAATTCACAAGATGCAAAATTCAGTTTAAAAAGGATTAAATTAAAACCAACTTTAAGAAATTAATATTGAAATGTCACTGATGTCAGTTGAGCACTGGTAGAAGATATTAAAAGCTTCTCAAAACTGACATTTTTAATCAAATTAATATTTTAAATAATAGGTCCTCTGTGATCACAGCAATCACTCATGTTATTTAAAATCTATTTTTGATACACGTACATAGGTACAGCTCTAAAGGTGGGTGGCACAGGTGGCACACAGCACACAGACCATGGGATCTGAAGGTCACGAAAAGGACTGTGTCTCCCAAACCCATCCATGTAGTTGATAATATGAGGTTAGGTTTGCAGAGAATTCTCTATCATTTGAATGTATAGTAGTGTTGGTTTTATTTCCCTGGCACACCCAGTAGCTTATTTAGCAGTGTAAGAGAAGATGCACCCTGCCCCCTACCACAGCCGTATACTTCAGTTTATTAGTTGCCCAGGTAATAGTTTCAGTTTCAGTTCCTGTTACCTTGTTTCTTAGAAATGGCTGTACATTGTAATGCATAGCTGGTCACTCTGCTGTATTTTGTACAACCCCATTTAACAAGCCTTTCTGCCTCTGTACTATCTGCTTGTTTATTCCCTAGACCACAAGGGATCAGGGCCTGATGTTTTAGTCATGATCTGAATCAGTGCTCATCGACATACATTAATCTGCCTCTAAATCCTGAGTGTTTTGATGCTTCTGTTTGTCATTGCAGCATCAGATGTTTGAGGAATTTGGGTGACCTTCCCAAGACCGTACAGCAAATTAGTAATGAAGCTGGAACTAAGGTGTAAGTTTTCTTCTTATAATTTCATGTTCCTTCTCTGTAACAAAGACATTTTTTTTCTTAAATCCTGTGTATTCAGGACCTTGCTTTAGGTTATAAGTAGGGATGCCTCTAGAAGATCCTTCCTGAAGTTGAAATTTACTTGATACTTTAAGCCAAACAGAAGTATTAACTCATCTAAAGAAAAATCAGCCCCCCGGTTTGATGGTACATGCATGCAGTCTTAGCACTGGCAGGCTGAGATAGGAGGATGGCTGGAAAGTCAAGACCAGCCTGAACTGCTATGTGACACTTTGTCTCATCAAGAAAAAAACAAAGAAGCAAACAAACAAAAAAAACTAAAAAAAAAAAAACTAAATAAAAAATGTTTAAATGGGATGGAATGCAAAATATGACCAAACACCCGCATTTTGATAATAAAAATGGAAAAATCTCAGAGAGAGCATTATTACTGGAAGAGGGGGCATTGTTATTGTGGACACCTGTGCCAGACAGATAACTCTACGAAGGCACTCAAGAGGTGCTACATAGGCTCAAGAGAGGGCACATGGGTGTTGGGGACCCGATGGGAGTTGAAGTTCTGAAGGGCTTGCTTCTGAAGAAGGGCTGAAGGCAATAGTTGTTTTCATCATAAGTTACCCATATACA
>NW_004524762.1:4114895-4123108 GCF_000260255.1 Octodon degus | reverse complement strand
GCCTGACTCAAGCCATTTATGAGAGAGAGAGAGAGATATATAGAGAGAGAGAGAGAGAGAGAGAGAGAGAGAGAGAGAGATCTGATCAAATCAAGGTATTTAACATTTTCATCTCCTAACATTTTAAGTGAAGTTCTAAAATCGTATGTAATAGTTGTGCATAGTTATGAGGATGTAGAACTGCTGCATTACTTAGTTAAGCTTCTAGACTTTTCAGGCTGCCTCTGTATATCAACCATTACAGTAGGCTCTCAGAATCTAAGGTGGGAGACTTCGCAGTGGCTGCCTGTGTGCTGGAGATGGGGAGGATCCAGGACCTGCTCAGTCCAGGAAGCTGGAAGGATCAGAACAAGAGCACTCAATGAGTAAGCATCACTCCAAGGCCGAAGGTTCACTAGTATGAGCCATTACTGGAAGGCTAAAGAAAACAGAGACGAATGTCCAGCAGGGATGACAACAAAAGGTGTACCCACCCAAGTAGACCAGAAAAAACACACCAACTCTTTCTTCTTTCCCTTTTTTATTCCACCTCAGCTACAACCTCATAAGACAACCATGGTGTCAACACTCAATTTGCTAGGTTACATGCCACGCATGATGGACAGTACCCCAAGACATGTCTACAAAGGTGCTTTACTAGGCTGCTGTGTGTTTCATCAAAATCAATGGTTACACATTTTCATCCATTTTGTTGGAAATGGTAGAATATCATTTCCTTTTATGGCTGAATAATATTCCATTATGACAAGTTATTTACTCGGATAAGTTACATGTTCTCCTTGGATAATTAAAAAGGTTTTCTGAAAGTTTAATATTGTGTTTGAGGGGCCAGGAAGATAGTTCAGTAGAATAAGAGCTTGCCTGGCAAGCACAAGGCCCTGAGTTCAATTCCTGGTATCACTAAATAAATAAATAAATAAATAAATAAATAAATAAATAATATTGTGTTCATTATGACATTTTCAACTTTTACTAATTTATTACTATTTTTTTTCTATAGGATTAAACAGTCCCTCAGCATGTAATGGGCAATAAAATTGAAAGGTCACTGTAGATATGCCTTATTCCCCTTGGCCTATGCCTTAACACACATACATGGGGCTAGTGAGGTAGCTCAGAGGACTAAAGCACCCACTTAGGCAAACTTAGGCAGGCACAGGGACCTCAGTTTGGTCACTACATACCATGCCAGTCCCACCCCCAGGGTGGGCTGAGCCGGCCAGAGTCCAGGGGTGGCAGCGTACACCTATAATCTCAGCACTCCAGAGGCTGAAAGTAGGAGAATAACCATGAGTATGAGCTTTGTAGTGAGACCGTGCAACAACCAAGTATATTAAAAAAAAAAGGCACATACAGATCTAAAGTATAGCATAAAGAAAAGCACAGTAGCGCACACCTATATTCCCTGCACTCTGTTGAGACAGATGGGTTACAAATTCAAGCCTAGCTTTAACAATTTAGCATGACAATATCTTTTTTTTTTTATTTTGGCAGAACTGGGGATTGAACTCAGGCCCTTGCACTTGCCAGGGAAGCGCTTATTCCACTGAGCCATTTCCCCAGCCCCGACAATACCCTAAATAAAATAAATGTGTGGAGAAAAGTGTAGACTGTGGAAACCTGATACCTTTCTGTAGGATGTCAGGGCCCTGCCTAGAGCTCCATCACTGGTTTGGGTGGGGAACGGCTGAGCTGTGGCTGCGCAAACTCCTGGGAACCAGAGCAAGGCCAGTCCCTGGAACATCAAGCGCCAGACGCAGACCGTATGAACAGGTCGACCCCTAGCTCGGGTGTGCACCAACAGGTGTCCAGCCATGGGGGTCCCTCCCTGTTAGCTACAGCACAAATAGTTCTTGTTCTCAGCAAACCTCTGCCACGTTGCTTTGTCAGCCCCATTGTGTGCCTCTCCCTTTTCACTGTGTATAAATAAAGACACAGGCTGCCCTGGGTTTTCATGCCTTTTTCATCAGAGGTTGCATCCCACCCCATTCCAGCTTTCTTTTTCTTATGTGTCTTGTCTTCTCTTAATCTTCTGTCACCCTCTCTTAGCACCCAGCTGGCTGCGCAAGTCAAAGCGATTCATACTTCCTGATCTGGACACTAATTAGTAGTCCTGCGGGCCATGCTTAAAGCAGGCTGAAGGAGAGATTTGAGTCCAAGAATAGAGACACAAGAGGGCTTCATTTTGGGCAACCAGTAGCTTATTCAGAAACCCAATAAGATCTTACATTTAGTGTATTATGACTGAATCATTGCTTTATTTTCATTTTAGGACCTGATATAAAAAGTTCTTCCAGTAAGATTCTAACGGGAAAGGGTTGGAGAAGTAACTCACCAGGTTCAATCCCTGGTCCTGCATGCCGTGCCAGCTCTGGAACCCCAAGCACACCTGGCCAAGCACTGAAACTGGGCATGGTGGCAGGTCTGTAATCCCAGCACTGGGTGCAGAAACAAGAGGATCACTATAGGTCTGAGCTGTGTAGCAAGACCTTGTACCAAACAAATAAATAAATTTTAAGTTTAAGTTTTAAAAAACATTCTAACAGTAAATAACAAACTTAGATTAGATTTTGCTAAAAGAAAATCTAAGTTAATAGCTCTTGAGTTCTTGTGATCCATTATTTTTTTTAGGAAGATCTCCTGGGACAAAGTATAAACCTGCAAATGAAGTGCTTTAGGCCTTCATGGATGTATAGTAGTTCAAAGACTACTTGATTAAAATACAACATTTGTGTATTAATTCTCACTGTAGATTTTTAAAATTTTTTGAAACCAATTTTCAAGTTAGCTTCCTAAATTTCTAATAAAAATTTGATATTTCATGTGACAGTAAGACCCATTTGAGAATAGAGACTTTATATTTTATCCTCTTTAAATTTTTAATTTTTTTCTTGAACAATCAGTAAAGAAACACATTTGGAGCTGGGTACTGTGGCCCAAGCCTGCATGCTCTGCACTCCGGGAGGCTGAGGGAGGTGGACTGTGGGTTCAAGTCTAACTTGAACAACTTAGCAGGACATTGTCCCGAAGTAACAAGGATAATGGCTGGAGAGGCAGCTTCATATGAAGCTGCTGTGTTCAATGGCCAGAAAATAAAATAAAATAAGGTAAGATAAAATAAATTTGGTTAATGAGGAAGAACTTGAGAGGGAGGAGATACTGTGACATGAAATCAACATTCAAAATGTGAATATTTATTGAGCACCTGTGATACATAAAGTATCGTCCTAAGAGGTGGGGAGAAATCAGCAAAGCAAACCAACCAACCAACCAACCAGAAATCTTCACTCTTGTGTGGCTTATTTTCCAGCTGCGGGAAAGAAAGAGAGATAAGGGGAAAAATAGGTAAATTATGCAGACTGCAAATATATATATATATATATATATATATTAAGGACTATGCAGAAAAAATGAGGTATAAAAAGAGGGAGGGATGTCTGGAGATGTGTGGGTTGTAATAATGAACGTGATCATCAGGGAACCCCAGCCTGAGAAATCGCTTGTGTACAAAGATTTAAGAGATAAGAGAACCCTTTGCACAACTGTGGGGTGGAGCAATTGTTTTCCAAAGATAGGAGAGAGTGAGTGCAAAGCAATGAAATGAGGAATGACTGGCGGGTCCCAGAGTATGGCAGCCTGGATCCCCGAGTTGGTCCAGTTTGAGGGCAGAGTGGTGGGAGAGGACCAGAGACAGAAGCCCAAGACCACAGTGGGCTCGGAAGGCCACTGTGGAGGTTTTATATAGAAGGACATGATGAGCTCTTATGGGCTTTGAAAAGTGAACTGATAAATTTTCATTCAGAGTTCAATGCCGTCTCTTTGGCTGATGTGCTGAGCACAGGCTACATGGGGGCCAAGGTGGGAGCTGGGGAACCAAAAAAGTCCTTGCAGCAATACCAGGAAAGTGGTGCAGGTTTAGAAGCATTGAGCAAGGGGCTGCTCTGGGACAATCGGAACAGATTGACAGCAACACTTGCTGAGGAGTTAGATGTAAAGCAAACACTCAGAATGACTCCATTGCTTCTGACCTGAGCAACTGGAAAGATACAGCCGTCACTGCTAATGTGAGACACTCTGAAGGAAGAAAGTTAAGAGCTACATTTAGCCAGGTCCCACTGAGAAGCCTCCAGGGTATTTTAGGGTACAACACTGAATGCCAATTAATAGTGGTTATAGGAGTCAGAAATTCTGGGGAAAGTCTGTGTTAGGAGTTTGGGATGATTCAGGGGTTGGCGGTCTATTAGAAGTATTTGAAGCAACCAAACAGGTGAGCTCACAGCAAATAACAGGCAGTGATAGAGATGGCACCAGGGCCGGAGCTGAGTCCTAAAATTCTACCACTTAGAAGTTGGGGCAAGAACAGAAAGCTGGACTTTGGCTTGAGATTGAACTATTAATGAACAGTGAAAGAGGGAAAGAATGAGAGAGTGTGGGAAGAAAAGCCGCTTCCGAAGGAAAGAGGGATTAGTTTGGAAAGTGCCGCTGACAGGTCAAGTAAGACGGACACTGACCGTAGACCTGAGCACTATGGATTCGCTTTTGGAGTTAGATCCCAGTGTTCTTTCTGCTTGGCTTTTACTCAGTTAGTTTTTGGCAGACAGTGCTGCTTTGTGAAGCCAGGCCTGAGTCACTCTGGAGAGAGATGCTTGTAATTTCCTGGCCGGGCTCCAGGTCACGTGCTTATCGTCTCCCGTTGTTCACATTCTAAAGCAGTAAATTCTTCCCATAGAGTTTGGCCAGAGCCTTTCCTGTGTCTACCGGGTGCTAGTGGAGGCCAGCCCAAGCAGAACTGACTCACATTCTTCCCGAATAGTTCCACCATGGCTTGCTTAGCTTCAGCCTGTCAGAGATATACGCTGCTTGAGTCATTTAGTTCCGAGAGTAACAGTAGGTGGTCCTTGGCTGTTGATGCATGAAAACTAACGTTAAAAAGGTCACAGATCTGGAGGTTAAATAACAACTTTGCTCATAATTCATTATGACATAGGCATTTTAGCACCCAGCCAAGTCCCCTAGCTCTTAACTGGGTTTTGCAATACTTCCACATTGCCAGAATAGCAAATATATATAAACTTATGGCTCAAAAGCATTTTAGATAGAGGAGGCAATTTAACAATTCTTTAAAAATGAAATGTTTAAAGAAAATAGATATTGTTTCTAATAGATGTTGTGAAGACATTAAATAGCTTAAGCCTATAAAATCATTTTTTACGCTAATACAGAGAAACTTTTAACATTGTTTTAGCTGAGTAGCTCAGTGGACTAAAGCACCTGCTTAGACAATTGTAGGGACTATGGTTTGATACCCTGTATGCCATGCCAGCCACACCCCCGGGGAGCCCTGAGACTGGGCGTGTGGTGCACCCCTGTAACCCCAGCACCTGGGAGGCTGAGAACAAGAGGGTCACTAAGAGTCTGACATGTGTAGTGAGACCCTGCAGTCCTTGTAGTAAAATACATTTAAAAATTGCCTGATTAAAAATCAATTTCAGTTTCACAAATTTCACAAATCAAACAATTTCACAAATTCTTTATTATTTTTCTCTATATCAATTTTTTGTAATTAAGAGTTGACTTTGAATGAGATTATAATAACATAAAATGAATGTATTTCAATAAATATGTTTGGTATGCAACATATGAATTATTGAAACTGTCCTACCAATTTGATTTGAAACTGTCTCATTGCAGTTTGGAACTGTCTCATTGCTATTTGTTTATCAATAAAATTATGGGAAAAAATAAAATAATAAAATAAAATAAATATGTTTGAATTTCTCAAATCTGTATTGAAGATAAAATATCAGAAAATGTTATAATTGACCTATATATATATTCAAAAACCACCCAAAAATGTTAAGACCTTTAATTACAATAATTTTGTTATCTGAGTGATTTTGTCTGTTATCTTGGCTGAAAAATGAACCTGTACTAAGATGAGTGGTCTTGTGGCCCCACAAGTGTGGGCAAGGACTGCAGACTGCCCCACTCACACGCCTGGCACTGGTGCTGGCTCTTGCTGGGAGCTCGGTGGAGACCTTTGCCTGTTTCAGTTTGGCTGCATGGCCTTTAGATATGTTTTTGGATTCTACATGCAGGCAGCTAAATCCTAAGAAGCCGAAAGTAGAAGCTGTCAGTGCTCATGTATCTGGGTTTGTAGTCTAAGCACATCATTTTTGTGTGCTCTGTTGGTCAAAAGTAGGCATAGATTTAATATATATTGGAAAAGATGGGGAATAAGCTCCACTCTTTTTTTTTTTTTTTTTTTTTTTTTTTTTTTTTTTTTGTGGAACCGGGGATTGAACTCAGGCCCTTATGCTTGCCAGGCAAGCGCTTATTCTACTGAGCCATCTCCCCGGCCCAAGCTCCACTCTTTGATGGGCAACAGCACATATATTTAGGAAGAGAAGAAAGTTTTAAAGACTGTCTTTGGATATTGCCTATCATAATTTGACTTCATCCCAACACTTTTTTCCTTCCCTTCCTCTCCCTTCCCTTTCCTTCCTTTCCTTTCCTTCTTTTCTTTTTTCTTTTAATCATATTTTCTTATGGTGTCTTGCTATGTTGCCTAAGCGGGCTTCAAACTCAAGAACACTTCCCAACTCAGCCTGTCAAGTCTGAGTAGCTGAGCGTACAGGCATGAAGTACCACACCTCGCTTTTGACTCTGTTGCATACAAAATACTTTATAAACTCCCAAGTCTTTATCCCATTGTAGCAAAGCTTAAAGTCCACAATGTTCTCCTCTAAGTCTGCCCCTGGAGTGCTCGGGCTCCTCAGGTGCATTTCCTCAGGGCTCGATTCGTAAACTAAAGGGTAAATGCTATCCATACCCTTAACTCATGAGGTTGACTTGGCACTGTGTAACTGCAGTCCCTCACAAAAGGGAGGAAGTGGGAGCATCATGAAGTTACTGGTCTGTATTGAGTTCCAAATTCAGCAGCAAACAGTTGATTTGTTTCCTTCTGGTTTTGGAGGTAAGAGTAATATTCCTTGATTAGGGCAGCGCTGCTCCCTGGAAATTAATTCTGTGGTTCTTGGATTTATGCTTGTCCTCCAGCTCTTCATGACGCCCTCTCAGTCACCCTTCTTTCAGTATCATGACCCACATTCAGAGTTGAGTGGCTTTCTCTGCAGCTGCCAGCTCAGAGCCCGCGCACCAGAGGCGTCTTTGAATGCAGACCATTTAGTTCAAGCTTGTATAATTCTTTTTCAGCTCTTGTAGATATTAAATTACCATCCACTCATTAGACAAAAATATCTTTTACAAATTTATTTCACTCAGGGTCTGGGGAGAGAGCTCTGCAGTCTAAGCGCCTGCCTGGCAAGTACAAGGACCTGAATTTGATCCCCAGTACCGCATGCTGTGCTGGCCCAGGAACCCCAAGAGCACCGTGCCGGCCTTTGGGGTTCAGGTGTGGTGTTACATGCCTGTAATCCCAATGGTAGGGAGGTTGAGAAAGGAGGATCACTATGAACCTGAGTTATCTAGAGATACCCTATACTAAATAAATAGATAAATGAATAAATGATTTAATTTTTTAAAATTTATTTTACTCAGGTCCTTTCCCACATTGAGCTACAGGACATTTTAAAGATCCTTTTTTTTTTGTTTGTTTGAGTTTAATTTTATTTTATCAGTACATGTTCTGATCTCTTTTGCAATAGAAAGGTTATACAAACTATGCCTTTATGATGATTGGAAGCTCAATTTTTTATTTTATTTTTTTATTTTAGAGAAGGGCCTACAGGGTGTTCAGGGTCTCACTACTAGATTGGACTTGTAGTGATTCTCCTGCTTACAGCCACCCAAGTGTTAGGATACAGGCGCCTGCCAACAGGCCCAGTCTCAATTACTGTCTCACCCTGTCCTGGGGGCAGGGCCATCACGGCAGGCCTGGGGATTGAACCCCCGGCCCCTGCACCTGCTTGTAGGCCCTTTAATCTGCTGAACTATTTAGCTGGCCCTCTTCAACTGATTTTGACTGTGAGTTAGTTTTACTAACTGTGCTGAAATTGCCTCTGGGTTTTAATTTACTTCAAGTGTATTTTGTGAGCTCAGAGTTTGGGAACAACAAAGGAGTTTATTTCTTAATCACTAATTGTGGGTTGGAAATGTTTCCTCCATAGCATACCTGAGAGATAAATAATGCTTTCTTATGCACACCTATGTTTATTTTATCACTCATAGCTAAAAGAAAAAATTGACACTTT
>NW_004524762.1:4094930-4114740 GCF_000260255.1 Octodon degus | reverse complement strand
TATATATATGACAGGGTTTCACTGTGTAGTTCAGGCTGGCCTTGAGCTCACTATATAGCCCGGACTGGCCTTCAATTCATGACAGTCCTCCTGTCTCAGCCTTGCCAGTGCTAGGATTACTTACAGGTGTGGGGCACTGCACCCAGCTCTATATAGCCAAAAATATTGTTGAACTATTAACCATGACACAGCAGAAGAGATCTTTGCTTTTGTCTTCAATAACCATGTTCTCCTTGTCTCTCCAGCTTCCATTTACCATCTCTTCAAGATCTTTCTACCTTTCCATAGCCACTTATCCTTAAGCCAAGGATAAATGTTTTAGGGCTTCGTTATACCACCAACTGATTTCCAAGTATCAGCTTTAATTTTAGTTCTGATGATATCATAAATGAAAATTTAGGGCCAGGGAGATAGCTTGTTGGTCTAAGCACCTACCTGGCAAGCTCAAGGACCCGGGTTGGATCCCTAGGACTGCATGACCTGCTGGCCCTGTGCCATGCTGACCACTGAAACCGGGCATAGTAGAGCATGCCTGTAATCCTCGTGCTGGGGAGGATGAGACAGGTGGGTCACTATGAATCTGAGCTGTGTAGCAGGACCCTGTATCAAATAAATAAATAAATAAATAAATAAATATGAGCAAAAAAAGTTTCAAAATGTAGAACATTTTGAAAAAACACTTGTCCTTGAAAGTAGTAGTGCCAAGAAACCAAGCTTCCTCAATTTGCTAATTGCTCACTGTGACCATCTATATCTGACTTAACGCGTTAGCAACAACACATCAATGAGTTATATAGCCCCAGTGCAAACTTTTGTTCAGTCCTGACTTGTCCTGAGACACTTGCTAGGGGCATTAATAATTTTGTTTTTTAGGAACTTTTCTCAGTTTTTTTTCTATTAAAAATATTGAATTCTGCTGTTTTCCATGTCATCTATGCTCAAAAATGTAAAACCACTTTCACATATTTCTCTGCTAGTTTCTCATAATATGTTTTACAGATTCTACCTTCTCAAAGTAGTTGGAGTACTTCAGTACAAACCCACCTGAAGCACATATACTCAGAAAAACTGGAGGCACTTGAATGAACTCAGTGTGGCTCCTCCTAAGGAGCTTAATCCTATGGGAAAGGTGTTTTAAAAAAATTTATTTATTACTTATTTAGTACAAGGTCTAACTACACAGCCCGGACTCATAGTGATCCTCCTGTCTCAGCCTCCTCAGTGCTGGGATTAGAGGCATGTGCCACTATGCCCAGTTTCGGTGGCTAGCATGGTGGGTCTTGGGTTCTTGGAAAAATGTATAGGCTATGTGTGAGAAACAAGTAGATTTGCAATTGTGTTGGGGCAGATATTGTGTGACAAAGCAAAATAAAGTTGGAATAATACTACAGTAGAAAAGTTAAAAGAACTTCTATTTAATAATGACTTATGTGTTAAGCAGAGTAAATGGAGGCTTTGGGCAAATGCCTAATAACCTAGGAATGTATTTCCCAAAGTATTTTGGGTTTGGCAATGTATCTAAGAATTGTAGAATGAAAGTTGTAGTGATTAAGCTATTTAACAAATGTGTAAAAAGTCTGTCCTTGGAATTTGGGTGACCTGCCACCAGGTGGTAGCAGATATTTTGACTTTGTGGGCTAGACCAGTGGCTAGGAACTAGGAATATGCATGTGACTGCCAGTTCAGAATTCTGCATTGCAGGGATGGCCAAATAGTTCAGCAGATTAAAACGCCTGCCCTGCCAGCCTGGCCCCTGGGGGCTTGCTGAGAGGGCGATTGAGACTGGGCATGGTGGCAGGAGTCTGTAATCCCAGCACCTGGGAGACTGTAAATAGGAGGATCATGACGAGTCTGATCTACACAGTGAGACCCTGTAGACCCTATCCTAAGACACACACACACACACACACACACACACACGCACACACATAAAACAGAATTCCAAGTTGCACAGGCTTATACAGGTGTACAGGTCTACAGGCATGTTCAGATAACATTTAATCATCAGGGCCAGATTTGAGTAAAATAGTTTATTTTAAATGACATAGCAGAATTTGTGTTTATAAGACGAGTACAACATGCTTGTTAAACAGATGTTTCACTATTAGAAGAAGGTAAATACAGGGATATATTTTAATTCAATGGAGAGGTTAGAAATTAATATGCTTAATATTTAAGCAAATTCAAAAACACAACTCATTTATTGGAAAATTGTGAATCTGGAAATTAGCTTCAGATTCAGAGTCTGGCAAGATACCTAATTTTTTTCCTTCAGAGAGTATGGGTGGAACCTACATGACTATGACAGTAGAAAAATTCACCACTCAGACACTGTCGTAGATTTTCTCTCTTTGTCATCTAATGCAATCCTCTCAAAGGCCTTATGCTGTAGAAAGCATTGTTCCCATTTTTCTATGAACCCATGACTCAAAGAGCTTTGGCAATTCCCAGACTTATTTGTATGAATCATTAGTATCTGGTATTTGAACTCGTATCTGGATTCAACTTCAGTGTTGTTTCCGTTTAGCTTTCTCTCAAATTTAACATTTCCCAAAATCATGTAGGCTGCTAATAAATAACTAACAGAGTTCATACATATTTTTGTACCAAATTGCTGTGGTTACATATATATTGAAATCTTGTGTATATCCATTACTACTTCCAAATATAGCCAGACCTTCTTTTGCCTTGGTACCACAACCATGACTTCAATTGATAGGATATAAAATATTCAGAGAAAAATTGCATTGGTACTGCACATATACAAAGTATTATGTTATAGCCTTTTAACCATGTGTCACATATCTAAGTATGTATACATGTATATATGTAGCATACAGTACTATGCATTTGTACTTCATGAAGTATCTGCATCAGAGGGCATAAAGTCGCATTTGTTAACACATTTTATATTTATGCTGCTTATGTAGCCTTGGTGGAAATTGTAAATAGAAGCCTACCAGGCCCAAGACAATAATGAACGTAGTGAGCCATTTCATGCTTCAGTGCCTACAGCTAAACATAAGGTAAGGAAAGGCAAAGATAGAGCGGACTTCCTCTTCTGTGTCATTTCCAGCTTCAGAATACTACTTTTGCTTAATTAAGTTGAAATACATTATTACAGTGGTGTGTGCTTCTCAATTCTATGTAATAAATTTGTTATGTTTTAAAACAGTAGAAAAATACTTCCAATGTAGATGAATTAGAAAATAGAATGGTAGTTAACATATTTTTAGTTTCAATTATGGACAATTAGGAAAAAATGTTTGATATTGTTAGAAGGCATTTCTGACAATTATATAAAATGTGTTTGTCTTAAATTCACAATATATGTAGTATACTCAAAATATGTGTAGTTAAATGATAATAGTAATTCCAGGGCTGGCCAGATAGCTCAGTGGATTAAAGCACCTGCTTAGGCAGGCACAGGGACCGGGGTTTGATCCCCAGCATCCCCTGTCAGCCCTGCCCCCGGGGGTGCTCTGGAATCCTAGAGCTTGGGAGGTTGAAAACAGGAGATTCACTATAAGTCTGATCTGTGTAGTGAGACCCTGGAGACCCTGTATTAAATACATTTAAAAAAGGAATTCTGAGTAGTAAACAGACAGTAGTCAGAGGTACTGAACCCCTGAATCTTGGCTCTAAGATTATGACTCAGTAGTTATGTTTGGAGAAAGTACTCAGTGATTTCATCAAATAAATGAAATTTGTTGACCTAATTGCTTCACTTGACTCAGTGTTTTGATATATACATGTTTATCAATGGTTCCTGCTTTTCTCATTTGGAAAGAAGAATTCTATAGCTTTGATTTCACTTTTGGTTTCAATTCTAATTTGGGGAGCAGGTGTCCTTCTCTGGGCTTGGAAGTCATGAGCAACACAGTGACCAATGTCTGCTTTTGCCATGAAACCAAAACCTGACTACACATGTGCCCCAAGTGGGCCATCCTTGCTGTCTTCACAACTTTGGAAAATGTACTAAGAGCAAATATTTTGTAAGGAAAAAATAATTATATCAGTCAGAGTAAAACAAACCATCACCATTTGAAAGGCAGCATTACATATTATTTAAATTACATTAATAAACTTTGGTCCCTCCTATTTCCTTTCTGCCTTTAATCTGGAGTGGCAAATAGATACATAACAATTGTAATACTGTGTCTGCCACCATTCCATCTGAGAGTCCTGAGTACATCAGCTTAGTACTTGGACTGTAGCAAAGCATTTTTTAGGCTGGTGCAATTCAGATGTTCCATTTTCTCCCTTACAAGGCTAGTGCCCCAAGGGTCTCATTATTTTTTATATACCAAAAAAGCAAGACAAAACAAATGAGTAAAAGCTCAGAAAACTTTAAATAGCACCTAACATTTCTTTAATGTCTCTCTAAGCACCAATTGTTCCCTTAGTGGCAAAGTTACTGAAATACAGTTTCTAAAGACCCAGGATTCTTATACCTAAAATAGGGAATCTAATTCCATTAGGTTGACTACATACATTTATGCTCTTTCCTCAATAATGAAGATTGGGAATAAGCACTAAGAAAGGACACTAATATTCAAATCATGATGTAGCAGAAAACAAACTATGAAGAAATTTGAAAACATTCCTATGGGCTTACTTGATTCTAGTGTACCCTATGTAGGAAATCTTCAAGGCTTGGCTTTGGAGAGTATGTAAAGTATATATCTTGTTTTTTTTTTCATTTATGTATTTGGTACAGGGTCTCACTACGCAGTTTGGACTCATAGTGATCCTCCTGTTTTCAGCCTCCCCAGCACTGGGATTACAGGTGTGGGTCACCACACCCAGACTCAGTCGCTGGCTCAGTGTGCCCAGGGACTGAACCCTGGCCCCTATGCTTGACAAAGCAGGTGCTTAGTCCACTGAGCTATCTTACCAGCCCTAAAGTATATATATATATATATCCTGAATCTCTGGAAAACAAAGACTCACAAACAAGTAAATAAAGAAAGAAGAAATATTTTACAATTGATGTTTTACAAAGATAAAATATGCCAGAAATAGTTGTGAATAAATTGTAAATAATGATATAAAAAAATTGTGCTTCCCAGAACCTATGAATGGAGATCTTTTCAAGTTTATAGTGATTTGTGCAGTGTAAAAGTGAAAAGCACAAGGGCCAGCCAGACAGCTCAGCGGACTAAAGCACCTGCTTAGGCAGAGTGCAGCTGCCAGGGTTCGATCCCTAGCTTGCTGTGCCAGTCCCGCCCCCGGGGTGCGCTGAGAGGGCAACTGAGACTGGGTATGGTGGTGTGCACCTATAATCCCAGTGCTTGGGAGGCTTAAAACAGGAGGACCACTACGAGTCTGATCTACACAATGAGACCCTATAGACCCTATACTAAATACATTTGAAAAAAAAAGTTAAAAGCACATTTTGAAAATAAAACCCATGTTCAGAGAATGGCTCCACCAACTCTTTGATCCTAATTAAATTAGATTCTAAGCCTATTTTTCCATTTATAGTCATAGTAATAGTACCCACTGTTCCAGTTTTATGCATATTCAATAAGATATTTATTGCAACTAACATTTACTGATAAATTGACTTCCAGAAACCATTTCATCACTCTGAGCTATCATTATATTTATTTGCTATACTTTTGTCAATCCTGGGCATTGAAACTAGGGCTTACACTAGTTATATCCCCAGTCTTTTTAAATTCTTGGAAGTTTATTTAGAGACAGGGTTTCACTAAATGGTTGCATTGTCCGGCTGGGCTCAGTCTCGTGAGCCTCTTGTGTCAGCCTCCCAGAGTGCTTGAGGTTGCAGGCATACACCATCGCACCTAGTTCTTTGGCGTCTGTTTAAACTTACTCATAAGCTGCAATGTGAAGCTGAAATAAACCCTAATGAAACATAACTTGAGAAGTGACTGCTCTGTGTGATATTAACAATGATTTGGGGGGAATTATTGTAATTTTAAAGATAGATGATTGGAAAGATATAGATAGAATAATATCGAATTTCAACATTTTCCTGTCCCATCGATAACTGGACAAGAAAGTTTTCTAGAGTAGCCATTGCCAAGCTGTGGACTCTGAACAAATACAGTGTGCTGCCTGAGTTTTTATGCATTTGGAGTTAAGAATGGGTCTCAAATTTTCAAAAGATTTTACTACAAACAAAGTAACAAAAACTCAATGACAGGTGGTGACCCACAAGGTTAGTGTCTTGCCCTTTACTGAAAAGTTTTCTATTCAAAGAAAATTCTTTGAAGTTTGTCTTTTATATAGTCACACTTATTAAATTAAAAAGTAAGAACTTAGTTAAAAATCTATGTTTTTTCTGAGATTGTCTTTTATTTTTAGAATAATGCACTTATGAATTTTGTAGTTGCTTGTATATGACATGGTTGAAACATCAGTTTTCTTTTCAAGGTTCATTTGTGGAATTTTTCTTTTTTGGGGTGGGCTAGTGTGTTAACTATCAAAACTCGTATGTCTGCTCCCAACTGTACTACTTCTCCTAATCATTAGTATAAACATTAAATGTATGATTGATAAATCTTTATATATTATGTAAATTGGTTATATCTATGTGAAATGAGCAGATTATAAATAGCATTTTACTTAGTTCTCATTATTTAGTGAATCCTGCCTTGGGATGTACCAGTCTCAGAAGGTAGAATTTCCAAAGCAACTTTCAATAGATTCGATGGAAAGGGAAGATGCGCCAGCAGGAGGACAGTGAAAGGAAGGAGAAGGCAGTGGCCGCTCTAGGACGTGGTCAGTGTTGCTCCACATGCGTCTGTGGAAGTGCACTTCTTCCACACTGACCTTTTTGAAAATTTCTCAGGGTTTTGGGCTTTGGATTCAACTCAAGAAACCATCACACAAAGACAGTTTTCTTGAGTCTCAGAGGACTGGCTAAAAGCCTTTCTGACAATTAATGAATCCCAGTCTTTTCCAAGATACCTACAGGCTTTGAATTAAAGGTCTACAGGGATTTTCATTCATATCAGATATCTTTTCTTAGTAAAGCATGTGGTTTTTGTAGCTTGAGGTTTCTTTATTAGTAGAGATATGTGTGGGTAATTTCTTAAATCAGCTGCATTTTAGAGAGTATCTGTAAATTTAGAAAGAATTAATTATAAAGAAGCTTATATTTTATATGATTAACTTTTGATAAACTCAGTGCAAATTACCTGGGGCTTTTGAACTTCAATCCTACTAATTGAGAACAATTACCAAATAGGTCTTAGATTTCAAAATGATATTCTAAACCAATACATAATAAGCCTATTTTAAAAGATTAGGAATGGAAATATTATGCACTACAAATATGTATGTAAAAGGAATATGATCAAGAGATGGAGGGGGAGGGAGGGAAACGAAAGCGGATAGAAAGAAGAACTAAGATGTGTTATGTATTTATGTCAACTTCCCTCAAGGCACGCGAGCATTATGTACTATTCACATTTATTGGTAACCTAAAATTAAAAAGTTTTTTTAAAAGAAAAGATTAATCAATATTTTCTTTACAAGTTGCCTAATAATATGTATTAGTTAAATACAAAGGTTGGTCTTAAAATCACAAAAATAATGAATAGGAAAATATAGGAGAAGAAAACCTTACTGTTTATTTTTATCTATTTTTATTTTTTAAAAGATACAAAATAGCAATAAAAACAGCATTAGAAATGATAGAAAATTTTACTAAATAATGTATTAAGAATTCAACAATGTTTGCTGTATTGCATGATGTTATCTTCAAATTAGTTTAGGTTACTGGATACACATGTGCAGAACTAGTTTACAAAAACAAAACAAAACAACAAAAAGTTATAAGAAATTAAAAGGAAAAATAAGAAGAATAAAAAGAAATAATTCTATTTATGAGAAAGAACTTCTTTAAAATAGTAGCCATGATAGAATACCTGATTATGGCCAGTTTGAATAAAGAAATGAACTTTTAATGTTATTGGATTTTAATTCATTTTACGTTGAGTGGATATTTAGTTAAGTATAGAAAACATTTAACATGGGTTAGAACAAGTTAGTTATGGAAATCTACTTACTCAACTATAAATTGTATAAAATTAAAATATAGAAAGAATATACTTTTATTTATTTAGTTATTTGGTACAGGGTCTCACTGCACAGCTCAGACTCATAGTGATCCTCCTGTCTCAGCCTCCCTAGTGCTGGGATTACTGGTGTGCACCTCCACAGCTGGTTTCCATGGCTGACATGGTACAGTGTGGGTACTGAGGATCAGATCCGGGTCCTTGTGATTTCCAGGCAGGTACTCAGACTGCCGCCAAGTTATTTCCCAGTCCCTAGATAAAATATATTTTTTTAATGATTTGTACAAATTAAAATGATCTCATAGCTAAAGAAATACAAGAGCTGGCCAAATAGCTCAGCAGATTAAAGCGCCTGCAAGCAGGCTCAGGGGCCGGGGGTTCAATCCCTAGGTCAGCCATGCTGGACCCACCCTCAGGGCACGCAGAGATGGCAATTGAGACTGGGCGTAGTGGCACATGCCTGTAATCCCAGCTCTTGGGAGGCTGTAAACTGGTGGATAACTACCAGTCTGATCTAGTAGTGAGACCCTGAACACCCTGTAGACCCTACACTAAAAAAATACAAAGAAAGAAAAAAAAAAGAATGAATGAATGAAGTCTATACTGGAATTTGCAGATTTAGTGCAATACAAAAGATTTGACATAGTTATTAATACATTTTAATGTCAATTCATATTTTGAAATGGTATTATTTTGGATATGTTTAAATATTATTATTATTACTTTTTCAAAAAATCTATTTATTTGGTACAGGTTCTCACTATGCAGCTTGGACTCATAATGTTCTTCCTGCCCCCCCTCCCCAGGACTGGGATTACAGGCATGCACCACCATGCCCAGTTCAGGGTTCTGAAGACCACATGGCATGCAGTCAAGGGGACTGAACCCGGGTCCTTGAGCTTGTCAGGCAGGTGTTCAGGCTGCCAAGCTGCCTCCCCAGCCCCGGAGTTAAATATTATTAATATAGATTTCATCTGTTTCTTCTAACCTTTTAAGCTTAATTACTAGGAAATTTAGAATTACTTATGCAGCTTTCATTACATTTCAATTGACAGCACTAGTCTAAAGTATTCAAAATAGAAGTGTGACGGGGGGCTGGATTACCAGGGGCCGAGGTGAGGAGAGCCAGCACACCGACTGCCACATGCCAGGGCGCAGAGAAGTGCGGGGGGGCTGGAGGAGTGCAGCCAGCTTAGTTCTGCACCTCTGAAACTGACATAGCTATGAGGTATCAAGGTAAAGAGTCTAAAAAGCAATTCTCTGCATATTATTAAATAAAACCACATAAAAAGTATAGCAGCAACATGTGAATCAAACTGTAGCCAACAAAAGGGAAAACATGATTTTATCTTGAAATGAATCACTTAAAATACATTGTGCACTTTGCCTTGGTTTGTAATCAGAGAAATTTAGGCAAAGATTTAATCTAATTAATGTTCTGTGCAGACAAGTGCAGAGCAAGTTAGTTATATAACAGGACAGGACGGCAGAACCGCGCGTGCGCAGTGTTACGGCAGCGCTTCCCTAAACAGCAGCAAGCGCTACTCGGCAGCTTTCCACGTACACACCGAAGGGGTATTTTGGGCAAAAGTTAGTAATTAGAAAAAATGAGAAAGGAAGGATATAAAACATATAAAGAGTACTATCTAATTTTTTCAAAAATAAATACATGTAAGTACTATACAGAACAACGTGAAATAACACCCAAGAGAATGTGATTACAGGAAATTTTGATTTTCCTTTGTTTTACTCATATTAAATATGTTATGCTAAAATTTATTGATAGTGCTAGAGAATACTTGGTTTAAATGAAGAGTTTAGTCTAACTAAATTTTAAAAATGATGCTATTGATTTGTAGCTAAAATAGAAATTAAATCCACTCAACAACCTCATTTTGAATGTGAAAACAGTGTACAGCCACTGTTACCTTGGAAGTAGAAAATTTCATGTCTTTATAAAAATTAATGCATATGCTGTTAATCAGGCTCATTATTAAAAATCAGAGTGATCTTTTAATTTATCATTTAATCTGGAACCAATTTGAGAACAAAAGAGGCCCTAATGATAGTTACTTGGGACAAGAAGTACGCATTAGGACATAGGGTCACCTTCCTTAAAACAGGTCTGCACATTCACCTAGGCTGAAGTTTGAGACTCCTACTGTGAATAAAAAGAACCTTTAGCACTGCTTTCCTTCCCGTTTTGCAAGAGTATGCTGGAGACGGTATGTGCGCGTGAGCTGAGCCGCATGTGGGAGCACAGGCAGCTCTTTTTACCAATACTTTGCTTACTCACTTGACTGCAAAGTTCAGATCTGAAAGCAATTCACTCCTAAAGGAAGACAAATAAAGGGTTTGTCTATCTGTTTCACAATGATTTTCACCAACCAGATTTTTCTAGAACCTTTAAATTTATTTTAGAAGGCCAGCCAAATAGCTCAGCGAATTAAAGCACCTGCAAGCAGGTGAAGGGGCTGGGGTTCGATCCCGGAGCCTGCCATACCCGCCCTGCTCCCACGGCACGCTGAGACAGCAATTGAGACTGGGTGTAGTGGCACTCGGCTGTAATTCCAGCTCTTGGGAGGCTGTAAACAGGCGGATCACTAGGAGTCCGATCTAATAGTGAGACCCTGAACACCCTGTAAACACTTCCTAAATAAATAAATAAAATAAAATTTCATTTTCATGGTGCTGTCAAGACAGCTTGGCAGAACAAGGCAAGTACAGGGACTGCCATTCGATCCCTGGCACCATATGCTACACCAGCCCTACCCCCAGGGCGGGCTGAGCTGGCCAGAGTCCAGATGTGGTGGCACATGCCTGTAATCCCAGTGCTGGGGATGCTGAAAACAAAGGATCACTACGAGTCTGAGCTGCATAGTGAGACTCTAACAGCCAAATACATGACAAAATAATGATAAAATAAAATAAAATTTCACTTCAGACACAAAAACAGGTTTCAACATATACATTCTGACTTTTAAAAATATTTTATCCTCTGGTGGTTTTTCTAAATGTAAAAGTGGAAAGTTTGAAAATGATTTCAACACTTATATTGTATTCATTTACAAAAGTGAATATCTATGCTCTAGATTGCTGTATCATAGATGACATGAAGTTTTACAAGAACTAATATTAGTAGTAGAAATTGGCAAACTATTCCAACCAACTTCTATAATTATGAATAGGAAAGAAAATATCTAGAAAAGGAAAAACATTTTCATAAAGAACTCAGTAATGAAATGTTAGAAAGCATAATAAAAAAAAATGTTAGAAAGCATCATTCTTATAATGATGACAAGAAAAGAGTGACAAGGAAAGTAAGCTCAAACAATCTGTACAGCCACATACCTGAATTTAAGTACAGGACTTTTGACTTCTGAAGAGAGCTAAGCCTGTTAGCAATTTTCACATGGCAGGTAGCTAGTACCATATCAGTATGCTTTATGATTTACTTTCACCAAAATTTATTGAACATTATGACAAATTATTTGTGTTAAAATTCTTTTGAGTGTTAGAATGGTATTTTGGTAGTGCTGGGGTTACTAGAAGGACGAGAACTCCTATCTGCTTCTCTGCTGTGCTACAGAGAGAGCCATGTACACAAAACACTTTATTTTGGTTAAACTTTAAAAAACATTGAGAGACAATTTTACATAATATGAACTTGAGCACAAAGTATTGAAAAATCATTCCTAAGGACTAATACTAAGTATTTCAAACCTAGATAGGCACATTTTTAAAAAAGATCAATGAGTTGTTATATAAAAAATGGAACTAGGGATGGAGGTGTAGCTCAGTGGCACAATCGCCTCCCAGGTAAGGTCCTAAGTTCAATTTCCAGTACCTACCCGCTTTTCACAAGGCAACTATGCATTTGTAGAATCAACACAACTTTCTTTTCTTTTCTTTTTTTTTTTTTGTGGAACCGGGGATTGAACTCAGGCCCTTGCACTTGCCAGGGAAGCATTTATTCCACTGAGCCATCTCCGCGGCCCCCAAAACAACTTTCCATTGATTGATTGATTGGTTTGCTTGCTCATCTGTTTATTTCAAGGTACTGGACACTGAGCCCAAAGAATGCTGAAAAAAATTTTTAGTTCTGTTTTACTTTTGTTTTAAGGCAGGATTTCACTAATTTGCCCATGGTAGCCTCCATTTTGTGTTCTTTTACTTCAGCCTCCAGAGTATCTGGAACTAGAGGTGTGTGCTCTACACCTTGTATAAGCCACTCTTTAAAAGTGTCTATGGCTCCATGTACTTTGAATCTCTATGAAAATCAAAGGTGCTTAAAGCAACTTGGTTATTTTAACAAATGAGATAACTTTTAGGGGAGCCTTAGCAATAACAGTATTCCATCCAAGTGGTTGCTACGGTTCCCAATGTATGTCCATTGAGAAGCCCTTGTGAATAATTAAACAAATTTAAATACCATACAAGTCATAAAAGTCAATTTTTCTTTAGTCCTACAATTCAGATCACAGTATAATTTTTAAAGGAACACGAAATAGAGAGAAAGCTCCTGTGGCAGGGGATCATGATATGGCTGCAAAGGAAGGGCAGCTTGGGGGAGAAAGCAGTGAGTGAAACCATCTGGACTCAGATGTGTTTCTTTCTTAATGGCTTTTCTGAATTACACTGAATTAGTGTGAACAGCTGAAGTCTAGTGGCCTCATTCCTGCCTGTACATGATTTCTACTCACCCATCCCATCAAAATTTAAATTTCTGTGGAAAGGAATTAACAAATTAAAGTGATAACCAAGAACATGTAAGAGTCCCTTACAGAGACAATGACGGTTGTAATGATACTGCCAATGATTTCTAAGGTTCATCTGAGCTTTGAAAGAATATTATTGTAAGGTTTATTCTGGGATTTGTTACAGGAAATTGATTATTATCTTTTTAGCTGTTTGTGAGTCTACTCACTAAAGGAGGTTAGGAAATGTGCACAAATACATTCAGAAAAGTCATTGTGTGATTTGCTAAAATAAAAGTATGCTTTATAAAAAGATGCTATCAAAAACAGCACCCAAATAGAGTAAATTCGAGGTCAAAGTGGATAAAAATCACAAACATTAGAAAGCTATTCAAATGTCTGATATAAGAAACATGTAAAAACAGCAGTCCACCAATGGGGCCAGCTCCTCTGTAAGCAGTCAGCTGTGTTAAGAGAGAAGGGCCCCGGATGTTGTGAGAAATGTGTTGCTCCGTCTTCACCGGTCGGGGATTAGGCGATCCAGGAACCGCGTATGACTGGTGCGAGGGCAGGCTCGCGTCTGCTCGGGGTACCGTGTACATTTCTATGTGCCTTTACAGCCTAGCACACACTTTGCGTCCAGTGTGTGCTTAATCAAAACTCACTAATTTATGGTCAAATTCTCACAATCCTCTTAACTTCTGTTTCTATGTTGCCACGTCTCGTTTTATTTTTTAAATCAGCATATCTTTCTGTTATTCTTTAGTTGGTTACAGTGCTGTGGACTCAGAAATTTGGATTCTCCTTAACATCTTGGAATATTTAATTATTCCACCATTCAAGACATTCTGTCCACTTTGTTTCTTTACCATCCTTTTTCTTATTTGATAAAAGATAAGGCCTTGCTATCTTTTTAAAAAAAAAATACTCCTTAAATTATTTCTTCTCTATGTGACATTTTTGCAAGGGTAAAACAAGTGTAGTGGCAAGTAGCGAGGACATTTAACTTTCCTGACCTTTCCAAGACCAACTTGCTTGACTTGCAAGACAGGGTAGAGTTACAGTCTTCTCAAAAAATAGAAAAATATAATATTTAAAGCATCTATTCTGATTTGATTTGAAACTGTCTCATTGCTATCTGTTTATCAATAAAACTTTAAAAAAATAAATAAAAATAAAAAAATAAAGCATCTACAAGGGTAATCGCTTTCTTGACTTCTAAGAAGTTGACAAGTTGACTTCTTTGCCTTTCTGTCTGGTAGGTCCAGGGTTCTGCAGCTGAATTACCTTCTTTTCATCTAAAATCAGGAAATTATGATAAACTCTACTGAAATAGAATTTTAAATACATTGTGGATCGTAATATGTCATATATAATCTTATCACCAAATACAGCAACTATTAAAAGCTGTAAGACACAATGTAAGCATTAGTGTCCTACCTCAAAAAGTATTTCAGTAAAAGTCTAAGGTTTTTTTTTGACATAACTGGAATATAACTGAAATAAATTACTAGGTACCCAGTAAATAGACCAAGTTTGAAAAAACTACTTATCTATTTTAATGAAGATATAATAAAATTAAAGAGAAATATTCTTTTATTATATGTCGTAGAAACGAATTCTTGTAGAGTGCTTCCACCCTGTAATTTTCTGCACATTTAAATCTTCATTGTTAGAATTAGCATGTACTGTCATCCTTACTTCCAATGTGATAAGGTGAAAACAACTGCAGTGTCTCAATCATTAATCCACCAGCGACAGTGAGATACACCCATAGCTGAAGTAAGATTAAGAAATTCAATGTTTTAACTCCAACAAACGCAAAATGAATTTGGAGTGGCTGTTGACAAGGCCTAGCTAGAAGGCCTGTGACCAGCACTGACATGGCACTTTATTATTTCCTGACTTCAGAAGTCAGGGGATTAGGTAAAACAAATCCAGTTCTTGTGCTATTCATGATTACACAACTGGAGCTCTTTTCTCCCTATAAATTTCGTAGTCTCTGGAGGGACAATCAGACAAGGCCAGTAGCATTGAAGGCCCATGAGAGAGGAGATTAACTGGAAGAGTGGAAAGAGAATTTTTCCGTCTACCAAAAGATTTCCTATATTTCTAGGTTCTCTGTCCCTCTCACTTTTATGAAAGTTTGCGCTCAATAATAATTTAGGAAACTTGTTCTTCTGGGACATAAATGACCACAAAGCATTTTTCAAAGAAACACTTTTCCAGGTTATATAGTTACATCATAATAGGGGACACAGATGGTGTTGTCTGAACAGAAGAAATTAGCTTCTGTAAATCCTCTTATGGAAACCAGGTAGATAATCAGAACAAAGCACATGAAGTGTGCAAGTTTTGAGGAGCTTAAAATATCAATCAAAGAAGCAAGATTAAACCAGAAAATGCAGGTTAGCTTCTTTCCTATCAGCTGATGTCAATCACAAAATATCTCCAAGCACATGATTCCTCTCTTACCATTTTCTGTTGACTTTCAAGGCCTAATACCATGTGCCCTTCTTTCCAGACACTTCACGGTTATCCCCTGTCCAACCTTTGGAACATCAGCTCTGCCATTCCTATACCCCTCCACACCCAGAGTGCAATTCCCACCTGCCTCTACCTGTGACATTTGGTATTTTCTATTACACAAACACACATTGTACTGCAAGTGCCATTTGCATTTCCTTTTCTGGCATATGCCCATCTTTTCCACTGGTGATAAGTTGTTTGTCTTCATATCTTTAGAGCTGAAGACTGGAAATGTAGTAGACATTAAGTAAAATCAGGCATAATGGAACATTCTACCACATTTGTTAAATACCAAATATATCTAAAGTCTTCAGGTGCAAATAAAATAAATGCTTTCTATCAATTGTGGCTCAAAAAATCTGTAAAACAAAAGCACACACATGATAAAAACAAAAACAGCATACACAAAAAAGAAAAAAAGAAGACTCACTTTTGTGGATACTTATTCTCTGAATATTTACTGATGAATCATCAAGCTATTTTTAAGCAAATCAAAAGTGAGTGTCTTGAACTTGGCAAAGTGATAAAGTCGTTTATTTCCTTTTATTTTTTTCCAGCAAGCTATTGTGTTTGTTTCCATTTAAAATTCCTTTTTAGAGGAGAAGATATTGAAACACGCGCATGGCTTGTTAACTCTCAAGTGTTTTGTTGGGTTTATTTTCAGACACATAGCTGGGAGAATTAGAGGAGATAAATGATACAGGCACACAGGGTTCTGAGGGAAACATACAAATTAGCTTTAAAGTGGCTTGAAAGTCTGCTTTCCTTGGTATATCGTGGATTCCTATGGTTTCTAAAGTGGCACAGTTTGTATCAGAGAATTCACATTATTTCTGTCTCCATAGTTAGAGACCTGGGAATGGAGGGGTTAGGGAAATATCTAAAGAGCAGAGATGAGGAGGGAAAAGATTGATACTTTTCCAGATGGCTACTTGTGGGAATAGCAATCAGAATGTGGAAAATCCTGCCTATAAATATGTGTACATGTCATCAAAGAGATTCTGGAAATAATTAAATATGTCAGATATTAAAAAAAACATGAAATTGGTTAAGATTTTGATATCATCATTAGGAAACAGACTGTGTTTCCAGAGTCTTAATTTTTATGTAAGAGCCTGTGTTCTGTGGGCCCAACAGGAGATTTGCCCTGAATGGAAAGGACTCTTCCAGTCATTCGTCTCAGGAGCTAGCAATGTGCAGGACTGAACTGAAGCTGTGGAGACTGGATGCTCCAGCCAGAGGGGACAGCAGGAGCAGAGCCACATCATGATCATCAGTCGCTCGGCATTGCCAGAGGACAGTACCAGAAGAAAGGCTTGGTTGAAATGAAGTGGAGATGGCAGACAGGACCATTTCCAGACCTTTTTCTGCCCCATGAGGCAGAGATTCAAAACAATACCTGCAGTGAATTTGCTTCTCAACTTGGCCCTCTGTATGGAGAGATGAAATAATTATAGTCATATACTTTTTTACCCAAGAACAAAACAACCCACCTCAACTCACAAAATTACTGTGTTATTTCTAGGTTTCTCAAGGTGTCAAAAGTTAATGAAGAGATAATTTTCTGGGAGCACTTGTATCTCTCCTGTCTTAAAGAGCTTAAGCAAATGTATATGACAATGTTTCCTGTCTCCCAGCAAGAGGATACCACAGGGAGCTTTGCGGAAATTATAAAAAGCTGTGTCACATATGCACAGAAGAGGGAGTGGTTTGTGAGAAAGCACAGCTATTTCCAAGGAATAAAATTCTGCCCGACAAGTTTAAATACAAAAATTTTAATTGCACAAAAAGGCTAATTGGACTTGTTTAAGACAGGTAGAGAACTGAGCAAACTCTGCCAAGTTGAATACAGGAAAGGCTGGGCTCAGCTTTAACCATTGGCGTCAGGTTTGGTAAGTGCTCTTTGGCTTTGACAGAAGACTACCATTGTCACTCTCTGTGAAGTCACATAGGAAACCTGAGAGAATATGGGAGACTACTTCCTCCAGTAGCTCCAGGTAAGAGTTCTGTAATGATACATTTCTCTGAGTTAACCACGTGTACTAACCAAAGTTATCCACATAATTTTTAGAATATGAAAACTATTTAGAAAAGGAGGGAGGTAGATGAAGAAAGGAAGAGGAACAAAAATAATAAAAATACATTAAGTGCATATAGTTACTCCCTAAGATGAACATAAAAGTGATGTATTATAAACATGTAATAATAAAATAATAATAATAATTTTGAAAGAATATTAATAGTACACATGTATAAACCAAAACAACATATTTTAATCCATAAAGCTATCATTTGTGTGTAACATCCATTGTCTTTTATGCATGTTTTAAAATAAAATAAAAACATACAGACCCTTACTTTCTTTCCTCTGCCTGCCTCCTACTCTACACACACACACACACACACGCATGCACGCTTGGACACACACACACACACACACACACACACACACACACCCCAATACGTGCAAAAATAGTTCTCCCAGCACGTCTAATGGTACAATAAAAAGGGAGTGCCTTTGGCTTTCACACAAGCATATACCTTTCAGATAATATATAGTCCTCGGACAGGTTTAAAGACAAAATCTCAGCCTTTCACTCACTGTACTTGTCCATACAATGGTGTTTTTATGTCCCAATACAAACAAAATTACTGAGCTTGCTTATTGCCCAAATGTAGTTCAAGCAAATCCCTAAGTCAGATACTCTAGTCAATACTAGGCAACGTCAAGTTTCAGAGCGCATGAAACGTAATTTTATTTTGGTGTGCAAACATTTTTAATCATATAATTTATTTGGTATTCTGACATATATTTCAACACCAAAAATTTATAGGGAAGATAAAGTCATTTAGCAAAATGTAGCATAAAATATTATAATATAAACTATGCTCCATATGTTATGCTCACACAAAGACACAAGCTTTGTGTGCGTCTTTCTCACTCCAGCATGGCTCATGCAAAAGGTGCCCGTATAACCAAAGAAACAACTTTGCTTCTCCATTTGAAGAAAAAATGGATCAATAGTTCACTTAAACACGAATAGCTCCTTTGTGTGCATGTCTGTGTACTAGAGTTTAACTCACAGACTGCACTCTTAGCTATATTCCTTGCCATTCTATTTTTTATTTATTTATTTATTTTATTTTGAGACAGGTTCTCATTAAGTCTTTAAGTTTCTCAGGCTGGGTTCAAATTTGCAATCCTCTGGCCTCAGCTTACCAGAGTGCTGAGACTTCAGGCATGGGTCACAAAGCAAGGTTGAGAATTACTTTATTAAGCTTCAACTTGGGCTGGCCTGATAGCTCAGTGGACTAAAGCGCCTGTTTAGGCAGAGCGCAGCTACTGGGGTTTGATCCCCGATCCCCGACGTGCCATGCTGGCCCTGCCCCCAGGGCGCGCTGAGATGGCAATTGCGACTGTGTGTGCTGGTGCGTGCCTGTAATCCCAGCTCTTGGGAGGCTGAAAACAGGAGGATCACTATGAGTCGGATCTACATAGTGAGTTCCTGTACACCCTGTCCTAAATACAGAAAAAAAATAAAAAATAAAAAAGCCTCAACTCTACCAGTTGTTACTTTCCTGTTTTTGCTCACTTATGACCACAATAAATGTTGCTAGTGTAGCAGCCAATGTCAGATATCTCTGATCACTCCATTGTTTCATCTTTGCTTGTGAAAAATAATGTACAGTATGGACCACTGGATGAGGAGTCTGTGGAAATATTGAAGAACTTTCAAACTCTACAGAATTTACAAGCCTGAAACTAAAGAAAAAGCCTTCAGTGGCTAGTGAATCCAAAGTCTGGTACAGTGCTCCTTCATTTTCCAATCAGCCGCATTTCCTCAGCGAAGGGTCCTGGCCTATATTTCTCTAGATAAACACAGCGATGGTGAGCCGTTCAACACTGTCACTGATTACAAACAGCCTGTCACAGCACATGTGCTGTAAGTTCACGTCCTATGCTCTCTGTGCTCTGATTTCTTCCTTGCCTTTCGTCAAGAGTGGACATCAGACTGGTCTAGGTGAATCAGCATGGACTATCATTTGACTAGATTGTCTGATTCAGGGATTTGTTTGAAACTATATTTGGTCAATAAGCAGCCCCAATAATTTTGATTGTGTTAGGATGTAAAAGCGCCGTTGTATAGACAGGAAGCTGCGAAGTACAAATTCCAGAGCTGTAGTGGCCACCTGGAAACCAAGAATGGACAACTGACGAGAGCATTAAGACAATGCAAATTCCAAGATATAGAGATCAAGCCTCTGTGACCATCACAGCACTCCCTGAATTAAGGCCTTACTCTTGGACTTCCTATGAAACTCAGTTTTCTTTTATGTTTGCGCCAGCTTGGATAGGTCCCAAGTTGCTGCAGGGGAAGCAATCTTGTGCAATACAATACATCCCCTTATGATTCAGGTTCTGGCTTGGATTTTTACCTTTTTTATTTTAACTTAAATAGAGAAATGAAGGCAAGTAATAAACATCCTGATAGCTGTTAGTGACAGTAAAACTGGTGTGTGTGTGTGTGTGTG
>NW_004524762.1:4088263-4094830 GCF_000260255.1 Octodon degus | reverse complement strand
AGAGAGACAGAGATGTGAATGCTTGCCACATAAAAATGTTTCTTTGAAATAAAGTAGGTATATAAAGTGGAGGCTGCGCTGATTAATAAAGATAAACATGCACACCAAGAGACTCAAAATTTCATCTAAACTGCTGAAGCATTTTGCTTCTTCACATACCCTTCAGCTGACGTTGCCTTTTTTGTCAACATGGTTCCACATAAACCTAAAGGATGAAGGCGCACAGTCCATAGGCGAAGAGCGGCCTTGAACACTGGACTGGGGCTTGGAAGCTCAGAAGCTTAGAGCAGCTCACAGCACAATGGAAAATAGAACTCAGCTGGCTTCTGTGCAGCATTCAGTGGCAGTGTGACAGCTCTGCTGGAGGATGTGTGGCACCTCGTGAGTCCCAGCAGCCCAGCCAGGAGAGGCAGTGTCGCCTTGTTTTCTTGTGTGAATATTGAGTTCATTTAAAAGATTCTTTCAGAATCTGTTAACCAATATCAAAAGTACAAAGTGTTGCCTGAACTATTCAAAGGTAGCCTACATGTTTTTGTTTAAAAATAGTAAAATATACGTGTCAAAATATACCTATCAAGCCTCGTAAAAAGACAATAATAAGATTATAATAATAAAATGATATTGATGTATTTTAATCTTTGAGTATTAGTATTTTATCACATAAAATGTCAGAAACTTCTAGCACCCCTAAAAATAAATAACAATTGATTATAATAATTTGAACTTCCTGGAAAGCAAAGTTGGATTTAGTGAAAGAAAATAAGAAACTAATAATGATAGATACCCACTGTTATCTTAGAGATAGTCTTGAATTTTTGAAAGTAGAGCAAACATTTATTGATTAAAAAATGAAAATAATTTACAGCTTGCTCGAACAATCTAAGTGAATGATTTGAAATGTTCTGCTCAATGGGAACTTTCAGGGTGAAATTGGCTTGGCCCTGAGCACCTTGGCCAAGGGAAGGGAGCCGGCCAGCTCCATGTGCTGAGCTTCAGATGTTCAGATGTAGCTCCTATTCCCACAGGCTAACAGAGCTGCAACTCGCTGCTACTAGGTATGTGGACAGTGACTTACATAAACCTACGTAAGCTTTTTATTAGTGAAAGAAATGCACATTTATTTCTACAAAAGCAATATATGATACAGAATTACAGGGGAAGGAATAAACTTTAAGATTTATCTATTAAAATATACTTATTCTTAAGGGCCAGACAGATGGCTCAGTGGACTAAAGCACCTGCTTTGGCAGAGTGCAGCAGCTAGGGTTCGATCCCTGGCATGCTGTGCTAGCCCTGCCTCCCCAGGACCACTAGATGGCAATTGAGACTGGCAGCAGTGGCGCACCTGTAATCCCAGCAATAGGGAGGCTGAAAACAGGAGAAGCACTATGGGTCTGATCTACACAATGAGACTCTGTACATCCCGTCCAACCTGTCCTAAATTCATAAAGAAGCCCATATTCTTACTGAAGAGTGTACAATATTTTAAAAAGATGACAAGGGATGTTGATGTTATTCTTATTATTTTTTTTTACATATTTTAGAACTTCACCTAATTTTGAAAAGTAGCTCTTAGAAAATCATGCAAAAAGTAAAAGAATGTCCCTTGATGAGTAAAATGATTACCTTTCCTTGTAAGGAGGATGCTATCTTAAGAAATGCATGCTGCGAAAATAATTTGGGCATGCTGCGAAAATAAATAATGCGGATTGTCTGTTAAGTAACCTCTTTTGTTTCAACATTTCACCATATTTTCACAATCTCATGTCTCACACCACAAAAGGTAACATGGAGGTAAGCTGTCAGCAGGTCGCTGTGGGCTTTTCTTTAGACTTGGAAATGCTTGCATGTAACGTCCCTGTCTGTGGACTACGGTCATCTTTATGATATTCAACATCTGCCTATAAACCTAATACAACACCTTTCCTAGACAGATTACCACAAAGCAATTGTTGTCTATTGATGTCTTATTCTCTTTACATTTTTCACAATGCTATTTAAATTTATGTAGCAAAATTTGTCCCTTGGTTATATTTTCTTCTTCATTCAATATATATATATATTTTTTTTTTCACTGTAGCCAGGCTTTCTTGAAGGCTGTGTAGCTCCAACAGAGAGCACAAAAATATACCAATTTCAAATTTATAACAATGGATCAAGAAATACTAACACGGCACAATTCTGCAAACAGGTAATTATATTAAGTACATTAATCAAATAAATGCAGTTTACTCCCGAGAGTTCCTCACAGATAAAGAAGAGATAGAAAGGGACTACAGCATTAATTTTGATATTTACAACAGAGAAAATTGAGACTTGGGTTTAGCTTGCCCAAGTTATGCAGCTAAGAAATTCAGGAGTCAGGATTCCAACCTAGGAAGTGTGACTCCAGAGATCTCCCACTTAAGAACATTCCACTTACCTAACATTCCTTAGAACAGTGACTCAGCTGCTGAACTATGTCTTGAGGTGACACTCTTTACTTACGAAATCCAGTTAGGCAGAGAGAAAAGAGTTCATGAGGGAAATTATTTACCAACTTATTAAAATAGTTTTAAAGCTTCCAAATGTACGAACAATGTGAATTTCTACTTTACAATCATTACTTTTTGTCTAATTGTATCTTGTTTCTTATTTTCTTTAGATTTTTCACAATGTTATTTAAATTTACACAGCAAAAGTTGGTCCATTTGGGCTGGGGATATAGATCAGTGGCACAAGGGGCTGGCAAACCCAAGGCCCTGAGTTTGATTCCTGGTACCAAAAAAAAAATGTGTCCATCTGCTATATTTTCTTCAGAGTGCCTTTCATTCATCGTTCAATCTTCCATTCACTGCATATAGAATGTCTTTAACAAGTCAGACATTACTGTCGCTCTTATAGATACAACAGAAAACAAAACAAAAAGAAGAATATACTTAACTTTATGATACTAACTTTTCAATATGGAGAGACAGAAAATAAAATAAGATCCAAGGAACTTCTATGGTATATAGAGTAAATGAGAGATGTTTTGTAGTAGTACAACAAATAAATAACAGGAATTAGTGCTGAGATTCTGAGGTAAGAAATTCAATTAATCAGGGTGGACAGTGTAGATGTCACAGAGAAGTTGATTTTCCAATGAGAATTTAAAAAGGCATTACAGATGGAGAAAACAACTAGAGAAAAGATTCCAAATGGAAAAATGCTCAAAGCATTTGAAGAACAGGAAGACAATCTCAGTGTTTAGGTCAGAGTAAATAAGGAAGAGTAAGTGATGGGGTTAAGTAAGCACTAGATACAGGCTCATATAAGGATTTAGGTTTCGGTGTGCATGACACAATCCTCTGGAGGGTTCTGAGCAAAAATGTGATGTGACTGAACAATGTTTCAACAGTGTCACCCTGGCTGTACTGAGAAGAAAAAGACAGAAAAATTCAAAGCAGCTCACTGCTTATTGCAAGTCTAAGTGAGAGTTAATCTGGTTAGAATTGTACTGCTAGTACCAGAGGACAAATAATGTAGTGCTAGGAATGTCTAGGAAACATAGATAAAGGCTTCTGGTACGTGTGATGAAAAATGGGGAAGAAAGAAAGAAGCTAAGAATTTTTACAAACATTTTGGCCCAAGCAATAGAAGTTCAGAGAACTGCCACTTCCTGAGAAGGTAAGACTGTCAGGGGGAGGCTTGAGATAATCAGATGAGTCTGGAGTTTAGAAAGATTTTGACTGAGATATTTATTTAAGAGACATATATTGAAAGCCTGAGATTGAACGCATAAAAGCAAATAGAGAAAAATATTTTTATACTAATCAGTTTGTCAGACAATATTCAGAAAAATGTGTCCTGTTATAGAACACCTAAACTGTTAGATAAAATTAATAAATTTTAAAGAATTCTGAGCTCTACTAGCAGAAACAGAGGCAAAAGAAAGAACAACAGAAAGAAAAAGAAAAAATGAAAAGAAGCAACGACTGCAGAGCAGCCAGATCTAGCTTGTTTTTTAATCTATGCCTGGGCCTGGGAACATAGCTGGGCCTGGAGAGACAGCATGGTGGTCTAAGCACCTGCATGGCAAGTGCAAGGATCTGAGTTCTATCCTTGGTACCGCATGCGGTGCTAGCTCTGGAACCCTGGGCATGCTGTGCTGGGCCCTGTTGGCGCACCCCTGTAATCCCTGCGCTGGGGAGGCTGAGACAGGAGGATCACTACGAGTCCAAGCTGCATAGCAAGCATAGCAATAAATAAATACAAAAAAAAATCTACAGCCTTCTGTCAATTCATGATGTTGAGGGCCTACACTATAACCAGGCACACATGTTTCAGGAAAGATTGAAACCCTAAAAAGGGGATGGTCAAGTCAGAAATACCTTAGTAAAGCAGAAAGCTCCAAATTACCTGTGTCGTGTAAAATGTATTAGACTAAATCAACCCATCACCATCACCAAGGAGAGAGCTATTACAGAACAGAGAACGGTTGGAGTCTTGAACTTCAGTGGCATGAGGTTAATGCCATTTTAAAAGAAATTAGCCTAAGTTTCTTCCCTCCATGAATCGGGGCATCGCCATTGTTTCGGGAAGTCACTAAAGGACCTGAGTTTTCAGACTGAGACCTGGAGGCTGGAGACCATGAGAGCCTCTTTTGTAGCTTGCAGCGTGAGCACTGGCTTCGGCAGCTGTTCGTAGCCCCAGGGCTCGCTGTAGCTGCAGAGTCTACCAAGCGCTAGCTGCGCGGTCTGTTCGCGCTTCTGAGCGCTGCACCCGTCAGGCTTTACGCAGCTGGCTTCTTCACGCCGTGAAGCATCTTTGATGATGCTATAGTTTCTGAACTTACTCTTCTGTATTTTTCTTCACTATTACTTCTTTCCTTCATAAAATTTGTCATCTTTTCTAAATAAGATGTGTATGTTTTCATCTGGTGTTTCTTCTCTGGTAGAATGTAAAATCTATGGAAAGGAGATCGGATCTGCTGCTTTAACTAACGCTCCTGTGCCCAGCATAGTTCTTGGAGCACAATAAACTCTGAAACACTGGGCGACGTTCATGCAATATAAGTACACGAGTGAAGGGAATGTTTGGATGAAATATTATAAGAAACTGTAATATTTTTTAAAATTTTATTTTATTTTATTTTGATGAGTTAAAAACAAAAGCAAAAACAAATACCAGAAACAAAGACAGAAACAGAGCAAGTAACATACAATAATAAGTATGTTACAGACTTTCAGAACAAGAATAGCAAATTAACAATGGTTGTTATATTACCTGTTTTTATTGTCAAATCTGTTGCTCAGAATGACAGTATAATTATGCAAGATTGGATAAATGATTAAATATTAATGATTTCAAAAAACCTTAATTTTTTCTTGTCTTTTTTATTTTTAGAAAAATGTATTTTAAAGAGAGTAAATAATAATTGATAAGGCAGTAGAAATGGTACACATTTAGAAGACCAAGATGAGAGGTATTCAACCATGGCTTTTGTATTACACATTGCTGTCCTTGATGTAGTTGCTTAAATAGCAGATATCAGCATACAGAGTTAGTCAAAGTGAAAATTCTAAACATTAACTGCTATTAAAAAAAAACTGATGGAAATTATTAGTACAATCATACCAGCCATCCTGTATATAAACCCACAAGATTTTTCCTCTTTCTTTCTTCCATCCTTTCTCTTTTCTTTCATCTTCATTGTTTAATCCTTATGTCCAGTTTATTTCTGTTTTACTATAACTATTTTACCTTTCAAGTTGTATTTATTCTTTCAGGTTCTTACACTACTATGATATTAACACGTGGGTCTGATTTATTTCACTTATGAGTCTGGACTCTAGTTGTATCCAATTTACGTATAAAGGCCTCAGGTTTGTCTTTCTCTATAGCTGAGTAATACTCCATTGTATAAAAAATACCACATCTTTTTCATTCATTCCTCAGGCGATAAGCATCTTGGCTGTTTCCAAGATTTGGCTATGAAAAATTGAGCTGCTATAAACATGGATGCACATATACCACACTGGTATGTTCTTTTGGGACAACACCCAGAAGTGAAATAGCTGGGTTGAATTGAATTTCCCTTTAAAGAGAAAAAAAAAATTAAAAATGAAACAGTTTCAAAACAAAATGGTAAGGTGCTGGGGATATAGCTCAGCAGCAGAGCACCTGCCTGGCAAAAAGAAGATCCTGAGTTCGATAGAGCCAAAACAATAACAACAAAAAAACTCAAGACAACAGGAAATTAACTATGATTTTTATATTGCATATTGTTATCTTTAAAGTAGTTGCTGAGACGACCAGATATAGGCATGCAAACTTGATCAAACGATATAAGCACTAACTGTTCCTTTCTTTTTAATATAATTTTTATTCATTTTAATGAGAAAAAAGATAAAATAGTGATGAGACAGTTTCAAAACAGGTTAGTAGGATGTTTACAATAATTAATACATTGCATATTGTTGTCTTCATAGTAGTTATTCAGAGGACAAGATGCAGACATGATATCTTGTCTGAACAATATTAGTACAAACTTTTATTCTCAGTGAACTAAGAGAAAGTAGCTGTATATCTATTCTAACTCATATA
>NW_004524762.1:4060303-4088163 GCF_000260255.1 Octodon degus | reverse complement strand
TCAATGAATTAATAGAAATTAGTAGTACAAGTATCTTAGCTATCTTGCATATATATATGAATATATATATATATATATGTATATATATCACATTCCTTCATTTAAAATTAAGATGCAGGAAAGAGGGTTGTCCAACAAAAATATTGGTTTGAAATTAATCCCAAAGAATAGGGGCTATCAAGAAAGCACAGACCAGGTTAAATCCAGGGAGCAGAGCAAACTGTATGTTTAGAGGAGATCTAAGAATAGTTACTAAATAGGAAAAAAACCAAAACTTTCAAATGAGTGACTCAAACAAGTTACTTGGTTTAGTAAAAATGAGTTCATAGAAATTAATTGAAATGAAATTTTGTTACAAAGAAGTTAGCAGTGATGTGAACTAAGCTAAAGCTGGAAACATTAGTTAGATTTAAAAATTATGGGTATGTCACAATAAAAGAGACACTAGAGAAGTTATAAAGAGTCACTTTTGGTGGGGAGTTTGAAAGGTGTTAGATGCCACTAAAAGTAACATGGTTGTCAGCCTGTAAAACCTTCATAATGGATAGCAGGGACATCAGCTAAAGTAATCTGAGTAGCTCTTATTCAGTAACAAGTCTGAGTAGAAATTAGAGGCTAATGACTTCTTTATAGATCTCTAGTTCAAGCATTAATAAAATCAATTATTTCTATGTCTGAAACAAATTCAATTAAGGTGAAACAACTACTGAGTACCTTTTGAAAAGCAAATCATTGAGCACTGTTCCATGATTATAGCACATATGTTAGAAAATCTGCCTGATGAGATAGGTTTTATTGAAATATAAGAAACATTTACCCAAATTCAGGGAAAATGGATAGACAGAGTGAGTGATCCGAGCACATAGGGAAAAGCAAGAGAAGAAGAGCGACATGAGAGCTGGGACGCGGGCAGAGGCCGGGGGCGGGCCGCGCTGAGGGTTAGCGCTCTGCTTCTCAACAGCGTGCGCCTCTGGACGGCGTGTTTTTGTTCATTTTCACCTTGCTGCTGACATCTGACTGGAGGGATATGTGTAAAATCTCACACCTAAATTAGTCAGAAAGTCATATGTACTGGGGAAATAAACTTCAGGATTATTGGAAGTTCAACATACACAAATTCAACTCCAAGCATAAAAACATGACAATGAATAAGAGTATTCTATAGACAAATACACGTAATTTCATATTTCCAGATTGTCCATTCTATACTAAAAACTTACTTTCCTCCTCTCACCTCGTCTACATTCTTTTGCAGCAAGCTTTTCCTGTTGTTTTGAAGCTAATATATATATATATATATATGTAATGTTATAATAGGAGAGGCTTGATATCTTTAGGCAATTATACATATTGTATAATGGACCCGATTGAATGCTGATATGCTAGATTCTAAGCAGATTAACTAAATGGTCAATTTAATTAAAGACATTGTATTTCAGTTTTGAAATTTATTTTCTGATTTTTGGTTCCTGTTTCTCACTCACCCTTACAATTCTACTGTAGACTCTGTGGTTTCAAAAATAAGGAATGAGAATAATTGAATCTGAAGATCTTGGTGCTCAAAGCTTCCATATGTCTGTGTAGACCAAAGCGTCTGTTAGGAAAAGTGCACGCGGCATGAAGCCAGCAGCAACCCAAAGGCTGAACTGTCAGCAATGTCCAGGGGGTAGCTTGAGAATTATGACCCAAAGGAAATCCTGTTCCTTTGTGTTTATGGTTGGTTCAGTCTTATATTTCAACTCTTCTACCCTGACTGTACACACATTACTTTATTCATCTATTTTAATCCTATCCCCTTTTGAATATTATTATATCACTAATTGTTTTAAATATTCATTTCACTTCACTAAGTAGTCTTTTCCCCAAGGAGAACAGAAATTCTCAAAAGATTTGGGAAGGATATTCATAAAGGTTGTGACAGCTGTATTGTTGATCTTTCCCAAATATCTACAGATTGAAAAAAATAACCAGATGGAAAATGAAGCAAGAAGAGCATCATTTTCCTTTCTTTTTGCACCTAGAGTGGAGGTACCTACAGGAAGAGATGATCACAGATCTTTTCATTTTATATGTGTTATACACTCAGTAGTTATTTTGCCTAATTTAAAATCCTTCAGACACAGGAATAAAAGCAAAGAGGTGTGTACTTTAACACTATTGCTGTGCTAGAATAAAATATCTTGTAAAAAAATTAGGTGAAAAGACAGTTTGAAAAAATGACATGCTTACATATGAAAGGTTTCTTTGGAGAGAGTTTTATTTGAAGTCACTCATTTTAATTGAGAGGCCTGTGCTTTTATTAGTGTTTTATTCTTTTTATTGACAAAATCAACTATTTTCTGTGTCAAGCACACAAATTAAAACTTTTCTATTAAATAGGTTTTCAAAATTTCATCCTATTTGTTATTTAGTTATTTGTAAATTTTGGTACTTATATTTTTACATTGTCAAAAGTTTCTTTTTATCCATATTTTTTACTTTGGGCGTGATACTCTGATTAACTTCTCACCAATTTAATACAATTGCTCCTTAGTTGCATTTACTTTGTTTTTCTTTTTCTTTTCTCCTTCTTTGTCTCCTTTTTACATTTAGCTGTTAAGAGCATCTGAAATCTATTTTGCTACATAGCATGAAAAATGCCAGTCTGATTTTTTATATAATTTTTGCTTCATTTATCAAGTAGTCCTTTCTTTTCTTCATAACTAGAAAAACCATATGCTTCATATATTGACCACACAAACATAAGCCACCTAAACAAAACTTTTTGAGTACATTGTATACTTTTGGTTCATATTTTAGGATAATTCTTGAAGAATAAATCAAGGAATTAAAAGGTTTGGGATCTATCTACAATCTTTCTTCTAAGGTAAGGAAAATTTTCCTCACTTGATGCCATTTTTCTGTGAACTTAGGCATTATGTGTTAAAATTGCTGATGTGTATCCAATATGACCAGACGTTAAATGCTAAGGACCACTGGCACACGCAGCTGCAGCACTACAACCCTGGCCTACTGGGGGAGGAGCCCTGCGGGAGGACTGTGCATCCAGAGCGCCGTGATAGAGGCGATCCCACTTGGCTCATCTGAGGCACCTGTAGGGCAAAAAGCTTCCCGACCAGAAGATACTTGAGCTGTGGCTTCCTAAATAACAGGAGGCTGGATCAGCGGACAGAGGCAGAAGGCACGCTGGCTAAGGGAGCAGTGGCACAAGAGATTTATGAGGCTTGCCAGTGCATTAGAAAAATTAAGAGAACTTTAACTTAGTTCAAATAAATAACATTGAAAAAACACTATGTTTTTAGGGTCAATTTTGTGGATGTGTACAAAAAGTACTAGAATTGAGGAAAGAGTGATGGGTTCTCAGTGAAGGTTATAGGGCAGTTATGGTAGTGACTTCTTCCCTTCATTTAACTAGAAACACAACAACATCTTAATGATTGCCCATGTTTAAATTTTGGAGGTCATAGTGTCTGAGGCATTAGATCATTGACACCAGTGTGAGACAAATGGGAGGCACCTAGAGTCAGAGGTGTCTGACCCTTTAAGGGCTGAAAGACTGAGTTGTCCAGGATTCCTCCTCCCTCCTCATTCTTCTTGTTGCCTTCTACTCATCTCTATGGCCACCATCCCATGACCTGCAGTTGGTGTGGCTATTTACTGTCTACCACAGGTGTACATTTGGCAATTTTTTCCTTGTCATGAGCAAGAACCTGGACTATTTTTGGCTCAGTCAAATGTTACACAAGTAAGGTATGATGACTGTTTAGAAGACATAACAGTGAGGATAAAGAAAGAAAGCCACCAAGGAAGAGAAACACTTGAAAAATGCCTGGTCAGGGTGACTGTTTGGGTGGGTGGTAGTAGTGACACCAAGACAGAAAAAGAAACTAAAAATCAGTCACCTAAAGACCATTCAATCAGTAGTGGCTGGTTAATATCTGGTTTAATCTTCCAAATTAAATCTTGGAAGACATGGATTTATAGATCAAGATTTATAAAAGCAAACATCTAAAGGGCACAGTTGCCAGGTAGACAAAATAAATGAGCAAAATTAATTCTAAAGGGAAAACTCCCCAAATTCATTAATAATAAGTAATCTAATTAAAATTGATCAATAGATCTAGACAATTCTCAGAAAAAGATATTCAAATGCTCACCAGGTAGAGTTAAGTCCCCAATTTACAAATGAGTTACATTCTGGGAACACACTTATCAGTTGGATTTGTTTCTGTCTGATGATGTGAGTCTTATACATCTTTTACACACATGAAAAAGATTTAAAGCATAAAATCTGAAACCACACAAAAATACTGTAAATAAGACATTTTTAGTTTTGTGGTAACCTTAAAATAGTGGTAGTGTATAGTGCAACTGTAAAAAAGGAATTTAATTTTAGAGGTACCCTAAAGTAGATATGTGAGCCACTTCTGTGATTTGTCTGTATCTATGAATGTTCAAAATGTGCACTCCATTCCTATTTGTGAAAGTTCAAATTCAGATGTTTATAGTTTGGAACTCACTGTGCGTGAAGTAATGCTTACCATCACTAATTATCATGGAAATGTAAACCAAAACCACAATTAAATATCATCTCATCCAAAGAATAATGACTGCTATCAAAATGTTTAAAAATAACCATTGATTACAAGGATATGCATATAATGGGAATCCCTTCATACTGTTGGTGGAATGTAAATTAGTGCAGCCATTGTGGAAATCAGTATCAATCTTCTTAAGAATAAATTAAAATAAAATTATTATATGATCAAGAAATTCCACTATTGGAAACATACCCAAAGAATGACATCAGAATCAGAGTTATGTGTGCTCCTGAACTTACTGCATCCTTATTCATAATGGCTAAGACTTGGAATCAATTCAAATGCACATCAACAGATGAATGGATGAGCAGAACATGGATCAACTACACAGTGGAATACTATTCATCATTAAAAGAACCAATCCTGCTAACAACATGAATGGGGCTCAAAACAATTCTGTTAAATGAAAAGCCAGTCATGAAAGCTAAGCATGAGGTGATCTTACTCATGTGACATCTAATAGCATTAATATAGAAATGATCATTCAAATTTTCTTCACTGTCTTCACACCTTTGATTCTCATCAGTAGGAGGCATTGATGGCCTCATCACTAATCCCAATCATCCATCTGATTAGCTGATGACTTTATCTAATCTCTAATACAGAAAATGTAAACAGACATAATTTTTTATATCCTTCATTTTAAACATGGGCCTCTATCTTCTATTCCCACCTGTTCTCCTCTCTCCATTTAGAAGAGAGACCACCCACTCAAATCTTCTGATGCGTCTTACCCTACTAGGTACCCTCTCTCTGTTATATATTCAGGTATTCTATTTTAATGCTTCCCTAGGCTTTCAAATAAGTTCAAGTCTCTTTTACTAACAAGAATAAAAAACAAAACAACCACTCCCAGGATTGTAAGTTTCTCCAGCTTTTTCTATCTGCCTTTCTTCTCTTTTAGGGCCAAACTTGAAAGCAGTTAGATACACAGCCCGTCTCCAGTTCCTTTCCTTCCTTCACTGCTCAGACTATCTGATCTAGCTTCTGTTTCAAGCCTCTATGACACTATCTCTTGTCAAAATCACTATTTTATTAAATCCATTCAACATTTCCAGCTTTCTCTTTTCTTGTCCTCTTAGCACCACTGGCCACTCTCCTTTTTCCTACTCCTTCTCTTCTGGCTTCTGTGATATCCGGCTCTCCTGGGCTTCCTCCTACTCTCCTTAGATCACATCTTAATTGTCACTTCCCCTGGGAACCCTGCTTTACTGCTTCAAATCTCACTATTAAATGCTCTCAGAGGGACATGAAACTCTCCTTTGTAACAATTTTACTGTGAAATTTTATATTTGTGTGCTTTTTCTGCTGGTAAGGTAAAGAAAGGCAGATAGCATGATAGCTTTTCACATCATCACGAGCACTGGACCAAGTCAGAGGCTTGGCCCAAGGACCGCGTCTAATGTCTGAGGGCTCAAATCTACCTTTCTAGGGAATAATTGAGTAAATAACTGCAGTGAATGAATTTAGTGCCTGGACTGATGAGACTAGAGGCTGCCTCCCCTGCCCAGTTTAAGACAATAATTAAAGCATGTATTTGTTTAATGTGATTTCATTTGTTTATTTACACATCAAATATATTGAATGGTTTTGTGTAAGAGTTGCTTCAATATATTTAATTTTAGGATCATTTTTATTTTTTCTTCCTCAATCCACACTTAACATTTTAGTATTAATGCAAGGTAGAAGTACATAGAAATCAATAAATTATGCTTAAGAGCATTTCTTTTTTTATGTCTGTAAAAAAATCAAATTGCAAATAAAATCTAAGTACCTACTCATTTAAACTGCTGCAGATACAGACAAGATGACTACAAAAACAATGAAGAAATTAAAGTCTTTGCTTTTTGAGATAAGGTCTCCATAGGTAGTTCAGGCTGGCCTTGAATTCATTATGAAGGCCGGGTGACATCAAACTCATGGCAGTCCTTCTGCCAAGGCCTCTGGGGTGCTGTGGTCTGACCATGGACCACTGCACCCAGCTGAGGAAAAGTTTTCAAATGTTCATGGACATAACCTTTAAAAACTTCATCAAAAGTACTTTATATCATGAAATATATCACTGTAAAGTTCTATATCTACAGAGATATTAAAAGTATCTCTTTTAAAACTGGTATAAAGGAATGCTTTTCATAGTAGAAAATAAAATAATACAATATCTGGTTCAGATATTGTATTACTTTATAATTATCATTATAAAGTTATATTGATATTATATATTTATAATTATATTCATTCAACCATCATGGACTGGGAACTGATTAGCTAAGGTAATCTAGGCCAAGTATTAATGACAACTGGATATGGTATTGAGCAGGGAAAAGGTGGTTTTTAAATAAGTTTATGAAAGGAGAATGAGAGCTTTTATTTTTAAACTTTTAAATTTGGCCCATCTGTGCATACCTGAAATATGTTGAACCTACCCCTGTAGTGGTAACTACAGAGGAGTTAGCTCATAAATATCATTTCTTTAGTTGCTGTTATGCAAATGAAGCTTAAGGAGCTTTTAGGATGGTGTGGAGAGGTCAAGTCACATAAGGTCAGTGAAAAGGTTCATTGAATGATCTCATTAAATATGTGTAAGTGTTGTCAATAAGATGGATCAACAAATTACACAACTGAAATTTTTAGAAAACTGGATATACCAAATCAACCCAATCCATGCCATCAATAAAGTAAAGATAACAATACCTGTCTTCCAATGTTCAGAGCAGCATTAAATGAAAGGCTTCATACAATGTCATCTACAAAGAAAGTACTAAATAACATTAGTGTTGCTAAAGATAACAAAGACAATGACGATGACCATATTCTGATTATGAAGGGCCAGAGCAAATAAAGAGAAGACAAAAAAGTGTGGCTGAACATAGGCATGAGATTTGAAAAGACCCGGTTATCTGGATACAGTGGTCTGCTGTATGAAGTGGTAGTTTTTCATCAATAGAAAGATCAGCTAGGTGAGTTTTCAGTGTGGAAGCTGAAAATGGAGATTGAAACATAAAATAAAACGTAGCATTTTAATTCTATGATTTTAATAGTTCCCCAAGGAATATGCAATGTAGGGCTCTGGTGCGGGTAGAAGTAAAACAATTTCAATAATTGTAAGATTAAAAAAAATTTTTTAAAGATTTGTCAAATAGCCCCCAACTGGAAAATGACACTTTTTTAGTCAAGAGCAGAGAGAGCTACCATAACCCTCCAATATCCCCATGCCACCTCTCCCCACTGTTGATTGTGTTGACAGCAGCCCTATTTCTTCACCATACTTGCAAATCTTTAGAAGGACAAACAGAATTTATCCGCTAAAAACAAAAGGATTGGGGCTTTTATATTTATAGAAACAATAGTACTTATTTTCCTATGAAAAGACAATGTGATGGGTGACTGGTAATATTAACAAAAATTGTTCCTTGAAGAAAATAATTTCCTAAGGAAAAAATTTAAATAACAATTTTCTAAAATATTTCCTTTCTCAGCTTTTGAACTCCGCATGGAAGCAAGTACTCATAACGTAATCATTTAGGGAGAACATGTTCTTTTCATTGTTTTTAGAGCAACAGTGATGACTAACAGTGCTCTGTTTGTTCTTGTGATAATTAATATTTACTCTTAAAATGACTTGCTAGAACAAAAATGAAAACTCTGGCTTCTGGCTTAAACAATACTCACTATCCTAAACTCACTGTACTACCACAAGTTCAGATCAAAGATCCAGGAGATTCTAGACATGAGGACAACTGCTACTGTAACACTATTGATTTGAGAAAAGTGTTTCAGATAAATCTTCCCTGTCCCCAGATTTAGGAAGTGGAAGGCTTAGAAGCACATGGGATGCTTCATGCAATAATCTTTTTGGAGCACATCTTGACAGAGCCTGTGTCTCCTTACAACATTTGAAACCTGAATTTTTGAGTCATCCTGACGTGTAAATAAGTTGTAGATTTTCTAAGGTGAAAATTTACTCAAATTATGGACCTACTACATTAAGCCTGCTTTGGATCTGATTTCCAGGTTTTAAATGTAAACAGCTGATTTGAAGATCATTTAAATATCCTCAGTGCAGCATGTTTGTGTGTGGTGTTTGTGTGTTCATGCATATACACTTCTCCAAGGACAAGATGCCTAGTTCTGAGTGGGAAATGAGATCATCAGGAAAGTTAGGATGTACATTCTTCATCTTGAACTATGACTACAATAGATGAGTCCGTAATTTTTCACTTCTTTAAGGATAAAAATTAGGGAGAGGTTTCTGTTTCTTTGAACGGTGCATAAGATTGTTCAGCAACACATTAAAACTCTAGTATTCATGGCTCTAAGCAATCACAATTTTAAGCAGTCTCAGGAGATCATATCTTAGGTGGATAACATTTTGTAATTTCAATAAGGGATAAATTTAAATTAAATGTGCTTCAAGGCCTGTCCTGGTTACTCTTCTCTCCTTGCTGGGATAAAATGCCTGACGCCCAAAATTAGGGAAAGAAAGGTTTATTGAGCTCACAGTTCCTGGAGGTTTCAGCCCAAACTTAGCTGGCTCCAAGGTGAGCAGCACGTGGCAGAGGGCAGCAGTTCATGGCAGCAGAAGCATAGCAAAACAGCAAGAACAAAAGGAGGAGTAGCAGCAACAACAGCTACAGTGAGCAAGTCTGCCACCCTTCTGTTGCACTCAGGCTGTCTGCCTCAGGCTGTGTGTAGCTCCCACATGCATAATCTCAGCACTACTCACACCCATAATCCCAGCACTGGATCATAAATTAATCACAAACTCTAGAAGTCTACCCCATAACTGCATGAGGCTTTGGGGGTACAACTAGACAGAAATCACAACAAGGCCATAGGCTTCGAATTACATAATGAGGATGATTAGGATAATTCATCATCCCCTAGTCCCCAAGACATTTTTATTCTCTTTGTTCTTGTTCATATTTAAGAGGACTGGCACAGAGTTTTCCTATAGTAAAAAAGCTTGGCTATGAAGTAAGAAAGAAGATAGTACTTTTGTTTTGTTTTGCTTTTTTTATAATAGTTATTTTCTATGGCTTAATAAAATTTAATTTCAGGATAGTTTAAAATTTACAGAAATGTGGAAAAAGTAGTATACATTGTCTATACACTCAGACTATTTCCTCTATTACTGAAGTATTTAATTGCCATTTGACATTTGTGACAGGAAAGCAACCAATACTGGTCCATCATTATCAACTAAACCCAGCATGTTAGTAAACTTCACATTTTTTCTCCTGCTGCATTTATTTCATTCTGGGATCACATCCTTCTAGTCTGTGTCTGTTTCTTAGACTGTTTATCATGCGCATGTGAAGTAGTAGTCAGATGGTTCATGAAGTGTTTCTCAATTGAGTTTGAACTTTTCCTTATGTTTACACTAGAGCTGAGGAAGCTCTGAAGAGCTCTCCTAGTCCTGCCATGTCAAATATACATGCTGTCAACCTCATTGAGAATGTCAGTTGATCACTTGCTCAAGATACAGTTTACCAAGTCTCCACTGTACAGTTTCCTTCCCCCTTTTCCTTACTGTACTCTATGCAAGTAATTCAGTAACAAGAGTTCACACTCAGCTGAGAGTGGTAAGTAGAGTTGAAATCTATCTCTCTCTTTTTTTTTTTTTTTGAAATCTACCTCTTGAGTAGAGTATACATTAATATTTATGAAAACTATGTTGGTTCTCAAGTGCAGCTGATGTTGGACATTTTAGACTGCTTAAGAGTTTTCATCAGTACTCTGAAATATAACTTTTTATTTGAGACCGGGTCTCTCCAGTTGTCCAGGTTAGCCTCAGACTACTAATTTTAAGTGATTTTCTTGTCTCAGCGTCCTAGTAGTTTGAGACTCTAGTCAGGAGCCATTGCACTCAGCTTATATTCTGAATAAGATGGAATCCATTGAATTTTGAGCAGAAGATGATTTGGTCTGACTTCAGATTTCAGAGATTTAGGGACAAGTATAGAAGCAGTGAGACCAGCTGGAATGCAATAATTCAGGTGAAGAAATGCTAGTGCTTTGAATCAGGCCTGGCTATGAGCTACTTCTCAAGGGTAAGGATCATGGCTTCTTTGTATCTTCAGAGACCAACACATGCCTACCCCATATAACAGATGTGTAGGAAATATGCATGAGCGCTTTCAAGATAGCACTGAAACATTTGTGTAGCACCATTTCAGGGTCAGAGTGGCAGAGTAGTCAGGGAAGGCTCTGGAGTGTAACCTGGCCTGCTCAGGCTCAAAGTTCTGATTACTGGAAAACAAGGGCAGGAACATCACTCAACCCCAGTGTATCTTCCAAGACTGTCATGGTGGTACCCAGTAGACCATAGCAGGCCCAGGGTGAGAGGGGTGGTGACATTGGTCTTGCACAAGCTCTTGCCTTTGTGCCAGGTTGACCCTGGCTCTTTTCTCTTGGGAAGTCTCTGCTTCTGATCAGAAGCTCTCCACTCAGCTCTCTTGTTATTTCCGGTAATTACTCCCTTTCTTTTCCCTTTCAAGCCCAAGGGTAGCTAGAACTCTGTCCTCTTCCACACAAGATATTATTCTTGTGTTCTGAGTTCCTGCTCACTTACCTGGTATAGGAGGAGTACATCAGTTGGAATTATGTGCTAGAATCCTCGTAAATATATCCAGAAATAGATGTCATCTCCAATTCAGCAGGATAACATTTAGACTTGGAAAGACTGCATGCAGGATAATAAAATCACCAGGGAGTTCAAGTCAGGAGCCATATGTGAGTTTAAGTGAATCACTTAAATTCCCTTTGAGTCATATACATTTATTTTCAGCTGTGTAAGCTTAAGCACATTATTTCAACTCTTCAAGAATCATGGTTCTCTCATAAAGCCCTGTATGCTCCAACACTATAAGATTTCTTGATCATAAATATAATTTAAAGAATCACTAATGTTTCACAGAATGGTTAATTAAAAATATTAGAGTCATGTCTCAGAAAGTTCATAGAGGCCAGTCTTATAAAACTTGAGTGACACAGTAGAAAACTTAGATAGACATGAAAACAGAACCTTCCCATCAGCATTCTACTTCAGAAAGTTTCTTGGCAGTGTGATCTGGCATAGAAATTTCTTACCAAAATAATTTTTATGATTAACAGCAATCATCAATTCTAAATCTCTGTTATTGACATCCTTTTTCTGTTGGTATACTAGATACTTTCTTATCTTACACAGAGAGACAAATCTGATTTAAAATGGTTTCTGAAAGCTTCTCAGAAGATTAAGAGCAACTTTCCCAACAGCATTTGGCTTGAAGTAACTGTTTCGACTTTGGGGATTTTCAGTTATCATAAATCCAATTGGTAATAGACATGGCATTGGATTACTCTATTGAATCTGACGTCTTGTACAGCAAGTTTATTGATTGGAATATGTCAGCTCTAGGCACACTACAGTTTTGTTACATTTGACATAACTGTCACTCGAGATTGTAGTACAAACTGGCACTGCGGATCTAATTCTACCAGGAAAGAAATTATTGACATTTAAAAATACATTATAGGTTCTAGATCTCTGAATTCAGAAAGAGAGGTTGCCTTTCTCCACATGAAAGCATTCACTGTCATGGGTCTTAGAGCTGGAAAAGAGGGCAATGTTGTAGCTCAAAAATCAGATGACAACAAGGCAAGTCCAAAAGTTAAAAGAAGCGCTTTATTTAAGCTGGTACCCAGCGGCGGTCTCTATGCAAGGTGCAAAGAGACGTGCCGAGCATTGACAAGGATCAGTATTTAAGCTTGAAAACCGCAAGATCAGGGAAGGGGTGGAGAGGAAGAAGTGGCAGGGTCATTAGTTCATTGTGTGGTCCCATTGGGTGGGGTGCTGAAGTCAGCAATCATGGGGTACAGCGGGTCATTAGTTCATGGGGTGGTCCTGTTGGGTGGGGTGTTGAAGTCAGCAATCATGGGGTACAGCGGGTCATTAGTTCATGGGGTGGTCCTGTTGGGTGGGGGTGCTGAGTTGGCAGTCACACAGAGTTCATTGAGATAAAGTTTGGGGTACAGATGTCATAAGACTTGGGTCACAGGGGTGAGGAATTGGGAGGGGTCGGCACATACAGAACAGGAACTCAGCGAGGTTGGATGGGCAACAAAATGGAGTCAATTTTGACAGGATACAACAGGCAGAAAAGGAGCTAATGGCAATTATGACTTTGAGCACACGCACTCTTCGCGCCTTATTTAAACATCTCAGCAGCCTTGCAGAGCGCTAACTACCTCCAGACCACTGAGGCTGAGACTGCTGAGTGTCTGGCTCTGAGCCACCTGGATTCCAAGCGGTAGGTCTGGGTCCCATGTTTTGCTTTCTCTAATTTAAAAGCCCAAGTTTGTCCCACCTTATCCAAATTTCACCTCTATGCTGTCAGCTCAGCAATTTGTCAGAAAATGTCTTTAAAATTCCTAAGAAAAAAGTGAAATTGAATAATTTTCTCACTTCCTAATTTTTTGTTTTTCTGTGTCCATCACTCCACTCTCCATTGTAGACCTCTTGGTCCCTTCCCTGTATTTATTGTTTCAGTAAAATAGTAATTCATCTTCCCTAGTTGTGTTCTAATTCTGTGTTCTCACTAATAATATTAAATATATTAATATTTTAAACAGAGACCTGATTAGTGTGTTTATTTATTTTTCTTTTTCTTTTTTATATTTTAGGGAAAGGTCTACAGGGGGTTCAGAGATTCACTACTAGATTGGATTAGTAGTGATCTGCCTGTTTACAGCCTCCCAAGAGATGGGATTACAGGCGAGCGCCACCACGCCCAGTCTCAATCTGACCCCTGGCCCCTGCGCCTGCTTGCAGGTGCTTTAATCCACTGAGCTATTTGGCCAGCCCTAGTATGCTTATTGACAGCCTTCTCTTGCCTCTTATCATTGGCAAGATGAAGTTTCAAGCACTTGCCAGCTCACTTCAGGCATTATACCAGCCTGCCCTTGCCTTCACATTCGGCAGCTGGGGCTGGCCTCCAACCCTTCTCTCCAGGCGTCTGGAGTACCTTGAATTTCCCTCACTAAGGAGCTTGTGTCTCCTTCTCTCAGTACTAGCCATCATCTTCCTGGACAATTTTTACTCTGAGACCCAGGTCAAAGGTTCCCTTTCAGTGAAGACGTCTTTGTGTTTTATAAGAGCAATACTGTCCTGGAGTTATTGTTTGTATTCTATTCTCTCTTAACAGATTTCAGACTATTTGCAAGGACTGTAAGTATTCAATAATTCCTTTTAAATAAATAAATCTGTTAGAACCATTAGAGACTGTTCCTCTTTTCAATGAAATGTCTGTAAGCATAGCAAGTTCAGAGATCTGACTCAGTACACTGATACTTAAGAAATATTTCCACTTGCCTTATTCTTGGAGTCTTCTAAACAGGGCAGGGCATGCCAATAAAGTGAGAATTTCTACTCACACAGACAAAGGGGGGGTGGCTTAAGGAAAAGAGAGTGACTCATAATGGAGTTAGAAAATATAAGGAGAGAAAGAAAAAAGAAAACAACAGCCAGAGTGTAAACTTAGGTGTACCAGAGTTGAGAAGGCTAGAATTTGAATAAGAAGTACATAGCAGTGAGGTGTGATGGTGTGCTCCTGTATCCCAGCACTCTGGGAAGCTGAAGCAAGAAAAACACTGTGGCTTTGAAATATAACTTGAGATGTAGGAATTGTAATACCCCCCCTTTTTTTTCTTTTTTTGCCTAGAATTGCTTTTCTTTTTTGCCTAGAATTGCTTTTGTTATTCTAGGTCTCTTCTGGTTCCATATGAATTTTAGTGTTACTTTATTTTTGTCTGTTCTATGGAATGCATATATCAGTTTTGGTAGTATGACACTGACAATATCAGTTTTGCCTATTCAGGAGAAAGGGACATTTTTCCATTTTTTAAATGTCTTTTAAAAATTCCCTTTTTCAGAATACTATAGCTTTCGTTAGAGATGGTATTTTTACTTCCTGGCTAAGTATTTAATTTTTTTGAGTTTATTGTGAATGATATTATTCCTCTAATTTCTTTCTCTATGGATTAATTATTTCTATATATCAGAGGAAGTCAACCTGTGGCACCTGTGGCATAGTGGGCATGCAGAGCCCTCTCTGTTGGCACTAGAACCAAGTTGCCCCAGCAACCAGGCATTGGGTAGCAATTGTTTTTCTAAACTAAACCTCAGTATTCAGGTTGAAGTATAGTGTGGGCACTTTATGATAAATATATTTATCACAAAGAATATACTTTGCTATATGCAAGTATAGTTTAGGTACCCAGTCTCTAAAATTCCACCATCATTTGTGTGTAGGAACAGTTGATTTTTTAAGTATAGCTTTTCTATTGTTTTAGCTTGCTGAATTTGTTTATTAATTCTAGGAAAGGTGGATTTTTTTTGTATGTAAAGGGTCACATCATTAGCAAATAAGAACAATTTAACTTCTTCCTTCCCTATACATTAACATTTTATTTCTTCCTCTTGATTGTTTTGGCTAATGTTTTGAATATACATTGAATTGGAATGGAAAGTAGATATCCTTGTCTTGTTTCTAATTTTCTTTTCCTTTTGTTCTTCCTGAGTTTAGAGGGAAAGCTTTTAGCTTTCCCCCATTTACTATGATGTTTTTCATAATGACTTTTATCAGACTGAAATAAGGTTTGTCATAAATGAATTTTATCAGATTGAGAAAAGGTCCTTTGTACTTTCTTCAGGTTTTATTTTATTCTGAATGGGTGTTGGATTTTTGTCAAAGGAATTTTGCACATCTTTTGTGATTATCATATGATATCTGTCCTTTTTTCTATTTATGTAATATATCACATTCATAATTTGCGTAAGTCAGATCATCTTTGCTATCCCTGGGGTGAGGCCTTCTTGGTCGTGATGAAGGATCTTTTTGGTAGTTTGCTGTAATCTGCTTGCTAGAACCTTTGCTGAGGATTTTTGCATCTATATTCATTGAAGAGATTGGTCTTTTTAGCTGATTGGACTCCAGGTAATGCTAGCGCTTAGGAATAAGTTTGGTCCTCCTTCCCATTGATCTCACTGAACAAGTTGAGGGGCATTAGCATTAGCTCTTCCCTGAAGTTTTTGTAGAAGTCAGCAGTAAATCCTCTAAATTCTGAGATTTTCTTAGTTGATAACTTTGTTGTTGTTATTGTTTCGTTTTGTTGTTACTGCCTTATTTTCATTACCTATTATTGGATTGTTTCATTTCTAATAACTTATTCATCTTGTTTTGGTAATTTTAGGAATCTATTCACTTTTCTAGTACAAGTTTTCAAAGTAGCTACTAATAGTATGAATTTAGATGGTGTCGCCTTTTCTGTTTCTAATTACATTACTGTGGGTTGTTTCTTTCCTTTTTGTAAATTTGTATTGGGGATAGTATATTTTGCTTGTTTTCTTAAAGAGCTAGCTCTTTAATTCACTCTGTTTTTTTCATTAGTATCTGCTCGGATCTTTGTCACTTCCTTTCTTGTACTAATTTTGGATGTGGATTGCTCTTATTCTTCTAGCACCTTAAGGTGCATCATTAGGTTATTTATTCAGGCTTGTTCATTCTGCTTTTCTAATGTGGACATTCACAACATTAAACTTGTCTCTTTAGGACTGCTTTCATCATGTCCTATAAGTTCCAGTGTGTTGTACTGTATTTGTCATTTGATTCTACATGTTGTTTAATTTCTTCTTTCTTTCTGTCTTTTTTTTTTTTTTCCGGTAATAGAGATTGAATTTAGGACCTTGCGCTTGTTGGCGAAGCACATAGTCTACTGAGCTATCTCCCCAGCCCTTTAGTTCTTTTTTGATGTCTTTTTTTTTTTGAGGAACCGGGGATAGAACGCAGGCCCTTGCACTTGCCAGGGAAGTGCTTATTCCACTGAGCCATCTCCCCGGCCCCTTTGATGTCTTTGTTAACACATGATTATTCATGAACAATTTTCTTTCTTTTTCTATTGATTTTATTGAGAAAAAAATTGCAATGTGATAGCTTCAAAATAGGTTGGTAGGAGAGTTACAACAACTAATACATTGCATATTGTTGTCTTTGTTTTTTTCTTTTTTCTTTTTTTGGCTGGCTCAGGATGCCTTAAGGGCAGGCCTGGGAAGGCATCCTGATCTGGGGATTGAACCAGAGTATCCTGAGCCTGAGTGCCTTTGCTTAAGCAGGCACTGAAAAAACTGAGCCCATTAGGACAGGCCCCTCAAGAACAATTTTCATGGTTTGTAAAATTTTTGTTTTTCTTTTGGCATTGATTCCTAGTTTCATTGACTTATAAGCTGATGATAATATAGGCAAATTTCTATTCTTCTGTATTTATCTACATAAGCTTTATGGCCTAATTTGGAGAAAGTTCCATGTGCTGCTGAGAAGAATATGTACTCTGTTTTTGTATGGTAGTGTACTCTAGATATCTATTAAGTCCATTTGCTTGAGTGTATATTTCAAATTTTATATTTTTGTTAATATTTTGCCTAGTTGGTCTGTTTATTTATTGTAGTGGGGAATTGAGGTCTACCACTATGATCATACTGATATTTGTATGCTCCATTAGTGTTTGTTTTATAAATTTGGTTGCACTAGTATTCTGTGCATATATATTTGCCATTATATATTCCTGTTGTACTGTTTTCCTAGCCAATGTGTAATGGTCTTCTTTGTCTCTTCTGATCAGTTTTGGCTTGAAGTCCACTTTGAAAATAGAAGAGCTACTCCTGCTTGCTTTTGTAAGCAAGTAGCCTGCTTCTAAAAGTGACTCACTATGTAACAGCTACTGAGTTCTGGGCTGCTCACCTCTGCCTCTGGACTTAGATTCTAGGTTTCTATCCTCTTGAACAAAGAATTAAACAAAATGTCAAAAAGAGTGACAAAGTTCATTTGAGAAAGAAGTGAAGAATGGGTGAGAAACTGGCTCTCCCAAATGAATCTGAGCCAAGTAAAAGGAGGAAAAAAAAACAAAGATAAAAGAACACCCTGGAGAGAGCAGGGTGGACTATTGGGAGGAAACTAATGATAGCTCATTCTTCATGGCTCATCCTTTCTTCTGTGCTGCCCAAGTCTCAAATGAGCCCAGGATAACTCCGACAAACAGGCCCTGAGAGGTGGCACTGCGATGCCATGCCTCAGGCTGGTGTCAAGTCTATGCCAACCTATTGAAAACCTGCTCTTATAAGAAATCCATTGGAAGCTTTGGAAACTGTTCTGTCCATATATCTAGGATCTTGTAGTTAACAAGTCACGCCTACTTCCCACACAGCTTTGCCAGGCCCTAGTCTCCTAACCCACTTTCAAATTCCCATTGTATGGAATATTGGTCTCCATCCTTTAATTTTTAGACTTTGAATTTTTTTTATTAAATGTGTATCATTAGATTTTTGGGGTGATGTTTGTCAATGTGTGTCTTTCTATTAAGAAGTTTTTACCATTTGTCTTGAATTATTACTGAAAGGTATAGATTTATTGCTTTAGACATTCCTTCTTTTCTACAGCTGACTTATTTTCTCTTTTGTTCAACTGCTTCCCTGCTTGACGCTTTTATTCCATTCATTAGGCTTTGGCATTATTGGCTTCATTAGGTCTATCTAGGATCTCCTTGAGAGTATTTACTGAGTAGTGGTTTGGCAGTCATTAATTTCTTAAGGTGTTCTTTGTCATGAAAAGCTCATAACTCCCTAGTCGTTTTGAAAGATAATTTTACAGGATATTTTAGTTTGGTTTGACAGTTGTTTCCTTTTATGGACTGAAACATTTAATCTCTTCTGGCCGTTAACACAGTCACAATGGGGCCATGATTTATGTCTTACTCCGAACTTCTCTGAACCACCTGGGCTGGTGGGAATGTGTTAATGTTTTTCATGAGATGCAATTCTAATAGTGTTTGCCATTAGAAGTGTTTTGTTTTTCCAACAGCCTTTTAAGGATTCTGTTTCTATGCTAGATATCTGAAGCTTTGAACATCATGTATTCTGGAGAAGTTCTTTTCTGATTGCAATTATTTAGGGTTCTATATTCCTTTCTTACTACTTGTATGTTAAATCCCTTCACTATTCTTGGAAAATGTTTTGCTACCATTTCTGTGAACAGATTTTTTTTGTCATTTGTGCCATCTTCTGACTTTTCTCTAATTCCAGCTGATCTTAGTCTTCTTTGTGTCAGTTCTTCTCTGGTAGATTAATTTTCTTTTTTTCAGAATTGGGGATTGAACTCAGGCCCTTGCGCTTGCCAGGAAAGCACTTATTCTACCAAGCCATCTCCCCAGCCCCTATCATTCTTATATTCTAGTTCTGAGACTCTGTCCTCTCCTGGTCACTTTTGCTGTCCATACTTTCCATGTAAATTTTTAATCTCCTTTTATTTATGAGATATCTTTTTATGATCTATACTTCTTTGGTAAATCAGTCATTCATGTTTTGGACCATTTTGATTACCTCTGCTAGCTTCTTATTAGCATTTTCTTTAAGCTTATTGCCAATTTTATTCATTAAATCTCTTATCTATTTATATCTTCTTTAAGTTTCTTCACTTTTACTTTTATCATTTCATATAATTTTACTGCTTGTTGGTTTGTTTCTTCTACATTGGCATCCCCATAAATTTGCCTTGCAGAACTGGGAGTTTGGAGAAGTATTTTCTTGACTTTTTTATGTTTCTACTTCTGTGTGTTTGTGTGTGTGTGTGAGGCATCGGAGATCAATTATAAAGAACAAGTTTGCTGTTAGCTTGTCTGGTAATCTTTTTGCTTTTTTTGAAAGAGTCTCACTATGTAGCTCAGTTTGGCCTCAAACTCACTTATGTAGTCATGGCTGGCCTTAAACATGTGTCAATCCTATTATCTCAGCCTCTCACATGTTGGGATTACAGGCATAGTTCCCAATGTCCAGCTGAAAATCGTTTTAGGTAGTACCTGCATTCAAGTGATGTGATCTTGGCTTTGTTTAGTTTTGGTATTTACCCACCTCTTCTACTTACTTAGAATAATAGGCTAAGACCATTCATTGTTTTACAAGGAGAGAATTCCTACTGGTTATAATACTGGCAGCCAACCCAACTGTAAATCAGCATATTAATATATATTAATACATGTTTTAACAACTTCACACTTTTATCACTACCTCTTACAGGTTTCACTATACTGTTATTAAGAGTTAGACTTGGATATGGAGAATGGATAAAAGAAAAGAAAGATAAAAAGGGAGGGGGTAACTTAGAAAAGAGGGAGAGTAGAGAAAAATCAGTAGGTGCAACGCAGACAGGAGATTAGACCCTGCTGGATTCATTTATATAACTTGCATAGAAAGTCAGTGCTGAGGGGATTTTAGAGAATACTCAAGGGAACAGGAGGGGATTGCAAGAGAGGGAAATGTAGTTAGAGAATGGAGGAAGCTGTGAGATTGTGGAGCATGATAAATTTGATAGATAATTTATGTTTAGATCATTTATGCGGTTTCATTGAGGGTTACCTGAGATGCCCGTGAGAGGCACTATTTAAATTTGTGCACTAAAAATTTATTATTCTCTTTTGCACATAGGTACCTACTCTACATACGAGATAAAAGGAAGAAAAGGGAGAGGGGATAAGGGGATCATAAAGTAGGAGATAGGAGAACCAGAAAAAAGACAAAGAAGATAAAGGAAATGAAAAAGAACCAATAATAAGAACAACCCTTCAGCCACCTTCAAAAGCACAAAGTCGAAGTGCACTGCTAGTGCCCTATATATTTCACTTTCAGTTCAATTACAAGTCTGAGTTAGTTCCACCCTGCCGTGATTTGCTTAATTGCCTGCTTGTGAGCGAGAGGCCTGGTGGATCTGGATCTCTCTCTGGGCCTCCTCCTGGCTGCAATCAGTGCTCTGGGCCTGGCTACCTGTAGGCCTTGTCTCTTTCCCAGTTCACTGGGGGAGGGAAGGGCAGGGTAATTGGCCCAGTACCTGATTTTCTCCCAACTTTCACCAGCTCTCTCTTGCTTTCTACTTCTTTCCCTATGTGAGAAATTCTGTGGTTATCTCTGTATGTTCCCACCAAAAGTCTGCCTCATAGCATGTCCCCAGATGACCTCCATCATTTTTCATTTCCTCTCACCAGAGTGTCACTGTACCACATGAACTGGTAAAGCTTCAGACCGCTGTGATTTCAGCATTCCCTGGCATGGGTTGTTGGGGGCTCCCCTACGGGCACCTGCCAGTAAGAGTGCACAGTGTGCAAGATGTCCCATAAACACAATATCCCCAATATATGGGGAAGAAATTGGGAAGTAATTATTCTTGAGTTCATCTCCCCTCTTTCTCAAGAGTCCTAAAACTCCAGAGATTGCTTACTTTTACACACTCACTCATTTTTCACCTCTCAGTGTTGGGTCCCTAATCAGAGCCACTCAATTGTTTTCAAATTCTCAAGAGTCCACAGGTGTTGGTACTCTTAAGAATACTGTCCTGCAGCTGTCAGGTTTTCTGCTGTCCTGTTTTGTGGGTGTTCCCTGGCTTTGTTTCTCTTTCCAGTTGAGAAGGAAGAGTAATTGCAAGCCTAGTCCATTTGCCAGGAAGCTGCTAAAATGCTGGCTTCCTCCCTTAGGGAGCCTGATCCCCTCTGAAGAGGTACCTCTGTTGTATCTGCTGTGCAAAGATGCCTTAAGCCAGAGCCGCTGGCTTCTCTTCCTGAAACACCAGGCTGCTGGATGTTGATCCTGTGGGTTTTCCTTCCTGATTACTACCCAGATCTGGTTTTCTCTACTATCCTTGCCTCACACACTGTACACTGCGTTTCTCCTGCACATTGATCAGTCTCTATCCCTCCCTGCCATGACCCCCAGCCCTTGTGAAGTATTATTTTGAGATAGGATCTTACTAAATTGCTAACTTGTCCAGGTTTGTGATGCTCCTACCTCTATCTTCCAGAGTGCTGGGACTAAGACAGAAACACCATGCCCAGCTAAGGAAAAGGGCAAAATGCAGTTGAAACCAATTGCCCATACCTAAATAAAAGCTCAGCGTGTCTTTCCCTTACCAGCTAGATCCTTTAAAAATTATTTATTGTTTTGATGGATCTCTGATAAGTGATAATGAGTCAAGCAGTGCAAACAGCAAAATGGCAAAAAATAAAAGAGAGAAACTAGGTATGAGCATGCATATTAGATAGCCACTATCAGGATTATCAGATCATTTATAATTGAAAGTTGAGGGCAGACAAAAGTAAATAATCATTAATTAATCATTTCACATCTTCATTCAAGGAAAAAATTGGATTTTGGGGGAGCATTTGTGAAAAATATTGGGTTTTTTTTTTGTTGTTGTTGTTTTGTTTTTGTGGCCCGCTCAGCCTGCCTTGGGGGCATGTGGTGCTGGGCATCAAATTGCAGTTCCTGTGGTTGCCTAAGCTTTTCTAAGCAGATGCTTTAGAACCCTGAGCTATCTTTCCCACCCTAGTTTTTTTTTATGGATCTAATAATGTCATAACCATAGGTGCAGCTAGCTTACTCTCCAGCTACCACAGATGCTGCCTAACTCACCTTTCCTTGCAGCCTGAAGTGTCCAATCAGTAACCACTCACCATTTGGTTACTTACATGCCAATGTAAATAATTAAAATTCCGTTTGTCACAGTGGATTCTTAAGTGCTCATTAGCCATTTGCTTTGGGTGGCTACCATGTTAAATAGTTCAATTGTAGAGCATTTTGATAACTGCAGAATATTATTTGTTAGAAAGCCCTGTAAGCCTTTCAGTCTGTTCTAAATAGCACTTTTTTTTTTTTTTTTTTTTTTTTTTTTTTGGTGGAACCAGGGATTAAACTCAGGCTCTTGCGTTTACCAGGGAAGTACTTATTCCACTGAGCCATCTCCCCATCCCCTAAATATCACCATTAAACTGAGCATTTTCCCCCATAACTTTATCATATTACTTAAAATTTCCCATGTGTATCATACTGCAGTAAGGACAGTAGTTTTCAACTTTTCATGCACTCTCATATTACCTGGGGACATTGTTTAAGTGTTGTCTGTGACTCATAATATTGCAGGCAGCCGAGTTAGATAAAAATATTATAGGCAGTCAGACAGGGCCAGGCCCTCAAAGGAGGCAGCACACAAGATGAGATGCCTTACAACTGTGGGAGGGGCGGATGCTCCTGCTGTGAACCAGACCTAAAGACCAAAGGCCAAACAAATGCTAAACGAGTAGCACCTGGGATTGATATTCTAAATAGGTATCAATCACCTGAAAAGACCCAGCTGTTCTAAAGTGAGTCGCTAGCCCAGCCCCCAACAGAAAGAGACTCTGTCCCACATTCCAACCCTCAACAGGAAAAGACCCTGTCCCATATTCATGCCTGTTTGCTATGTGACTCGCTTTCCCATTTGATACTGGATTTAATCAGTTTTACCTGAGCAATGGTGCTTGTAATCCCATTGGTTGACCATAGTTTTGTCCCACCTCCTGCTCACCTAAACGAATTTCCATTCTCTTTACCTTAGCCCCACAAGGTTTTACACTATAAAAGTCCCTGGAAGAGATGGCTTCCCGGGGAACTACCCTCTCAGTCTCCCCTCCTGTCCCTGTCTTGGACGGAAACTTTCTTACTCTAATAAATATATTCTGCTCATAACCTCTGTTTGTTCCTAAAATTCATTCTTTGGTTTTAGAGAACACAAACTCGTGCAGGTCAGATCCAGAGATCATTTTTCCCTATATCATTTGGAGGTTCCCTATATTGTTTGGAGGTCACCCACTCGAGACCAGTTTTTCTCCCTATGTCAATAGGACTATGTTGGTCCCAGGATTTTGCATCTCTACTAAAATTAACTTCAGATGACTCTAACCCTAATCAAATTCTGAAAAATACTGTAATAATAAAATTCCCGTGTACATAACTGATTTTTTTTTCCAGAACCAGGGATTGAACTCGAGCCCTTGTACTTGCCAGGGAAGCGCTTACTCCACTGAGCCATCTCCACGGCTCCCATAACTGATTTTGATACTCACAAAACAGAGACATCATCTTACTAATATTCAATGACTTCTGGCATTTTGATTTATTGAAAAATAGAAATAGAATATAAACAGACTATTCATATCTAAAAATGGGTAGAATTGTATATTTTTACCTCTGACTACCTGTTGAAATCCCTTGAGGGAGATTTTGAAAGTCAAAAGACACTATTTGAAAGTCATAGAGGCACTACCCTCAGGATTTCTAATTTAGTTGATTGAGTAGTAAGCATCACAGTGTTTTGTTCTTTCTCTCTGGCTTAGTTTTGCAAAGGTCTGTATTAGTTTTCTGGGCTGCCATAACAAAGCATCTCAAATAAGAGGAATGGATTGTGTCACAGCTGTGAAGGTTAAACAGCTAAAGTTGTAGTTTGAGTAAATTTATATTTACTCTGAAGTCTGCGGGGAAGATTATCTCATGCTTCTTTATTATCTCCTGGTGGGTTCTAGCAGTCCTTTCATTTCCCTCATTTAAATCTGCATTACTCCAGCGTATGCCTCCTTGGGCACACGAAGTTCTTCACATTGAGACATCTCTGTATCAAATTTCACTGTCTTGTAAAGCTAGCAGTGATTAGATACAGGACCCACCTTTATTCCGCACGATCTCATCTTAGCTTCGTTACATTTGCAGAGTGTATTTCCAAACAATAGCACATTCGCAAGCATATTCCAGGATTCTCACTTTAACCTGTCTTTTCTTCACAACATAATTTTAAAACCCTCTGCTCCCCAGGTGATTCTAATGCACAGCCAGACTTCAGAAATTATGGCCTACGCTGCTTGGTTTTGTAGTGTGAGGGTGCCAACAGCTCCACCAGAGGTCTTGGTAACATGTAGGCTCTGGATCTCACTCTAATATTCAGCACTCTTGTCCTGAGAGCAAGAAGTTGAATTTTTCTAACAAGCTTGGGAACCATTCATTTAAGAAAAATATAACTCAAATGAGGTTCTGTCCTCTCATACAATGAGGAAGTGGCACCAGCATTAACTGAGAACTTAAAGTATAGAATGTGAGCTGGAAGACACTTTTCAGCAAGATTTTCAGGGAACTTATACTTTCATTAAATTATTAGAAGCACATATGATACTATTCAAAATGAAACCTTACTTAAATAGATGATTAAATAAGTTACTGAGGAAATTAATGGGTGAAAGAATTAATGAATGAGTAGTGAAGCAGATTACCCAGTGGCCTGTCTTCCAGAAAGCAGAACGTGGATCTTTTTTATCTTTTCTCCAAGAAATTGTCTTAGCAATTGTGAAGAAAGCAGCATGGCGTAGTGGCTGAAAGGTGTCTTCCTGGTGGTTCTTCGCAAGGAAATCTTCTCTGGTTATGACTGCCTGTTCCAATCTCTAATCAAGAAATTTCGTACTTTTTCTTTCTCTGAAGCTCCCTGATTATCTCCTATTAACACTTTGGGGCTTTGCTATCTGACCCCTTTCGCTGTGGAAAACTTTGAAATAAGAGGCAAGCCGGAACCCAGAGAGCCTGACCGCATACTGGAGACTTAAGGAAGAACTGGCTTTGGGCCAAAAACAGCAGGTGAGTTTCAGAGTCGCAGCAGCAGAAAGGAGCATCATTAAGAAAGCTCAGAGCCAAGTCAAAACCTGCCACCTAGGATTTTCTTTTGGCAGTTGTGCTGTAAAATAAGAGTTGACCAAATTCCCCAGGTAATAGCGATGGCTCTATGTCATTATTTATAGATCGTGTTTCGGAGTCACTGTTATAGAGCTCACGTGCTCATGTGAACCGCAGAAAGGAATTTAGAATTTGGCTCTCAAGGTCTCTACTATCACTAATTTCACATATTATTTTTGGGAAGCTACCCTTTTTTCTTCTAATTTTCTTCAAAAAAAAGTTCCATACTTGAGTAACTATGAATAGTTGTTTTCCAGAAGGTCAGTTGTTCACAACTGCTTTTGGAAATGTCACTTGCCGTCATTTCTTCATAGAGCCATTCACAGCCACATGAAATCATTTTATAGAAAGATTAAGAGAGTTTACATTGCTAATTTTACTAACCTGTCAATTTGAGGAAGGGTTAATATCATATTTGAATAAAGTAAGTGTTATTTGGAGAGGCACGCTGGACTGAATGTTTTTATTCTTTCTAAAATTCATGTTGAAACTTCATCCCCAGTACAACAATATTAAGAAGTAGGACTTTTAGGAGGACATCAGACCATAAAGCCTATGCTCTAAAGGATGGGATTAGGAATTGAAAGTGAAACTTCAGCACCTGTTTGTCCCAATTTGTTGCCTTCTGCTACATGAGGGTGCAGTGTTTGTCCCCTCCGGAGGGTACAGAGACAAGGAACCAGCTTGGAAGCTGAGAGCCAGTGGAAGGCAAATCTACCAGGGCCTTGACCCTGGGCTTTCCAGCACCTACAGCCGGGATAGGCGTTTCCATGGCTTATGACTTACCCCATCTGTGGGGTTTTATTTTAGCAGCATGAGAGGATGAAGGCAGGCACAGCCTGGTTTTAGTGAGCAGGGGTGTTCAGATATTGTATTCCACTGCATGACTCAGCAAAGAGCTGCTTAATGTATCATTGGCTCCTCCCACTCTTCTATAAAATAGAATTAATAGAATTTTCTTACTCCTAGATGTCTGCTGGATTGAAACAGAACACAGCTTTTGCTAAAAAAAAAAAAAAAAAAAAACCTCCCATATCCTATCTATGTAATATAGATTTATTCTTATAAACATCATTTTATTTTATTTCATTTTTATATGAGCTTACAAATAAAGTTTTGTGTTCCAGATGCTCAATTATGGAAATACAGTAGGATCTTATTTTTCAAGAATCAGCCAGTTGCCTGCCTTAGGAAAGCTTAAGAATAATTAATAAAATTAATGACTGTAGATTTCTTTTTATTTACACACAGTGAATAATGTCTTACCCAAACTCAACATAGAAGATCATCCTTCTCTCTTTCATGTTCTTTGCTAGTAAACCACTGAATCACTGCTTGTGGCAGCCAAGTTTAACTGTGCTAGGCATGGCTTACGGAGGATTGTCAGGAACGCACAATGTCCCTTGGCTACTTCTAGGTAATAGGAGCAGAAGAGAAGCCTGATGCCATACTCAGAACAGCGATCCATGAGAATGCTGTCCCACCCACCCCCACAAAGCTGGCAGAGACTACATTTGTTTGTGTACACCACAGATCATGCAATTTGGGCAAAATGGATAACCTTGAAAAATAATGTGGTGAGACTAAATTGTGGCATGATAAGATGTACATAGCCTTCTCCACCAGTCAAGAAAGAGCATAGCAGCCTGAGGAAGTGACTAAATAAAAAAATGAATGAATGCACAATGAAACAGATTCCTCACTGATTTATCTTGAGATATGTTCAAAGTTATATTTCAAGACCAGTGTGGGAAAAAGTTGATAATTAAAGTTTTCTTTATCTTGATTTAAACTTAAACCGCAGACTGCAGATTAACTCTAGTTTCCTTAGTTCTTACTGGAAATGGAAATAACATTCTGTTAGTAATGTGAACAAGTCACTTTAACATGACCTTTTAAAATTCTTGAATAACCCTTTATTCATTAGAATTAGACATTATAATCTAGTTTGGGTTTAGGAATGCTCAATAAGTTATAGATTATTTTACAGACCAAGAGGATTTGATCTTCCAAGAGAGGAAGCAACTTAAGCCTGACGCGGCCTGCTTTGATTGAATTGAATACTTTATTAATAATGTAGTTCTACGCATGCTAGGCAAACTTCTTGAGCATCAGTTTCTTGCACTGTAATGAAAGAATAATTAAAGTACCTCCACTATAGAATCATGAGATTGAAGTAATATGAAACATAATAATTATATAAAATATATAAATAATAAGTGTTTTGGTGCCTAATATGTTTGGAGGTTTCAGACATGCACAAAGAATAATTTTGTCCAATTTATTTACTTATATTAAAATACTATCTCCTGAATGTTTTTCTTTTTGAGAGTCACGAGAAGGATTTATTAAAAATAGGATGCACTTAAGAGCAATTGGGTTTTCAGAGAAACTACAGCTAGGAATTGGGAATCTTTCATGTACTTTGGGTGGTGGAAATCTATGGAGCTTGGTAATGTATAGTTTTAGTCTTGTCTAGTGGATGGGAGAAGGTGACCCATAGTAAGATTATGGGTATTCATACAAGAAATCTTAGCCTATTTGTTGCTACAGGTCTCACTTTGACTTGATATATAGAAACACTCAACAAGAAAGTGTAGCCAAAATTATATAATATAATGACATATAGTAATATATACTATAATAATATCATATAT